>NC_057801.1:773791508-774112939 GCF_018294505.1 Triticum aestivum
AGTCACCGTGGTGCCTTGGGCCATGCCCACGAGGAGTCGCCTCCGATGACCACGGGTAGGTAGGGGCACCGGCATAGCCATCGGGCGCACAGCCAACGTGCCGCGCGCGTGAGTCGGCCTCGCCGCCGCCAAGAACTCACCCAACCAAGGCGGCACCACGGACACGGGAAGCTCTACCCGCCCCTCCCCCTCTTCTTCCTCAGCCAATTCTGCCATGTCTGCCCAGCTATGGGGGAGTGGGCCAGGAGCATGGTCGGCGAGCTGTGAGCCGTGGCGGCCAGGCCCAACAGGGGAGCAGGTGCTTCCCCGCCAGCCATGCCGAAGACGGCGGCCAGCGCGGTCGGGTCCAGCGGTCCGGAGGTGGATTTCAAAATCGCCAAACGGTCGGAAGCGCTCCTCTCCATGCTTAACCAATCATGGATCTCGTCCGGGCACCTATATTTGTGTGCTGAGTTGTCGTATTAACATGTGAAATGATTAGTTGGAGCTACACAGTGTAATACACGATGCATCCAATACTCTCTCCACAAGAAAATGATTTGCATTTTATTTTCATTTTGACGTTTGCAATGAGTGATACTTAACTTTCCAACCATATTTTGTTTTTGAATTTTTTATATATTTGAATCAAGAAAACCAAGACTTTTAGAAGAAGATGGATCTTGGATATATATTTGAATCGAGAACAACAAGACTTTTCAACGATCTTGGGTATGTGGTCCTTGACATTTACAACAATATGAAAACTACGCGCTTCATTTGCTTTAGAAGGCCAAATACATATTTTCATATTCACTTTGAGAAAGTACGATATGATCTGTATCAACAATATATGCTATGTATGCCATAGAAATTCTACTAATGGAAATACAAATTTGATGCTATACCTTTCAGAATGGTGACATAAAGACAATATAGAACAGAGATATGCATGTCAACATTAATTTAGGAGATACATAAAAATGCATGATATTATCTAAGATCTGTTTGCGTCATCAAATTCAACCGATGCCTAATGTTCATTCTGTAAGCTAGCACCACCAACAATTAAATAAACATAAGAAAATATAGAAACAAGGAATAATAAAAGTAGTAGTGCCATTTTTATTTGATGAAACAAGATATGTGATATTAATACCATTGCATGAGAGAAATAAATGCAAGATCATTGTGTGATATTTGATTGTGACTCTATATTAAAACTAGCACTACATTTAAATAAATATGAAATAAATGCCATTTTATATAAAAGAGTGTACATCATTGTGTAGAACAAGCATGATGTGGCAACAATAATGTAGGAGCAATACATGGATGCAAGATCATTACCTACGGTGTGCAACATTTATTTGACCAAACAAGATATGTGCTATTTTCTGTAATACAGTGATATTAATACCATTGCACGAGATAAATAAATGCAAGATCATTGCCTAATACTCGATTACGACTCTATCTAGATTGAAGTACTACATATAAAGAGCATGAAATGTATAACATTTATATTAAAGAGTGTATGCCATTTATGTAGAACCATCAAGATATGACAACAATATCTTTTGTGATATACTTGGATGCTATATCAACACATAAGATGCTATTGGGCCTCTCTAATAGATCGCAGCAAGTGAATTAGTTTATTGGCAAGAAAAAAACACACATGAACATAAGAAGGAAGGAGGAATATAATAGAAGTAATATCTCTGTTCTCATGGGGCTCACCAAGAGCACTACAACACAATCAACAATCGTGTGCTCGGTGCTTGTTGCATTCCTGGTGCTTGCTATGATATGTTCTACCTTGCCATCTTGCCATGCACGAACTGGTTTGTAAGACATCTCCCTATTTCTATATGCATTTTCCAAATTATTAAATTTGCTAATGCTTTGGTACACCCCTTAGGAAAGTTTATATGGATGTTAAAATTACTTTAAAAAGGAATATTCATGTACATTGATGGTTAACTAATTCTAACGCCTGTCTTCTCGACGGCTCAATCAAGAGACCAGAACCAACCGTGGCACCCGCTCCATGATAAAGAAACTATAACCAACAATGGCTAGCCTTCTCTGTGACATCCGTTGCTCCATGGCCTACCAATATTTCCCACAAGAAAGACTTATATAAGGCCCTCGGTGATTACACGTACAAATATTGTAGTGTTCTTGATTATTGGTAGGCATAATTATTAATGATGTTAAATGGATTGTGTTTCAATTTTTTGAGTAGCTTGTACGGTAGGTAGAACAAAGCGTGAGCACGGATTTTGAATCAAAGGCGTCTATACGGCCCAAATTAGTGTGGGGTGGGAGACTTGAAAGATCGGTTTTCATATCAAATTAGATTACTAATGGCTAGTGGGCGTACGCGAAACCATAATGACACAACGTCTACCCTTGACAGAATTACCCATGTATATTGCCGCACCAGCCTGCAGATGAAGCATTGAACCAATTGAATTGGATATAAAAGAATAAACTAGCCTATTATGATTGAAGGGGTAACTCTCAATCACCACCTTCCATCTTCCTAAAAATTTGTAAACTTTTCAAGGGTGGTCTACATAAGCAAACCTCAATTATCGTATCAAAAAATGCATGTTGTTTGATATATGTGTACATGTTGAATTATGCAGAACCTAATAAGGTGCATGTGGTGTGCAAGCCAATGGATCCATGTGTCAATGATAAAGGCTGCAAAGCTATGTGTGTAGGTATGAGCATGCCTTTCTGGATTCCCCTTTGTAAGGGGAGCATTTTTCCGATGTGTTGCTGCGTAGAGCCTCAAACTCATTAGTAGTTCTCCACCTGAGCTATGCAATGCTGAATAATTATATGCTTGTAATGAAAGTGTGTTGAGCTTAATAAAAATGTTTTCTTCATGATGTTTCTTGTGTGTCTTATACTCACAAACATAGTGATTATCATCTATTGTTTGTATTTTTTGTTTTGATGAAGTCTACTATCTGTCTTGTTTTTTTTCCTTTTGGGGAAGTCTATTATCTATCTTATGCATGGAGGTTTTTTTTCGAAAAGGAGGTTATCCTCCGGCCTCTGCATTAGAATAATGCATGGAGCCAATTTATTAATAAGAAAATAGTTCAACAAAGTCTCCAAGTCTCAAAAAGTAAAAATGCTCACACAGAGCTAAAAACAGGGAATCGGGACAGCCACAACCGGCGGCATAAAATAGATAGGAAACTAAACACCTATCCTATTACATGACCGCAATCCAAACCGGTTGAAGATAGTCCGTGCTACCATCTCCCAGGGATAGGCCCAGTAACCATACGCTCCCTGGCATCCATCGGAGTGAGTAGCAACCACATATGGATCAACGTAGAAAACCTGCAAGAAATGAATATTTGTTGTTCTGTTAAACACCAAATCATTCATGCAGTTCCATATAGTCCATAATAAAGCACATACGCTTACAGGGATGTGTCTAGCTATTTCTATCTCAACTCCATTTTGCAACGTCCCAAATAACGTGTGGATGCTAGTAGGAGGAGCAATGTTAAATGCTATATGGACAGACCACCATAAAATTTTGGCCATAGGGAACTCAAGAAAGAGGTGTTTGATAGATTCATCATGATCACAGAAGCTGCACCTTCGAGATCCTGACCAGTTACGCTTTGCCAAGTTTTCCTTAGTGAGAATGACTTGTTTGTGGACAAACCACATTAACACTATAATTCTGAAGGGCACTTTGACTTTCCAAATATGCACAGATCGAGGGATAGAGGCTGAGTTGGTAATATCCAAATACATGGATTTTACCGAAAACAATCCATTCTTGGTTAGTTTCCAGTGCAACTGATCAGGCTGTTGAGAAAGGTGGACATCCATCAATCTTCTAACAAGATGGAGCCAAACTTCCCAACGGTTTCCCGCTAAAGTCCTTCTGAATTGAATATTTAGAGGATTGGACTGTAATATTGTTGCAAAATAAGCATCTCTATGCTGAACAATATTATAGATAGAAGGATATTGGATAGCTAGAGGCATCTCCCCTAGCCACGTATCCTCCCAGAATCTCGTGCATGGAGGTGATTGTATATCTATGTCCCTGGGTGAATGTGAGTTTGATTGTGGAACAATGCAAGTCACTCCAGCCAGTTAAAGTAAACCGACCACTACTGCACGCAAATGCAATGGTGTATACAGGTGTCAGGTACTAGTTAAGGCTTCCTTCGGTTTAAAGGAAATTTTGTAAGACTTCTAAAGGATAGGAATTTTGTAGGAAAAAAATATTTGGTGCCCTTTGGTTTGTAAGAATGCATTCCTATTTCTATATATGTAGGATAGGACTCAATTCTTCATACCTCAAAGGCAAAAAAAAACATTAGCTTAGACCTAATTGAAAAGTTTTTATCATATGAATCATGTGACATCTCTTTCCGTATAGGAATTGAGATACATGTCATCTCACTTCCAATGGTTCTTATTATTCCTATGATATTCCTATTCTCTGAACAAAAGGAGGCATGTACAGTACTCATGCAAAACCAAGCCATTTAAACTAAACTAGCACAACGCTCGTGCTTCACTATGGAGCAAACCTGGTTACCATAAAACAGGACCCAAAATGAAAGGAAAAAATAAACAGCTGATTGGTTTGCTGGACCAATAATTGTGAAACCAAAGTGTCCGTTGGAGCCATAATTGTGGAAACGAAAGTGTTTGTTGGAGCAATAATTGTGAAAATTTATGTGTCTGTTGCTGCTATCTTGAGTGTTTCTGTCCTTGTTTCACTAACTCCATGTGTGCCAGCTATCTACATAGGAAGATGCACACTTCGTTGTGTGCCTCTGTAGACAGAGGTACTTCAACTAAAATGGATCCCAACCAAGAATGTGGTTATGAGAAAAGGTAACAAAAGAAACAAATATGTCGCCTTCCTGTCAGCTTAACATGCATCCCTCAAATGTGTGGACTACATAGCTGCTTATGTAGGCCCTTAAGCCTTAAGGATAGGAAATAAACAATCTATTGTCTAGCGTTTGTATAAGAGCCTCAGCCTCCAACGCTCAAAAGTTCTGAGGCGCTAACCATCGCGCGTTAAATCAATTGTTGGAGAACTTGGATGCGATATCAATACATAAGATGCTATTTGGTCTCTCTAATAAATCGCAGCAAGTGAATTAGTTGATTGGCAAGACAAAAACACACATGAGCATAAGAAGGAAGGAGGAATATAATAGAAGTAATATCTTTGTTCTCATGGGGCTCACCAAGAGCACTACAACACAATCGACAATTGTGTGCTCGGTGGTGGTTGCATTCCTGGTGCTTGCTATGATATATTCTACCTTGCCATCTTGCCATGCACGAACTGGTATGTAAGACATCTCCTTATTTCTATATGAATTTTCCAAAATATTAAATTTGTTAATGCTTTGGTACACCCCCTTAGGAATGTTTATATGGATGTTATAATTACTTTAAAAAGGAATATTCATGTACATTGATGGTTAACTAATTCTAATGCATGTCTTCTCGACGGCTCAATCAAGAGACCAGAACAAATAGTGGCACCCACTCCATGATAAAGAAACTATAACCAACAATGGCTAGCCTTCTCTGTGACATCCCTTGCTCCATGGCCTACCAATATTTCCCACAAGAAAGACGTATATCAGGCTCTCAGTGATTACACCTACAAATATTGTAGTGTTCTTGATTATTGATAGGCATAATTGTTAATGATGTTCAATGGATTGTGTTTCTGTTTTTTGAGTAGCTTGTACGGTAGGTAGAACAAAGCGTGTGCATGAATTTTGAATCAAAGACGTTTATACGGCCCAAATTAGTGTGGGGTGGGACACTTGAAAGATCGGTTTTTGTATCAAATTAGATTGCTAACGGCTAGTGGGCGTACGCGAAATCATAATGAAACGACGTCTACCCTTGACAGAGCTACCCATGTATATTGCCGCACCAGCCTGCAAATGAAGCATTGAACCAATTGAATTGGATATTAAAGACTATACTAGCCTATTATGATTGAAGGGGTAACTCTCAGTCGCCAGCTTCCATCTTCCTCAAAATTTGTAAACTTTTCTAGGGTGGTCTACAGAAGCAAACCTCAATTAACTTATCAAAAAATGCATGTTGTTTGATATATGTGTACATGTTGAATTTTGCAGGACCTAATAAGGTGCACATGGTGTGCAAGCCGATGGATCCATGTGTCAATGACAAAGGATGCGAAGCTATGTGTGTGGGTATGGGCATGCCTTTCTGGATTCCCCTTTGTAAGGGGAGCATTTATCCGATGTGTTGCTGCGTAGGGCCTCAAACTCATTAGTAGTTCTCTACCTGAGCTATGCAATGATGAATAATTATATGCTTGTAATGAAAGTGTGCTGAAATTAATAAAAATGTTTTCTTCATATTGTTTGTTGTCCGTCTTATACTCACAAAAATAATGATTATCGTCTATTGTCTGTCTTTTTTGTTTTGAGGAAGTCTATTATCTGTCTTGTTTTTTTTTCCTTTTGGGGAAGTCTATTATATGTCTCGTGCATGGAGGTGATTGTATATCTATGTCCATGGGTGCATGTGGGTTTGACGGTGGAACAATGCAAGTCACTCCAGCCCTTTAAAGTAAGCAGACCATTCCTCCATGCAAATGCAATGGTGTATACATGTGTCAGGTACTAGTTAAGGTTTCCTTTGGTTTAAAGGAAAATTTGTAAGTATTGTAACTTGTAAGGATAGGAATTTTGTAGGAAATTTTTTATTTTTGGTGCCCTTTGGTTTGTAAGAACATTGGCATTCCTATTTATATGTAGGATAGGACTCAATGCTTCATATCTCAAAGGCAAAAAAAAAAACGTTAGCTTAGACCCAATTGAAAAGTTCTTATCCTATAGGAATTGAGATACATGTCATCTCACTTTCAATGGTTCTTATTATTCCTATGATATTCCTATCGTATGAACGAAAGGAGGCATGTATAGTACACACATGCAAAACCAAGCCATTTAAACTAAACTAGCACAACACTCGTGCTTCACTATGGAGCAAACCTGGTTACCATGAAACAGGACCCAGAATGAAAGGGAAAAAATAAATAGCTGATTGGTTTGCTGGAACAATAATTGTGAAAACCAAAGTGTTTGTTGGAGCAATAATTGTGAAAATTGAAGTGTCTGTTGCTGCTATCTTGAGTGTTTCTGTCCTTGTTTCACTAACTCCATGTGTGCCAGCTATCTACATAGGAAGACGCACACTTCGTTGTGTGCCCCTGTAGACAGAGGTACTTCGACTAAAATGGATCCCAACCAAGAATGTGGTTATGAGAGAACGTAACAAATATGTCGCCTTCCTGCCAGCTTCACATGCATCCCTCAAATGTGTGGACTACATAGCTGCTTATGTAGGCCCTTAAGCATTAAGGATAGGAAATCAACAATCTATTGTCTAGCGTTTGTATAAGAGCCTCAGCCTCCAACGCTCAAAAGTTCTGAGGCGCTAACCATCCCGCGTTAAATCAACTGTTGGAGAACTGGAGCGCCGGCTGCCAATTCTGGCAGAGCTGGCTGAAAGGCGCCAGCAAATATTCTCTGGACTAGCAAAACGGCCAGGATTTAGATCCTTAGGTTTCTGCCCAGCCTCGCCCTTCCAATTTATTGGCGTCATGGGCGCGCCAAATAATTGGCGGCCGATGTGGCCGTCCTCGTTCCGCCTGTGATTTGGCGTAAAAGGTAGAGAGGAATGGCTGAAGCCTGCTGGGGTGCCAAAATTTTGGCTTGCAACCAAACAAGCAGGGACGCCTCGGTCAACGCCAATATATTAGCAGGGTAGACAATGGCTCCCATCCAAACGGCCCCTTAGATCCTTAGCCCCGCGTTGTAGATGCCCTAACCGGCCCAGAATCATCGTATAACTAACATGAACCACCGGAAGGAGCATTTCATATCATGTTTCTGGCGGATGTGGCCACCGCTATAGCGATGTCCGACACACTACAAGGAAAAATAAATGAAACCGAGTATGAAACATACTTGGCGAAGAACAATTCAACCTCGGCGACATGTAAGCTCAGTGTTACACTCGGTTTAGCGTACTTGACTTACTTTGGATCGGCTAAGGCACTGTGAGCTGAGTGTCAATTATCGAGGACTCAGCTTATGTGTAAGCCAACTATAAACTAGTGGCTCTTGGCGAAGAAAAGCAGGATGACGGCCGGCTCAACGTAACGGTGGCGCCACGTGCACATATGGAACCTGAGTGTAAGGCTAAGCCGCGTGACGGCGCTGACCCGTGGTTTACTCCTAAGTCCGGTTCTTTGTGTAAACCGTGTTTTCTGCGTTGTCCATGGCTTCCATATAAACCGAGAGGCTGCCAAATCCATGTGCACAGGACCTGTCATGATGTATGCATAAGTTGAGCCGTTTATGTAAGCCGAGTGTCACAGATAAGTCGATCACAATGCGTAAGCCGAGTGTCCCCTCTCGGCTAACACGTTAACACTCGGCCTCGGCAACGTGCAATTGTCCTATAGTGTACACCTTGGTTTGTTCCCATCCGTAAATATTTATGTCCGAGGGAGCCATCATCCCGTTGAAGTTAAGGGGGCAGCACACCGGCCCTAGAAGTATTTTCGACGCTCCAAATCTCCTCTTCTTCGGTCCTTCGAATACTGCAACGTCGGAATGTCGGTGGAGAAGGTTGCTTTCTGTAGTTCTTTCGGAAACTACATGAAAATTCAGTCGTGTGGCCTGACATACCACAACAGAAGCAAAAATTTGGTAACTTCCAAACAAAAAATATATGACAACAGGATCTCTTAGCATTAGGGCCACCTTGAATACTCCCTCCGTTGTTACCATTATCCCATCTTACAAATACCTAGAAAACAAAGCCAACTAATAATAAATTGCATGATTAACTGTGTGGAAAACCTCTCGTGTTCGAGGCTAATTAAACATGTTGGATGTGGTGCCTCTTCTCTATGGCTTCATGTAAAGTTGGACGAGGCAGAAATCTAATCAATTCTTCTTGGGAAGATAAAGTGGCCTAGCATAGATGCAAATTGTATTTCTTATAGTGGCCATGTATTTAAAATCAGAGGGAGCAATTTTATTGGCAAAGGATGAATTTTATTGACACAAAATGAAGCATCAAGTTTATATAGACACGATGAGAACACACCTGGCCTCTGTATAACTAAGATGCACATAGCCAACACCAACACACACAAACAAACTTGCTAGCAAATAGCAAAGTCGTATAAGACCAAACCTATGCCTAAGCGAGAGAACACTCAAAGCGAACAAATCCGCGACTGATAAACTACAACAACGACCATATTCACGCCAACCATCTCATGACACCATAAGAACAACGAGGTACGGTTCTTCAACAACAACGCCTTAATGAAGGGAGCGATACTCGAGCGTCGCCGTCACCGGATCCAACCACCAAAGGTCAAACTCTAGGTTTTCACCTGGAAGAGGCAAACATACGCACAACGATCCCCAAATACCGCCCCTGATACAAACAGAGATGACACCAAATTAAATCCAATTAAACCCAAATCATCCACCAAAAACTACGAATTTGAAGTCCAAGAAGAAACAATGCCTCTTGTCTTTCCTGAATTGGTTCCGTGTCGCGTGCTAGCCCCACTGTTTTTTTTACCGCACTCACCTCGTCCTGCTACCGCCTCTGTCCTCACCGGATCCACTAGGAACATTTGGTGACTGTTGACACAAAGCACATGGACGGTGGGATTCGGGTTCTTTCTTCCAAACAAAAGATATGGTATTGATGTTTGTCGGATGGATACATAATGCAACCAATATCTTGCCCTTATTTAAGAGCATTGGATCTTGTCATAGCCCAATATATTTGCGTGGCGTTCTTGTCACCTGCTTATCATTCCCTACTTGTTGTAGCTCTTGAGAATAGTTGCAACCGAAGATGGAATACCAGGTAAAGAGAGAAATCACAACCACGAGAAGTTCATACAAGCTATGCTGCTTGGACTAGGCGGCATCTGGGAACAATCGGCCACCTGGTGTCCAAATTCCTCGGCATAATCATGGGTGTGCTAGGCTGTTCCTCTTTTATAGGGACGGTGTAGCTCCCAATCAACTGCGCAAGTGTTCGCTAATGGTCAGTGTTCGTGGTACGTAGTATCGAGTTCAGTCGTCCAGTGGCACATGCGCGCCTAGACCCATGCAACTCGAGCCTCATCATGTGCGTGCTCTGCTACGTCATTTGCGATGACCTCACGATCTTCGGTTCATGGTGCACTCGCATCTGTCACCTATTGGAATGCAGACTGGACACAGGCTGCCACGATACACGGCGCTCAACGAGCAGCTACAGAGTCTTCCTCAGCAACTCGTTCGTGCCCTGATCATACAAACGACAGTCAACGTTTAACCGCGGTGGCAGAGTATCGAGTCGCCGCCAATGCGGCCGCCGAGACTTGCTGGCTTCAACAACTTCTCCTGGCTCCATTAACGCGTCAAAAAGACCAAGGTGTGCGATGACAACAATGTCACCGCATTGTACCTTACCACTAGTCATGTTCACTATCGGTGGACCAAGCACATTGAGCTCGACATACACTTCGTTCGCAAGAAAGTCACTCTCGGGTGAGCTGCGTGTCTAGCATGTACCAACAGGGCAGCAATTTGCGGATATCATGACAAAGGTTCTGCCAACAGCCGTTTTTTAAGATTTCTGTCCAATCTTTTGCATCACCCATGATGAAGCTTCGACAGTTAGATGTGCTTATCACGTCCTATAATCTAGACTCATTAGCAACTCTCTATGAGTTTGTTAGGCTCCTCTATTTGACATGAATGCATGCTCGTGAACGTGTATAATATTCATGAGCTCAATCAATACAGTTGAGTTGCATCTCTCTCTCTCTCTCTCTCTCTCTCTCTCTCTCTCTCTCTCTCTCTCTCTCTCTCTCTCTCTCTCTCAAACTGTCTAAAACTCTACCTGTGCAACTAACTAAACTAGGTATGTTATGGGTAAACTGGTCGGTGCTGTATTTTGCTGTTTATTATGGAATTCAAAGTCTTACCAATATAATAATAGAAATTCAAGATTCACATTAATGTCACATTATTAGCGCATGTCATCCACACATCTTCTATACTTTATTGTTTAAAAAATTCTGTAAAGTGGTGCTAGAGAATATGTGACACTTGGTCATGCAGTCAGGCATCCTTTCAGGTCTAAGGCTTAATTATCTGAAATTGGTATTTTAATTACTTGTATTAAGACTACTCTAATCTATTTGACACCATATGAATGCCAGGCGCTAAACATTAGTTATGTTATTTGATTAGCTTTGATTCACAAGTTAACGAGTATCACATGTGATTTAAAATATAGCTCTTCTGCTCTCACCAAGAGCACTCATACACTGTTGCATCAAAGCACATGCATGGTGGGATTCGGGTTCTTTCTTCAAACAAATGATATGGTCTTTATGTTTGTTGCATGGATACCTAATGCAACCATCATCTTTCCCTTGTTTAAAAGCATTTGATCTCACCTTAGCTCAATATATTCGCCTGGCATGCTTGTAGCCCGCTTACCATTCCCTTCTTGTTGTGGCTCGTCATAATAGTTACACTCATAGATGGAATACCAGATAAAGAGAGAAATCTCAATCACGAAGAGTTGGACTATGCTACTTAGACTAGGATGCATCCGGGAACAATCAATCTCCATGAACATGGCTTCAGCTACCTGGTCTAGGGTGCGCTGGGCTACTATTCTTTTATACGGCCACTGCCACCCTCGTGCAACCGTGCGGGTGTTTGCTGATGGTCTCTGCACTGCGTCAACTCTGGGTCACTGTGTCTTGAGAATACTCGTTGATGACTATGACATTTGCATTGTAGCCAACGGTGGTTCTTCCAGCAGTGTGAGTACCGAGGGTATGAGTTGGGAATCATGGTGACCAAATAAGCAAGGCCGATTGTTAGTGGTGATGTAATAACACTTTCACCTCTGTCTGATGTTTAGTCGAGAACATGCCCCTCGTGGCGTAGCAATGAAGAACATGTTCGCTCTGCCCACCTGTTTCCCGCTCCGAGCAACCTCCAAACGACCAAAACTGACCAAGCCAAATCCCTCCTCCCTCTTCTCACCGACTCACCCATCCATCACTCACAGGACTCATCAAGCACCCTATCTCTTGCTCTCCTAATATACAACTATGTAAAACATTTAAATACAAGAACAAATGCGATCATAATGACAACTAAGGTAACAACTGATCCAACTGCATAATCATACCCAGCCTCATTATCAATGGCATATTTTCTAATCTTTCTTATCTTCAAGCGCATTGCATCCCTCTTGATCTTGTGATCATCGACGACATCGGCAACATGCAACTCCAATTTCATTTTCTCCTCCTCAATTCTTTTGAATTTTTCATTCAAATACTTATTTTCCTTTTCAACTAAATTTAACCTCTCCAAGAGGGTCGGTTGGAATTTTCGGATCACATACCTTCTAGATAAAAACATGTATGTCACTTGTTCGGCATAATTGTCATAAAAGATAATATATCACATCCGAATCATAGACCGGACGAGGGCCGACAGGGGCAGATACCAAAACCATGGCACTATATCATAACAAACAATAATAAAAGCAAGAAATTTATACAAGTATCTATCTAAATCATACAAGTAAGATTATTATCTTATTTTAATAAGAAGATAAGAACAAGAGGCTCACCATGGTAGTGCCGGCGATGATATCAGCGCAGGCGATCGACGGCGGTGAGGACGGGGCACTAGTAGAAAAAGGGTCATTCATCCTGGTTCGTGAGGGCCATTTGTCCCGGTTCCTGAACCGGGACAAAAGGGTCGTTACTAAAGCCCTATACCTTTAGTCCCGGTTCGCCCAGGAACCGGGACAGATGGGGCTCCACGTGGCCGCTGCCGCTTGCCCAGGCAGGGGGACCTTTTGTCCCGGTTGGTGCCACCAACCAGGACCAAAAGCCTTCCACGCATTAGCAGTTCAGGGGCTGGGTTTTTCGTTTTTTTTTGAAGGGGGGGGTGGGGGGTTTTGTAGGTTTGTAGGGTTAATTTAGGGGTTTCATATATTGTGTTAGCTAGCTAATAGAGAGAAGTGTTCTCTCTTATCTTCGTGCTTGGTCGACGCTACGTACTATACGTATAGAGAGGACTCGACACGCTAGCTAGCTAGTAAGAAAATGAAGGAAACTATTAAGTACAGAAGATCGTCATGAACATATACAGAGAGAAGTGATCGACCTCACCTTCTCCGAGAGATTGGTCGAACTACAAGTTTTCGTATATCTTACTGACGGTACTGGCTACATATATATACGCAATGTGTAAGATCTCTTACAATACCCTAACATATGAACTCAACTTCCACATGCGTGGTATTCTCCGGCTTTATTGATGACGTGGTCAAAAAGAATCGAGCCAATTCCTCTTGAATTGCTCGCATGCGATCTTGTGGTAGGAGTTCATTCCGCATCTCCCACATCTAATTTGAATAAGAGGGTCAATACATATATAAGTATGAAACTCAACATAAATGATTGTAATAAAATAAACTTGTGAATATTTTTTCTTATGCACTTCATATTGTCTTTCAGAGTAGCCCCGCCTATTATTGGTCGTCGTGTTGTAGATGAACTCGCAGACGTAGTATCCACAGTAATTATTCCTGGCTTCCTGCCACAAGCACTTTACGAGAAATAGAGGTCGATCAAACTAATAATGAAGCATTATAAATGGCATTAATGAAAGTAGCTAGAATCTATAGGAGATGCGCGGAACTAGCTAACTAGTAGTACTTACTTTCAGGTATTTGCATCGCAGATCCCGCGGCAGTCCCGAAACTTGTGCAGTGAATACTTTCCAAACCCTGCGAGACAAAGAAAACAATTACTTGATATCATGAAATGAACAAAGTTGCCGATATGGTGCGATAATGATCGATTCAATTTACTTCTCGAGCATTTTAGACATGTCCGCATAGTCCTCGGGATCTTTTCCTCTCAAGTTTAAGACGTTTACTAGTCCCTGCTCAAGCTTAATATCTAGGAGAATATAGTGGAACCTGCGCACACATGCATAACTCATCAATTACATTAATTACTATAACCTCGAGTAATAATTAAGGGAAACAGAATATGCACAAGACAGTAACACCCACTTGAAGTTGTAAGGAAAGAGTATCGTATCTTTGTTTTGATTTATTACCAACGATCGTAGCAAGTTGTCCTCGGTTTCTTTGGCATGAAATATAATCGTAAATTCATCTATAAGATTTGTGTTAATGAATCCACTATCATATATTTCAACTTTTCTGCATTCGACGATCTTCAATCTACATAATATAGTGAGAATAATTATATATACATGCAATGAAAGAGCTGAGCTATATATAGATACTTAATGACAAAAGTAGTACTTAAAGACAGTAGCAAGTGACCGCTAATTTATCGAGGGCCTTTAGATTGAAAAACTGGAAGAACTCCTCAAATGGAACAGACAACTCCTCAATTCCAACGAGGTCGTGCTGATCCTCTTTAACTTTCAGCGTCAAAGTATCGATTTTCTTCCCAGCTGACTGCTTTCTGCATGTTTCCATGTACCAATCATGAAATCTTCGCATCATCGTTGTTAGAGTAGTTCTATCGTTGACGAGAGGCTTCCCGTACTCGTATTTGAATTCGCCCACCTCCATTATATCAATATGTGCATCATCGTCATGCATGTAATATGCAGGATTGGTACCGGGCAAGATCCCCGGATGATTAGCGACGATGTCGCTAGACACCTTGAGCGGGGGGCACGATTGGTTCGCTTGTCCGCCGACCTGGGGAATTTTTTCCCACTTCTTCGTTCTTGTAACCTTTTGTCACTGCAAGTACTTCCCGACTGCTTCGCTTCCTTATGTGTCATCCAAAGTGCACTTCGCTTTCACCGGATCTATCTTCTCCTCCGCAGGTGGATGTCTCTTAGCTCTTTGTGTTTCGAAGTAGTCCTTCACTTCGGCTTGACAGATCTCCTCGTTTTCCTGTTCGGTCATCTCGTATGGTAACTTCTCTGGAGTCTTGATAGATGGACGAATCTGTATTGCCTCCCGCCTCTGGCTGTACTGCTAGACACCGGAGCAGGCCGAGCGGCTGCAGCTGTCTCCTTTTGTTGCTTACGAGGCGGAGGAGAAGGACTACTATGCGTCGGAGCGGCCGGAGCAGCGATGGGTCTCTTCCGCCCTTGCTGGCGAGGTGGAGAAGGAGGAGGCTGGCTGGTCGGACGCGCCGGCATAGGAGGAGAAGGAGGCGGAGTGCCGCCACGCGCTGAAGAAGGAGGAGGAGTGCCCTGATCACTCGCTAGAGAAGAAGGCGGAGGAGGAGGCAGAGTGCCCTGACTCGCCGGAGGAGGAGGAGGCGGAGGCGTCCAGTTCGGAAGGTTGATGAGCTCCTTCCGCCATAGGCATGGAGTCTTCATAGCAGAATCCAGCCGAGTCTCCCCTCCACCGGTAGGGTGGTCAAGCACGAGCTCCTCAAATCCCTTCGTTATTTCATCCACCGTCACCCTAGCATATCCTTCTGAAATTGGACGGCAGTAAAAAGTTGCGCCGGGTTCAGGAGGTCGAACAAAGCCGATAGTCGCCTTGAATTTGTAGTTCTGCCATTGCATCATAAGGTGGCAATGTTGAGACTCCGTGATAGCATCCACGGGGTAGCTAGCAGGAGCCGTGAAGACAGGCTCCAACTGAAGCAGCTCGGTGGAAGCCACACTGCTTCTCCGCTGAGATGGCGGGGTAGCTTTGGGGGTAGCTTTGGCAGGTCGCTTGCTCCGAACTGCATCTCGTTCCTCTAGCTTCCGTACCCTTGCGTGCAGCTCTTGGAGTTCGCTCTGCTCCACTTCCTCCTCCTCTCTTGGCATTTGTAACCGCCTGCGTCCGGAAACCCAGCCTTCCATGGAGCGGAGCCTGGCGTGCCTCGTGTCCGTCCAGGGTGCTCAGGATTCCCGAGGGCCATTGTGAGCTCGTCCTTCTCTCTATCTGGAACAAACGTCCCTTCCTGCGCTGCGGCGATATAGTCATGAAGCTTCGTGAGGGGTATTCACAGTTGCTCCCTCGTCCAAACGCACTTCTCTGTTACGGTGTCCAAGGTTCCGCCAACCCCGAAGAACCAAGTCCAGCAACGGTCTGGCCAGTTCAATGTCTCTGGTTCGACCCCTTTATCAAGCAGGTCTTTCTCATCCTTGGCCCACAACGGCCGGGCTTTGAGGTAGCCACCTGACCCCGTGCGATGGTGATGCTCCTTCTTTACAGCATTTATCTTGTTTGTAAATGACATCTTCTTACTCCTCTCCGATGTATTGTTGGCCACAAATGCGTCACATTGATCTCTGAGCTTATCAAATCGGCCGATGAATTCTGGTGTCTTTTCTTGGTCAACAAACTTTGCTTTCAGCTCATTCTTCCACCTCCTGAATAGATTTTCCATCTTCTTGATAGCAAAAGACTTGATCAATGGCTCCATAACTGGATTCTGCAGATACTCCTATTCCGATAGGGTGAAATTTACCTTCAGCGCTTTCCAAAGATCCTCTTTCTGTCTATCTTCGACAAAAGAAACTTGAAGCTCTTCATCCTTAGGCTGATTCCATAGATTGATGCTGATCGGGATCATGTCCCTAACAAGAACTCTGGACTGAGCAGTAAATGTGTCCTTCGTCCGGAGGGGTTCAACCGGTTTGCCATCGCACGTGATTGTTGTGAATGTGAACCTTTCATCCGAGTGCAACTTTTTCTTCGGGCCTCGTCTCTTTACCAAAGTTGTGCTCGATCCGGAGGGCTAGAAATAAGAAGAAAGACGAGAGTTAATATGTGTAGATGCCAAAACAATGAAATCATCAATTAGCTAGTCAACACATACTTAATTAATATATATACCTAGCCGGACTCTGTTCGGTCACCGGAGCCCTCATCACGGTCTCCTTCTTGCACCAGCACTCGGTCACCGGAGCCATCATAATCATGTCCTTCCTCCTCCGCTATTCGATAACCATAGCCTGCTTCTTCACCCTCTCCTTCCAGACCATCGGTTTCGTTGAGATACGACATGAGATCAACTCTGGCTGCGACTTTGTCCCCCAACACCCGTTCTGCTTCCTCGTCTCGGCCGTGCTCCATAGTTTCTGCAAATATTACAACATGGCAATTATTATACAAACATGACAAATGGATATATTAGTGGCAAACATAGACCTAGCTATAGCTAATCACAACAAGGAATTATATTAATTAATTAATGTCCTCGATGCTTCTCTAGGGTTTGGGGTGTCCTCGGCAACGCTTAAAGGGTTCGGGGTGGCCTCGACGACAACGCTCTTTTAACTTGGTAATGGAGGGGCTATATCGACAATGACGACATACATACATGGAAAAAAAATGTTATCAGGGAGGGGGTATATCGACCCCCCCCCCTCATGTCGAAGCTATCGGTCAGGGGGTAGATCGACCCCCCCCCCTCATGTTGAATATATGTTGAATTCCCAAGAGAGTTAGGGGTGTTCTAACGCGACAATACACGATATATAGGTGATGGGGGATAACATCCGGTAATGTTCGGACAGATGAACCAGAGTGGGACTCCTCCCCCCTCATGTATGATGAGTTTTTACTCCCTCTCTCCCATGAAACATTCATCGAACAAACTTAATACGAGTTTTAACAGAAAACATTCATCGAACAAAATTACAACAGAAAAAATTGACCAAGTTTTCATATATCATCATCATCATCTACTACAAAAAAATTGACATATTCTTTGCATATGAACATACAAACATATGCATATTCGACAATAATATCACCCAAAAGAATCTATGCACATTAAAAATTCTAACTTTTGCATATTCCTTGCATATGAACATATATACATTTTCTTTTTTTCTTAAATGTAACTTTTGCATATATGAACACACATACATTAAAAATTGAACAAAAAATACACTTTTTTGTGAGCATTACATAATCTCCAATATTTTTCTAAAAATGCAAAAAAGCATACAAAGTATCTACAAGGCATATACAGAGAACATTCATCACCATTACATTCGAGGCGACGGCGAGGTCGGGGACGGCGACGATGGTTGGCGGCGGCGCTTACGGGTGGAGTGCGGGGACGGTGATGAGAAGGAAATGGGAGGGGGCAGGGGCTCACAGCGCGCTCGTAGGGAACGGCAACGGGCTCGAGGAGGGCTCGAGGTCGCCAGAATCGGTGGCAGCAGTGACGATTGGCGTCGGGGAAGAAGGGGTCATGGGCGCCAGCGAGGTGTTTCCCCGGGCAAACGAACGGGCAGAGCCGACAAGGTTGAGCGCGGGGAGGCTTCTAGGCCGATCGGAACGGCGAGAGGAGCGCGGCGCGTCGGGGCAGGGCATGGCGAGGGCGTCGACGGCGACGACAACGAGGAGGTAGGGGGCGATGGAAGAAACTGGGGGGGGGGGGGAATTCTAAGTGTTGGCTTATATAGCCACATCTTTAGTCCGTGTTGGTGGCACCAACCGGGACGAATGCCACCCTTTGGTCCCGGTTCGTGCCACCAACCGGGACCAAAACCCTCTTTTCAGCAGCCCAAAGGGTGGGAAGCAGGGGCCTTTGGTCCCGGTTGGTGGCACCAACCGGGACTAAAGGGGTTCTTTGGTTCTGGTTAGTGCCACCAACCGGAACCAATGCACCCCTTTAGTCCCGGTTGGTGCCACCAACCGGGACCAAAGGCCTTGTGCTGTCCCGCGGTGAAATGTTTAGTCCCACCTCGCTAGTTGAGAGGAGCTCGGAGTGGTTTATAAGCCCCACTGCGGCTGCCCTCTCGAACTCCTCTCAAATGCAGGCTTACTAGGCCTAATCACACACTATATTGCCTGTGGGCCTACTGGGCCTCCTACGGGCATGAATCATGGCCCATTGTTGGGTTTCTAGTCATATACAGGCCGTGGTGGCCCAGTAGGTGGCACTTTTTTTGCTTTATTTATTTTATTTTGTTTCTACTTACTGTTGCTATTTTTATTTATTTTATTAAAGTTTATTTATTTTACTTTATTAAAGTTTGTTTTGTTTCTACTTATTTATTAAAGTTTATTTTGTTTCTACTTATTTATTAAAGTTTACTTTGTTTCTATTTATTTATTAAATTTTATTTTTTTCTACTTATTTATTAAAGTCTATTTTGTTTCTACTTATTTATTTTCTTTTATTTTTTTGCTTCTTTTATTTTTTTTATGAAAATTATTATTTTTTCTTTATTTATTTTATTTTGTTTCTACTTATTGTTGCTATTTTTATTTATTTTATTAAATTTTATTTATGTTACTTTATTAAAATTTATATTGTTTCTACTTATTTATTAAAGCTTATGTTGTTTCTACTTATTTATTACAGTTTATTTTGTTTTTACTTATTTATTTTGTTTTCCTTTTTTGCTTTTATTATTTATTTTATGTAAAAAATTGCTTTATTTATTTTATTTTGTTTCTACTTACTGTTACTATTTTTATTTATTTTAGTATAGTTTATTTATTTTAATTTATTAAAGTCTATATTGTTTCTACTTATTTATTAAAGTTTATTTTGTTTCTACATATTTAGTAAAGTTTATTTTGCTTCTATTTATTTATTAAAGTTTATTTTGTTTCTACTTATTTATTAAAGTTTATTTTGTCTCTACTTATTTATTTTATTTTATTTTTTGCTTCTTTTATTTATATTATGAAGAATCTTTTTTTTGCTTTATTTATTTTATTTTGTTTCTACTTATTGTTGCTATTTTTATTTATTTTACTTTATTAAAGTTTATTTTGTTTCTACTTATTTATTAAAGTTTATTTTGTCTACTTATTTATTTTATTTTGTTCCTTCTTATTTAGGCATCTCATTGGTCCCGGTTCGTGGCATGAATCGAGGCTAAAGGGCAGCCTTTGGTCCTGGTTGAAGCCCCCAACCGGGACCAATGATGGTGGGCCAGGAGCGAGGCCCGTTGGTCCCGGTTCGTCCTACCAACCGGGACCAAAGAGGTCAGACGAACCGGGACCAATGCCCCCACAAGGCCCGGCAGCCCCCCTGGCCTCACGAACTGGGACCAATGGGCCCATGGGTCTCGGTTTGTGACTAAACCGGGACTAATGGGCTTATCTGGCCCGAACGTAAGCCCTGTTTTCTATTAGTGGGGGTGGGAACGTCACCCTACACATGTGCATACTCTAAGAAGTTAATTTCAGCTCAAATTGTGCATCTAAATCAAAAGAACTCCCACATGCACTCCTCCACTAAAACCCACAAACCATTCTACTTCTACAACATTTGAAATGAGCTAAACTAGTAGTGAGAGATGAAACGATGAAGTTGCTAACCTTTTAGAACACTTGTGTAGTTAGTGCACCGCCAAAAGTAGAAAAATCTTGGGGAAAATGTAGCTCAAAGGTCGAGCTTGGAGAGGAGAAAGTTAAGTGTGGCTCCGACATTTCATCGAACACCTCGTGTGCATACACTAGTGCAGAACCGGGCAATAGCACCGGTTCGTAAGGCCCTTTAGTGTCGATTCCATAACCGGCACTAAAGTGTGGTCACTAAAGGCCCCCCCCCCTTTAGTACCGGTTCTGCACGAACCGGTGCTAAAGGGAAACCACGTGGCACGAGCCAGCTCCGGGGGCCTGGAGCCCTTTAGTAACGGTTGGTAACACCAACCGGTACTATAAGATTTGGGGGTTTTTAGTTTTATGGTTTCTTTTTCATTTACTTTTGTGTTTCCATTTTAATTATTTTTCGTTTGCTGGTATTTTACGATACTACACATTGTAAACGTTATGCATATATATATATATATATATATATATATATATATATATATATATATAAATAGAATTTCTAGTAGAACCAATCATCGAGTTCAACATGATTGTCATGATATTATAAGCGTTCATATATAACACCATAAAAGCAAATCACTTAAGTTCAGAACGAAGAACACGGACATGAAAGGCCAAGTACTAATTAAGAGCAGCATGAAGAACTAGCTAAATCACTCTTGCTAGCTACTCTCTCTCTAGTAAAATAGCATAGAACATGTATAGCTCTCCTGATTGATCATACTGGAGCATGCCGATGAACCTGTCTCCTAATCGTGGGCTGCGCTTCTCATTGCTGCCCCCTAGTACTTCTCTGCGATCATTAACAATTTTCCTCCAATCTTTCACTATTAAGCATTCATCGCTTCTAGAAATCCTGAATGCATTCATGTGCAATGCAGGATATCTTGGCCTTAAGCTAACAATTGACATCTGACCTTTAGTCTCGATCCCCTGAGGCACAACTGTCATCGCGAGTCCCTGTTGAAGAACATCGTATAGTACTTAATTAATATACTCAGCAATGAAAGTTTAAAAAAAATATGTATGCAAAATATGCACTGAGGACAAATAGTAAATATCTTACCATCATTCCTAAATAGATGTGACCGTAGTTCAATACCATCACTATTGGTCGCACGTTTTGAGTACTAACATTTCCAAGTGCAGGAAAAAAATTTGTCTTGACAGTATGAAGATCCTCAAGCCATGAAACATAATGACTTATCTCCTCGCAGTTTAGTTCAGCTCCGGGACAGTAGAAGGTCCTGTCTACCAAGCGCCGGACATGTTTGGTTGAATGGAGATAAGCTGTCAATAGAAATTAGTTGTCAGTTATTTTTGAAATAAGCAATATCAAAGACAAAAATATATTTGAGAAGAACTCACATAATGGTAGAACTGGAGGCGTCTGCACATCGACCCATATGTCTCTATTACCTTCAATATCATCTTCCGGACGAATATCAAAGGTGATAACCATACCAGGCTCAAATGCATAAGCCTTGCATAGTGCTTGCCAAGTTTTGCATTCAAAATAGGTGTACGTGTGTGCATTGTATACTTTGACGTTGAAAGTATAACCATCATGCTCAGTTTTCAGGTAAGCTCTCTTTACCTCCATAGTTTTCATATCTTTGAAACCTATCTTATCCAAGACAAAAATTCTTGCATGGCATGGGATGCGCTAGTAGAATAGTGAAAATTAAAAATTATAAGTCAGGCAAATGAAGCATATATAAGTCATGCTTAATTACGAAAACAGGCTTGTCCTTGTGACTTACTGTATCGAATTCGAAAGTCTCATCCAGCTTGATGCTGAATCGCATACCATCAACAAGGAAATTTCTGTCGCACTGGCCGCGCTCGTCTTCACAGTATGTGCACATACCGAAATTTTTTCCGTCATCAGACAACATTTTCTATGTTCATATTAGGCGAAACATTAAACACTTACTAATTCAATTAATGCAACTACTTCTATTAATTCAACTAAGCATTTACTAAAAATAAACTAGTTATATTAATTCAGTTAGTTCAACTAAGCATTTACTAAAAATAAACTAGTTATATTAATTCTATTAGTTCAGCTAAGCATTTACTAAAAATAAGCTAGTTCTATATATTAATTCAACTAGTTCAACTAAGCATTTACTAAAAATAAACTAGTTCTATATATTAATTCAACTAGTTCAACTAAGCATTTACTAAAAATAAACTAGTTCAAATATATATCTAACTATAATATTTTAATTAGATAATCAAATCTCAGATACGACAATTTTCTTACTAAAAATAAACTAGTTATATTAATTATTCAACTAGTTCAAATCTCATATACCTAAATAAACTAGTTCGACAATTTTCTTACTAAAAATAAACTAGTTATATTAATTATTCAACTAGTTCAAATCTCACATACCTAGCTAATTAATATCTAATTAAATTTTCTAAAAAACAGAAAACAGAAAACAGAAAATAAGTAAAAAATGTGTGTGTGTGTGTGTGTGTATGTGTGTAGTGTGTGTATATGTGTGTATGTGTGTGTACGCCGCCCCGTACGCCGCCGCCCGTACGTATGAGCGGGGGCGCCGGCGTACGGGGCGAGGGCGGCGGCGTACGGGGCGGGGGCGCCAGCGCGCGGGTGCGAGAGACGACTTACGGGACCGCGGCGACGACGACGGATGGCGGCGGCGTTCGGGGCGGCGGCGCGAGACGACGACGACAACGGGCAACGGCGGGGACAGCGACGACGACGACGGACGACGGGCGACGGGCGGCGACGACGGGATCGAGCGGCGCGCGGCGATGTCGAGAGGTTGGAGACGAAAGTGGGGAGATGTAACTGAAATTTTCGTAAGTGTTATATATATAGGATCACCCTTTAGTACCGGTTGGTGGCACCAACCGGTACTAAAGGCCAACTTTGGCCAGACCAAGAGGCGGGAAGAGCAGGCCTTTAGTACCGGTTGGTGCCACCAACCGGTACTAAAGGGTGATATGTAGTACCGGTTGGAGCCACCAACCGGTACTAAAGGCCTCGCGCTGCCACCCCAAAGTTTAGTCCCACCTCGCCGGGCGAAGGGCAGCCGCACTGGTTTATAAACCTAGCCACGGCTACCTCTTTGAACTCCTCTATATAGCAGGCTTGTGGGCCTAAATTCTGCGTGCTGCCCTGTGAGTCTGCTGGGCCTTTATGGCCTGTAATTGCATGCCCGTGGTCTAGCAGGCCCACAGGGCAGCGCCCCAATTTTTTTATAGTTTTTTTCTTTTCTGCTTTATTTTCTTCTATTTATTTCTGCGTAGTTTTTTGTATAGTTTTTCTTTTCTGTTATATTTATTTTCTTCTATTTATTTATGAGTAGTTTTCATCTAGTTTGCCAAAATTCAACATTTTCAGAGTTCATTTTGTAGTGATTTTCAATTTCACGGTCATTTTATATAGTTTTTTTCTTTTCAGCTATAGTTTTTTTTCCTGCTATTTTTTCTTTTCTGCAAAACTTGATGGTCAAAGTCTGGAGTTATAACCAAAGTTTAAAAAAAAGAAATGCCGACGTGCAATTAGTTTTTGCCATAACAGAAGAAGTCCGGAGTTGTAATAAGTTATTAAAAATAAAAAAGAGGTGCAATGCTCGTTAATTTGCTTCAAGCCTTTTGGAATAGTGTAAACTGCACTGCGCATAGCTCCGTGCAGTCTACCATATTCCGGAAGGCTTGAAGCTAAGCAACGTGAGCATTGAGCCTCTTCTTCATCGTCTCTGCACTCAAGGCTTATAAACCGCTCCTAATCCTCTCTCTTCGCGAGATGGGACTAAAAACAGCTTACTAAAAAACTGTAGTACTGGTTCATCCATGAACCGGTACTAAAGGTGCTCGTGCGGCCCCAGCTAGCCTTACCTGACACAACCTCATTAGTACCAGTTCGTGGCACGAACCGGTGCTAAAGGTTCGCCACGAACCGGTACTAAACAGCTCCTCCCGCCTAGCAGTTGGTGCATACTGAACGCAAAAAATATAAGAGCATTTAGATCATGATCTTACATTTCTTTACAGTCTAAATTGTCAATATGATCTTATAACATCAAAAATACTTTGATCATCAATGATCTTTGTGTGTACAATCTGAATTGTCAATATGAGTCATCAACGATTTATAAACCGATGAAGACTCATATTGCGGCCACAAATTCTACACATAGAGTTCAATGAAGACCAAGTGCTTGTGATAGTTTGAGAAATAACATATTTAAGGTGGTAAAAGGCTTGTTAGGGGAGCGGTGTGGGACTAAAAACAGCTTGCCATAACCTCATTAGTACCGGTTCGTGGTACGAACCGGCACTAAATTGTGATGGTGGGGCCATAGCCTGACCGCAGGCTGACACAACCTCTTTAGTACCGGTTCGTGGCATGAACCGGTACTAAAGGTTCGCCACGAACCGGTGCTATTGATCGCCGCCACGAACCGGCACTAATGTACGCATTAGTGCCGGCTAAAATTCAAACCGGCACTATTGTGTTTCACATTTGACCCTTTTTCTACTAGTGATAGGTGGTGAAAACAGAGAGCAGCACAGCTCCCACACACTGGCCGGCCAAAAAACAGAGGAGTGAACGGGCAGGGGCATATATATAGACATCTCTTTAGTCCCGGTTCCAGCCACCAACCGGGACTAAAGGGGGGTTGTGCCAGGAGCGAGGCCCTTTAGTCCCGGTTCGTGTATGGAACCGGGACCAAAGAGGTCAGACGAACAGGGGCTGGTTCCTGCCGAGGCCCGGCCGGCATCCAATCCTCACGAATCGGGACTAATGCACCCACTGGTCCCGGTTCGTAGCAGAACCGGGACTAATGCACTTATTTGGCCTAGACCAAAGCCCTGTTTTCTACTAGTGGGTTAATGGATACATGTGAGAGATGCTGGATGCTTCAAATGCTCTCCTTGATTTGCATTGAGACCTTCACACTAGAACTCATTGGCAGGGCCAGTCAAAGACACTGACAGCTGGACCATAACAGCAACTGCAAAAATTGTTGCACCAGTGGTCAAAGGATGTTGAGCTACCAAGAACTGCCATATCCAGCCACTCACACCCTTGCCTAGAGATGGACCTATAATAGCGGTCTGGGATTAGGTGATCTCCCCTATGATTTTTGCACAATCCCATGTACATATAGCTCCTTTTTGGAAAATAAAAATGTACCTATAGCTCAGTAAATTAAAAAAGGCACCAGTGAAAAATCAAGCTGACCCCAGCCCATCAGCATACATCCATGCATGCACAAGTGCAGAGCTACAACACACTACTTTGTCTTGGGCGAGCAAATTTAGCAACTACTCATTTCATTGCGAGAGCTCTCGACAGACGATACTCAACAACGTTCTGTTTGCCTGGGGCGTGTATGCCGAATGCCTTTTGCTGAGAACAGTTTTCGGCAATGGCTTTGCTGAGATTTTTTCGTACTTCACCGAGTTTCTCAGGCACTCAACAAAGTAGGAGATTCCAGTAGTGGAATCGTGAACGGTCTAGACCTATCAAGAACACTTTTAGCTTCTTGATATGGCTTATGCATGCAACCAAGTAAATTAAGTCTAATTTGGGTAAATTGGTCGATGTTGTATTAAGATGTTTAATGTGGATTTTGAGTCAAGAGATGTCGAGTTCAAAGTCTTACCTCATGCTTTTAAGACCTTAATGAGTATAGAAATAATAGCACACTTCATACACCCATCTTGTAAACATTATTGTTTATGCAATTCAAAAAAAATGATGCTAGAGAATATGTGAAACTTGGTTTTGCAGACAGGCATCCTTTGAGGTCTATGGGCTTAATTGTCTCCAAATTGCTGTTGTTTATATTTCTAACTACTTGTAACTACCACAACTTTAATAGATTTCACACCATATGAATATCAAGCGCTAAACACAAGCTCTGTTGTTTGATTAACTTCCGATTGACGTCTTAATTAGAATAGAGCTCTTCTGCTTCCACCGGGCGTATTTATAGACTGTGTAATAAAAGCACATGGATGGTTGGATTCAGGTTCTTTTCTTCAATCAAAAGATGTGGTCTTAATGTTTGTTGGGTGGATGACTTATGCAACCACCATCCTTTCTTTGTTTTAAGAGCATTGGATCTTGCCTTAGCTCAATATATTCGCTTGGCAAAGCTTGTAGCCGCCTTATCATTCCCTAGTTGTTGTCACTCGTCGGAATAGTTTCACACATAGATGGAATATACAGGCCCAAGAGAGAAATCCCAATCACGAGGAGTTCGATATGTACCTTGCGCTTGGATTATGAGGCATTCCGGGAACAATCAGCTGCAGGTTGTTGAGATGCCGCGGACCGGTGATCGACTTATTGCGCCGCTCTTCTTCTATAAGGTCGGCGCAGCGTCCTTGCAAGCACAAATGTGTTTGCTGAGGGTCGGTACTCATGGGAGAGTCGGGATCGTGGCATTTTGAGAGTAATTTTTGAACCCGATAAAATTTGGAGCAATGCATCGTGCTGTACCTCCTTTCTCATCCAAGCAAGATTAAGAAAAAGGTGAGTTTCATCGTGTTGGAATTTGTCCTTCAAGATTGATCACATCAAAATTGCACAAACACACGCGCACAAAAATTAATAGCCAAAGGCCCTTTTTTCTTTTTATTTATATTGTCTGGTTTTCTCTGGTGTTACAAATCTCATGACCTGGCTGTGTATATATACACGTACCAGCCATAACGTCGACCAACTCGAAACCTTTCTCGTACTTGCTTTGGACTCCAGAAGCAACACGGACACAGGCCAACAAAGGCAAACTCCTAGCCTAATAGGAACACTACTACTAGGACACGCGAAGTCACTTTCCTAAACTAATCAACCAGCAACGTTGATCATCCTAGTACTAATCCTAATCGAACTAGACTAGAACCTCTCACACAGGTATAACTTGTACTTGCCTAATTAGCTATCATAATGTTTAGATTATTCCAACATTCACCCCATAATCCAAACATCCGACACTTTACTCGAAGAGATAGACAGACGACCTCATGTTCATCTTGTCATGCCGGTTGTCTCCGGTGATGCGACTTACCAGACAACAAATTCTCTTTTCTTCATCACGATGGCCACCACTTCATCACCATCTTTTCTTTCTCACACGGACTTGTGGACTTGACCAACGATTATCCGGACTACCAGCCACGCTGTCACATCTTAGCGTGCTACATACAGACTAAACGTATAGCCTCACGCAGGAACTCGACTTACTGGTGCGCGTCCATCTTCGCGTTGATCTTCATCTTCCAGTCGGTTGCTTGCACACGAGGAGACACTCCTATTCACCCGCCACATCTTCAATCTTTCTCATTGTCACCAATGCCACATCTTATCGGACGACACCTCCTGTCCAGCGGCAACACAACTCGCCATATATGTGCAACTCATCTCCACCGTATATGAACTCACGGAACACCACGACCACGAACGGAAACATAAGGCACAATTTCCTTTTTCCATCCGCTCTCATACGCAATTCTCCTCCGCCAGTGACGCATCTCAACTGCAGCAGAAGATTCACACACCTTAGCTCTTGGACGCAACTTACAAGAACTCATGTGCAAACCTTGACGACAGCTCAAAATTTTGTCGCCTCTTCCTCGCTCCCCCCGAACGACGATCTTGACGAGATCTTCTAGCACTGCACCTCGGCACTACCGCTCCTGTCAACCTCCTCCATGTCGTTTCGTCGAACGACAATCACCCGACGTCTCGCTTGCGACAGCGTCCTCGCCGCCTTCTTGTCGCCGCTCCGCCGAACGACAACTGCCCGCTTCTCCTCTTCGCTGCACCATCCAGCGGCCGTATCGCCCGCTTTTCTTCGTCGTTGCACCACGCAACGACAATATCGCCCGGTCGCCACCCCGGGGCAAGCACAGCTTCACCGCGACCTTGCTCTAGATACTAATTGTTGAAATTTCACCCTAAGGATCGATCACATCAAAGTTGCACAAACACACGCGCACAGAAACTGATAGCCAAGGCCCTTTTCGTACCCTCTTTTCTCTTTATTTATATTTTCTGGTTTTCTCTGGTGTTACAAATCTTATGACCTGGCTATACACGTACCAGCCATAACATCGACCAACTCGAGACCTTTCTCGTACTTGCTTTGGACTCCAGAAGCAACACGGACACTGCCCAACAAAGGCAAACTCCTAGCCTAATAGGAACACTACTACTAGGACACGCGAAGTCACTTTCCTACACTAATCAACCGGCAACGTTGATCATCCTAGTACTAATCCTAATCGAACTATAGACTAGAACCTCACACAGGTATAACTTGTACTTGCCTAATTAGTAGCTACCCCATTTCCAAAAAAAAATTAGTAGCTACCATAATGTTTGGATTATTCCAACACATCGGAGCTTTTAGTCGTCCGCTCTGCGGCTCTGCCCACCTGCTTTTCCGCTGCGACCAACCTCCGAAACCGACCAAGCCAAGTCCCGTTTCACTCATTCCACACATATCAATCACACACACACACACCTCGTCGACAGCAATCAAAATGTAACCGTTTTCATGCGGTTTGTATAAAATCCATCATATTTATATGAAATCTCGTCGAATTTGCATGAATTTCATCTAGTTTGTTGCAAAATAGTTTGAAATGTATGCGGCTACGGTTGGGTGACGTCCTCCCACATTCGTGTCCACGGACTGGCCCCCCGTTGTCCATGGACGAATGCGCGAGGAAATTTACGGGTCGCCGTTGAAGATGCCCTAAAGGCTCTTTTCTTGCCACTTTGCAAAGGAAGTAACTTTCCAACAGCTCAGGGTAGGTGATCCAATAGTTTAGCGCATCTACGGCCAAACTTAGCAATTCTGAGCCCCCAAACATCAGCGGACGCACCTGGGCGCATCCGCGGATAGTGACCGCTCGCACCTCAAATGTCCTCTTCTGCAACCGGATATCTCATGGTCAAATCCTCAAATCCATACAATTACATTCAACATAAAACCTATCTAAATCATTGCCGGTGCTAGTTCGTCTCCACATTCGTGTCCATGTCCGATGGCCGGAGACACTCGTGAAGGGAAGGTTCGGTTTCCTGCAAGGTAGAGTAGGATATGGGACACAGACAGGTTCATGGGACTCGATGCGCCCCCATCTCCCACCATACACTTAATTGTTGGAGCCCATGGCCTGGACGTCGCTGGTCAATGTGAGGTCCACGATAGAGTTCTTGTGGTCGGAGTCCGACACCTCCAGCACAACACGATTGCCGCGCCAAGGGGTGCCGATCACTGTCGTCAAGGTGGAGCTAGAGGATATGCGACACTCTTGTAGTTGAGGCATCCTTTGAGGTCTACGACACATTTGTCTCGAAGATTGTATTGTTTTACTTCTAGTTACTTCTTGTTAACACTTGACTCTTCTTTAATGTAAAACATACCGAATAAAGGCCATGCATTGATCATTCACTTAATCATTTTCTCATTTGAATAACTTTGGTTGACACATTAAGAAATATCACATGTCATTGAAAGTAAAGCTCTTCTCCTTCCACCAGACATAAAGAGGGAGACACTACTGTAATCAAATCACTTGGATGGTGAGATTCAAGTTTTCTCTTTGAAATAAAAATATATGGTTTCGATGTGTGGTCGATGGATAACTAACAAAACCACGAGATTCCTCTTTTTTAAGACGACAACATCTTGCCTTAGCTCAGTATATTTATCCATGTGCTTGTAGTATGTTTATCATACCACCTGCTTGTTCCAGCTATTGTGAGGATAGTTGCACTTATATAAGCAACTCTAGATGAAGAAAGAAATCCCAATTACGAGAAGTTGAATATGTTATGCTGCTTGGACTAGGAGGTTTAGGCTACATGGTTGAAATGGTTAACACTAAAAAAATCATGTCGTAATGCTCAACTATCGGTTATTGATGCTCAAGTGATCCAAGTTTGAAGTGAAATAGGTAAAACTGAATGACCGCGTCTAGTGGAGGGGTCGTTCAGGAGTCGAATAGGTGATTTTGGATCCTATCACCATCACGATGACGATGCATCAGATGTCGACAACCAAGCCTCACTGGTCTCACCGGGTAGCTGTCCGACGAGCTGCCAGTGAGTATGTGACTTGGGTTACTCAACGATTGATATCGCCGGGTTGGTAGATGTGGCAACACATCCTACTAGGGAAGCTCGAGTAATAGAAGGGTTTGTAATTTCAAATGAGGTCGTCGATGAGGACCTCATGCAATGTGTCTTCGATTGGCATTTAACATTTATGAGGGGTCAATAGCTCCTATGCGACACATTTCATGTGAATTGGAAGAAATGCGACGTAGTTGTCAGAAATAGCTCATGTGCACCGTCTTACATGGCAATAATAGCCCCAATACGACCACGTGGTTAAACACACGGGTCCAGTCGTCAATGGGACTGCGGTTATGGTAAAAATAGGTGGTCAAACTAATCAGTGTCTGGTGGTTGGTCCCACTTGGCAGTGCATCGATTCCCCGCATGAATGAACACGTGCTTCTCCCCTGGTTCTAGATGCTGCTGTCTTCTTCGTTCTCGGCGGCGGCGGCGGCGGTGGAGCTTTCGTCCACGGTCGTGGCTGCGCATGTGGTGAGTGTATGCGGGACCATTTCCCTCGGTCTTGAGTTAGATCTGACCAAGTGAGCCTCTATTTGCCCCTGTTTTCCACGAGATCCAGATTGTGAAGGTGGGTGAGACTGGGGAGCGGCGGCGGGGCGGCGTTGGGCTGAAAGACATGGAGCCACGAGAGACTACGTCGACAAGGTAATCACCGTGTCCAACCTCTTCAACCCTGTGATGTGTGCCTTGTCTGCTTCCGCTGCCTCACAATGCCCGCCATTGATAAACAGGGGGAATGTTGCTCGTACCTTCGAATTCTATGTTGAATTCTTGCCATCTAAAGCAAAGCTAGTTGATGGTAGCGTGTGAGACATAGAGAGAGATACGATTGTGAAATGGGAGGTTGAATTTGAAGAGATTGATCCACAGGAAATACAGAGCATGGAAGAGAGGTCCGTGAAGAATGTTGTGGAGAAAATTGGGGAAAGCATTTTTTCGGGTCTGAAGCAAGAGGTGGCATTGTTACGGTTTGATAATTGGAAGGGTGAGTATGTGAGAATTGACAATGATGAAGAGACGGTTGATGAAATTGATCGGCAAGACGACTGGGCAAGCAAACAGACTACCTTTCATGCAGAGCTCGTTCATCTGAAATCAGATTCTATGGTTGGATATGTGCCCTCAAAGTTGGCTTCGCAGATGGTAGATGATGATTGGGCTCCACAGAGATAGATACTGGCCATGGTTACGAGTGAAGCGACAGTAATAGAGGTGGCTGAGCAAGATGCAGAAGAGGGATGTGATGGTGCTGCAAGGGTTGTTTGTGTTGATTAGAATTCAGTACAATTAGAAGACACTATTGATTTGGTCATTGCACCAATGGCTGAAACTGAGATGGCCATATTTTTTGGCATTCCAGCAGATCCAGTAGATGATCAAGATGAGGAAGAGAGGGATGAATCGAGTTTGCCTAATGATGTTAACATAGATGCTTGTGAAGATGTGGATGGACAGCTGATGAAGGATGCTGCAGATGATGTAGATGCTGCACATGATGATGAGCTTGTAAGTGTGTATGACAAAGAAAATCCTGTTATTGAAGTAGGCAAGTTGTTCCCAAGCATGAAGGAGTTTATGATGTGTTTTGAGAATACTCGGTGCCGACGATGGCATTTGCGTTGCAGCGGGTGTGGCGGTTCTGTAAAACTCCAGCGGTGTGTCGGTCGTATGAGTCGAGAATCTGCTACCAATAGTTCCTCGTGTTGTGACTTTGATTTATCATTGTAGAGGTTGAAGAGAAGAGAACAGCCCGCCCATGGCGTGGCAACGAATAACATGTTCGCGCTGTCCACCCGCTTCGGGGGCCCCGACCAACCTCCAAAGCCGACCAAACCAATCCCTCCTCACACCCATCAGTCACTCACACGACGTGTCCAGCAATCATTTTGCTCTTCGCGCCACCCCACGCACGCACACATAGCTCACCATGGCAGGAATAGGAGCGCGCGGCCAACGCCATGTCCTCCTGCTCGCTGCTCTCGTGCTTCGCCGCGTGCGTGTGCGGGCCCACTCCGGGCTTCCACAATCTCCAGGGCTCCTGAGTTGTAGCAGTACCCGCTGCTGTAGCCGCGCCACGGCGGCCGCCATGCAAGCGCCCCCTCCGCGCTCCTGCCGGTGACCTGGCCGGTTATCCTTTATCTTAGACCACCCTCGGCACGCTTCTAAGCTCCACGGAAGCACCCTTCCCTTTCGCCTGAAGCACCCTCTTTGTCACTATGATGAGCAGCGCAGCCGGACATAGAGAAGATATAGGGCAAGAATATGCCTCCGGGACTCCCGGCAGTCTGGTTAGCAGGCTGCTAAACATGGGGAAGAAAAAGGGATTCGTCGCGGCCTGCCGTAGACTAGTGTAGTGTATCCATATCGTGGAATTGGAGCCCTGCTTGACTGTGTGTGCACATAATTTTACCTTTTTAGTTGAAAATATGTCCAAAATGTAACCGTTTTCATTCGGTTTGTATAAAATACGTCATCTTTATATGAAATCTCATTGAATTTGCATGAATTTCATCTTGTTTGTTGCAAAATAGTTTGAAATGTATACATCTATGGTTGGATGACGTCCTCCCACATTCGTGTCCACGGACTGGCGCCCCCTTGTCCATGAACGAATGCGGGAGGAAATTTGCGGGTCGCCGTTGGAGATGCCCTAAAGGCTCTTTTCTTGCCACTTTGCAAAGTAGTAACTTTCCAACAGTCTAGGGTAGGTGATCCAATAGTTTAGCGCATCTACGGCCAGACTTAGCAATATTGAGCCCCTAAACATCAGCGGACGCGCATGGGTGCATCCGCGGATAATGACCGGTCGCACCTCAAATGTCCTCTTCTGCAACCGGATATCTCATGGTGAAATCCTCAAATCCATAAAATTACATGGAACATTAAAACTATCCAAAAATTTTGCTGGTGCTAGTTCGTCTCCACATTCGTGTCCAGGTCCGATGGCCTGAGACACTCGTGAAGGGAAGGTTCAGTTGCCGGCAAGGTAGAGTAGGATATGGGACACACACAGGTCCATGGGACACGATGCGCCCCCGTCTCCCACCATACACTTAATTGTTGGAGCCCATGGCCTGGACGTCGCTGGTCAATATGAGGTCTATGATAGAGTTCTTGTGGTCGGAGTCCGACACCTCCAGCACAACACGATTGCCGCGCCAAGGGGTGCCGATCACTGTCGTCAAGGTGGAGCTAGAGGATATGCGACACTCTTGTAGTTGAGGCATCCTTTGAGGTCTACAACACATTTGTCTTGAAGATTGTATTGTTTTACTTCAAGTTACTTCTTATTAACACTTGACTCCTCTTTAATGTAAAACATACCGCATAAAGGCCATGCATTGATCATTCACTTAGTCATTTCCTCATTTGAATGACTTTGGTTTACACATTAAGACATATCACATGTCAATGAAAGTAAAGCTCTTCTCCTTCCACCAGACATAAAGAGGGAGACACTACTGTAATCAAATCACTTGGATGGTGAGATTCAAGTTTTGTCTTTCAAATAAAAAATATATGGTTTCGATGTGTGGTCGATGGATAACTAACAAAACCACGAGATTCCTCTTTTTTAAGACAAAAACATCTTGACTTAGCTCAGTATATCTATCCATGTGCTTGTAGTATGTTTATCATACCACCTACTTGTTCCAGCTATTGTGAGGATAGTTGCACTTATATAAGCAACTCTAGATGAAAAAGAAATCCCAATTACGAGAAGTTGAACATGTTATGCTGCTTGGACTTGGAGGTTTAGGCTACATGGCCGAAATGGTTAACACTAAAAAAAATCTTGTCGTCATGCTCAACTATCGGTAATTGATGCTCAAGTGATCCAGGTTTGAAGTGAAATAGGTAAAACTGAATGACCGCGTCTAGTGGAGGGGTCGTTCAGGAGTCGAATAGGTGATTTTGGATCCTATCACCATCACGATGACGATGCATCTGATGTCGAGAACCAAGCCTCACTGGTCTCACCGGCTAGCTCTCCGACGAGCTGCCAGTGAGTATGTGACATGGGTTACTCAACGAGTGATATCGCCGGGTTGGTAGATGTGGCAACACATCCTACTAGGGAAGCTCGAGTAATAGAAGGGTTTGTAATTTCAAATGAGGTCGTCGATGAGGACCTCATGCAATGTGTCTTCGATTGGCATTTAACATTTATCAGGGGTCAATTGCTCCTATGCGACACATTTCATGTGAATTGGAAGAAATGTGACGTAGTTGCCAGAAATAGCTCATGTGCACTGTCTTACATGGCAATAATAGCCCCCAATACAACCACGTGGTTAAACACACGGGTCCAGTCGTCAACGGGACTGCGGTTATGGTAAAAACAGGGTGTCAAACTAATCAGTGTATGGTGGAGGGTCCCACTTGGCAGTGCATCGATTCCCCGCATGACTGAACACATGCTTCTCCCCTGGTTCTAGATGCTTCTCTCTTCTTCGTTCTCGGCGGCGGCGACAGTGGTGGAGCTTTCGTCCACGGTCGTGGCTGCGCATGTGGTGAGTGTATTCGGCACCATTTCCCTCCGTCTTGAGTTAGATCTGACCAAGTGAGCCTCTATTTGCCCCTGTTTTCCACGAGATCCAGATTGTGGAGGTGGGTGAGACTGGGGAGCGTCAGCGGGGCGGCGTTGGGCTGAACGACATGGAGCCACGAGAGACTATGTCGACAAGGTAATCACCCTGTCCAAGCTCTTCAACCCTGTGATGTGTGCCTTGTCTGCTTCCGCTGCCTCACAATGCCCGCCATTGATAAACAGGGGGAATGTTGCTCGTACCTTCGAATTATGTGTTGAATTCATACCATCTAAAGCAAAGCCAGTTGATGGTAGCGTGTGAGACATAGAGAGAGATACAATTGTGAAATGGGAGGTTGAATTTGAAGAGATTGATCCACAGGAAATACAGAGCATGGAAGAGAGGTCCGTGAAGAATGTTGTGGAGAAAATTGGGGAAAGCTTTTTTTCGGGTCTGAAGCAAGAGGTGGCATTGTTACGGTTTGATAATTGTAAGGGTGAGTATGTGAGAATTGACAATGATGAAGAGATGGTTGATGAAATTTATCGGCAAGACGGCTGGGCAAGCAAACAGACTACCTTTCATGCATACCTCGTTCATCTGAAATCAGATTCTATGGTTGGATATGTGCCCTCATAGTTGGCTTCGCAGATGGTAGATGATGATTGAGCTCCACAGAGACAGATACTGCCCATGGTTACGAGTGAAGCGACAGTAATAGAGGTGGCTAAGCAAGATGCAGAAGAGGGATGTGATGGTGCTGCAAGGGTTGTTTGTGTTGATTAGAATTCAGTACAATTAGAAGACACTACTGATTTGGTCATTGCACCAATGGCTGAAACTGAGATGGCCAAATTTTTTGGCATTCCAGTAGATCCAGTAGATGATCAAGACGAGGAAGAGAGGGATGAATCGAGTTTGCCTAATGATGTTAACATAGATGCTTGTGAAGATGTGGATGGACAGCTGATGAAGGATGTTGCAGATGATGTAGATGATGCACATGATGATGAGCTTGTAAGTGTGTATGACAAAGAAAATCCTGTTATTGAAGTAGGCAAGTTGTTCCCAAGCATGAAGGAGTTTAGGATGTGTTTTGAGAATACTCGGTGCTGACGATGGCATTTGCGTTGCAGCGGGTGTGGCGGTTCTGTAAAACTCCAGCGGTGTGTTAGTCGTATGAGTCGAGAAACTGCTACCAATAGTTCCTCGTGTTGTGACTTCGATTTATCATTGTGGAGGTTGAAGAGAAGAGAACAGCCCGCCCGTGGCGTGGCGACGAATAACATGTTCGCGCTATCCACCCACTTCGGGGGCCCCGACCAAACTCCAAAGCCGACCAAACCAATCCCTCCTCACACCCATCAGTCACTCACACGACGTGTCCAGCAATCCATTTGCTCTTCGCGCCACCCCACGCACGCACACATAGCTCACCATGGCAGGAATAGGAGCGCGCGACCGACGCCATGTCCTCCTGCTCGCTGCTCTCGTGCTTTGCGCCGCGTGCGCGTGCAGGCGCACTACGGGCGTCCACAATCTCCGGGGCTCCCGAAATGTAGCAGTACCCGCTGCTGTAGCCGCGCCCCGACGACCGCCATGCAAGCGCCCCCTCCGCACTCCTGCCGGTGACCTGGCCGGTTATCCTTTATCTTCGACCACCCTCGGCACCCTTCTGAGCTCCACGGAAGCACCCTTCCCTTTCGCCTGAAGCACCCTCTTTGTCACTATGATGAGCAGCGCAGCCGGACATAGAGAAGATACAGGGGAAGAATATGCCTCTGGGACTCCCGGCAGTCTGGTTAGCAGGCTGCTAAACATGGGGAAGACAAAGGGATTCGTCGCGGCCTGCCATAGACTAGTGTATTGTATCCATATCGTGGAATTGGATCCCTGTTTGACTGTGTGTGCACAAATTTTTACCTTTTTAGTTGAAAATATGTCCAAAATGTAACCGTTTTCATTCGGTTTGTATAAAATACGTCATCTTTATATGAAATCTCATCGAATTTGCATGAATTTCATCTGGTTTGTTGCAAAATAGTTTGAAATGTATGCAGCTACGGTTGGATGACGTCCTCCCACATTCGTGTCCACGGACTGGCCCCCCCTTGTCCATGAACGAATGCGGGAGGAAATTTGCGGGTCGCCGTTGGAGATGCCCTAAAGGCTCTTTTCTTGCCACTTTGCAAAGGTAGTAACTTTCCAACAGTCTAGGGTAGGTGATCCAATAGTTTAGTGCATCTACGGCCAAACTTAGCAATTTTGAGCCCCTAAACATCAGCGGACGCGCATGGGCGCATCCGCGGATAATTTCCGGTTGCATCTCAAATGTCCTCTTCTGCAACCGGATATCTCATGGTGAAATCCTCAAATCCATAAAATTACATGCAACATAAAAACTATCCAAAAATTTTGCAGGTGCTAGTTCGTCTCCACATTCGTGTCCATGTCCGATGGCCTAAGACACTCGTGAAGGCAAGGTTCGGTTGCCGGCAAGGTAGAGTAGGATATGGGACACACACAGGTCCATGGGACACGATGCGCCCCCGTCTCCCACCATACACTTAATTGTTGGAGCCCATGGCCAGGACGTCGCTGGTCAATGTGAGGTCTATGATAGACTTCTTGTGGTCGGAGTCCGACACCTCCAGCACAACACGATTGCCGCGCCAAGGGGTGCCGATCACTGTCGTCAAGGTGGAGCTAGAGGATATGCGACACTCTTGTAGTGGAGGCATCCTTTGAAGTCTACGACACATTTGTCTCGAAGATTGTATTGTTTTACTTCTAGTTACTTCTTATTAACACTTGACTCTTCTTTAATGTAAAACATACCGCATAAAGGCCATGCATTGATCATTCACTTAGTCATTTTCTCATTTGAATAACTTTGGTTGACACATTAAGACATATCACATGTCACTGAAACCAAAGCTCTTCTCCTTCCACCAGACATAAAGAGGGAGACACTACTGTAATCAAATCACTTGGATGGTGAGATTCAAGTTTTCTCTTTCAAATAAAAAAATATATGGTTTCAATTTGTGGTCGATGGATAACTAACAAAACCACGAGATTCCTCTTTTTTAAGACGACAACATATTGCCTTAGCTCAGTATATCTATCCATGTGCTTGTAGTATGTTTATCATACCACCTGCTTGTTCCAGCTATTGTGAGGATAGTTGCACTTATATAAGCAACTGTAGATGAAGAAAGAAATCCCGATTACAAAAAGTTGAATATGTTATGTTGCTTGGACTAGGAGGTTTAGGCTACATGGTCGAAATGGTTAACACTAAAAAAATCATGTCGTAATGCTCAACTATCGGTTATTGATGCTCAAGTGATCCAAGTTTGAAGTGAAATAGGTAAAACTGAATGACGCGTCTAGTGGAGGGGTCGTTCAGGAGTCGAATAGGTGATTTTGGATCCTATCACCATGACGATGACGATGCATCAGATGTCGACAACCAAGCCTCACTGGTCTCACCGGGTAGCTCTCCGACGAGCTGCCAGTGAGTATGTGACTTGGGTTATTAAACGACTGATATCGCCAGGTTGGTAGATGTGGCAACACATCCTACTAGGGAAGCTCGGGTAATAGAAGGTTTTGTAATTTCAAATGAGGTCGTCGATGAGGACCTCATGCAATGTGTCTTCGATTGGCATTTAACATTTATCAGGGGTCAATAGCTCCTATGCGACACATTTCATGTGAATTGGAAGAAATGCAACGGGTAGTTGCCAGAAATAGCTCATGTGCACTGTCTTACATGGCAATAATAGCCCGCAATACGACCACGTGGTTAAACACACGGGTCCAGTCGTCAAAGGGACTATAGTTATGGTAAAAATAGGGTGTCAAACTAATCAGTGTCTGGTGGTGGGTCCCACTTGGCAGTGCATCGATTCCCCGCATGACTGAACACAAGCTTCTCCCCTGGTTCTAGATGCTGCTCTCTTCTTCGTTCTCGGCGGCGGCGGCAGCGGCGGAGCTTTCATCCACGGTCGTGGCTGCGCATGTGGTGAGTGTATTCGGCACCATTTCCCTCCGTCTTGAGTTAGATCTGACCAAGTGAGCCTCTATTTGCCCCTGTTTTCCACGAGATCCAGATTGTGGAGGTGGGTGAGACGGGGAAGCGGCGGCGGGGCGGCGTTGGGCTGAATGACATGGAGCCACGAGAGACTACGTCGACATGGTAATCACCCTATCCAACCTCTTCAACCATGTGTTGTGTGCCTTGTCTGCTTCCGGTGCCTCACAATGCCCGCCATTGATAAACAGGGGGAATGTTGCTCGTACCTTCGAATTCTGTGTTGAATTCTTACCATCTAAAGCAAAGCCAGTTGATGGTAGCGTCTGAGACATAGAGAGAGATACAATTGTGAAATGGGAGGTTGAATTTGAAGAGATTGATCCACAGGAAATATAGAGAATGGAAGAGAGGGCCGTCAAGAATGTTGTGGAGAAAATTGGGGAAAGCATTTTTTCGGGTCTTGAGCAAGAGATGGCATTGTTACGGTTTGATAATTGGAAGGGTGAGTATGTGAGAATTGAGAATGATGAAGAGATGGTTGATGAAATTGATCGGCAAGACGACTGGGCAAGCAAACAGACTACCTTTCATGCAGAGCTCGTTCATCTGAAATCAGATTTATGGTTGGATATGTGCCCTCAAAGTTGGCTTCACAGATGGTAGATGATAATTGGGCTCCACAGAGACAGATACTGCCCATGGTTACAAGTGAAGCGACTGTAATAGAGGTGGCTGAGCAAGATGCAGAAGAGGGATGTGATGGTGCTGCAAGGGTTGTTTGTGTTGATTAGAATTCAGTACAGTTAGAAAACACTACTGATTTGGTCATTGCACCAATGGCTGAAACTGAGATGGCCAAATTTTTTGGCATTCAAGTAGATCTAGTAGATGATCAAGATGAGGAAAAGAGGGATGAATCGAGTTTGCCTAATGATGCTAACATAGATGCTTGTGAAGCTGTGGATGGACAGCTGATGAAGGATGCTGCAGATGATCTAGATGATGCACATGATGATGAGCTTGTAAGTGTGTATGACAAAGAAAATCCTGTTATTGAAGTAGGCAAGTTGTTCCCAAGCATGAAGGAGTTTAGGATGTGTTTTGAGAATACTCGGTGCCGACGATGGCATTTGCGTTGCAGCGGGTGTGGCGGTCCTGTAAAACTCCAACGGTGTGTCTGTCGTATGAGTAGAGAAACTGCTACCAATAGTTCCTCGTGTTGTGACTTCGATTTAGCATTGTAGAGGTTGAAGAGAAGAGAACAGCCCGCCCGTGGCGTGGCGACGAATAACATGTTTGCGTTGTCCACCCGCTTTGGGGGCCCCGACCAACCTCCAAAGCCGACCAAACCAATCCCTCCTCACACCCATCAGTCACTCACACGACGTGTCCAGCAATCCTTTTGCTCTCCGCGCCACCCAACACACGCACACATAGCTCACCATGGCAGGAATAGGAGCGCGTGGTCGGCGCCATGTCCTCCAGCTCGCTGATCTCGTGCTCTGCGCCGCGTGCGCGTGCGGGCGCACTCCGGGCGTCCACAATCTCCGGCGCGCCCGACCTGTAGCAGTACCCGCTGCTGTAGCCGTGCCACGGCGGCCGCCATGCAAGCGCCCCCTCCGTGTTCCTGCCGGTGACCTGGCCGGTTATCCTTTATCTTAGACCACCCTCGGCACCCTTCTGAGATCCACGGAAGCACCCTTCCCTTTCGCCTGAAGCACCCTCTTTGTCACTATGATGAGCAACGCAGCCGGACATAGAGAAGATACAGGGTAAGATTATGCCTCCTGGACTCCCGGCAGTCTGGTTAGCGGGCTGCTGAACATGGGGAAGACAAAGGGATACGTCGCAGCCTGCCATAGACAATTGTAGTGTATCCATATCGTGGAAGTGGAGCCCTGCTTGACTGTGTGTGCATATAATTTTACCTTTTTAGGTGAAAATATGTCCAAAATGTAACCGTTTTCATTCGGTTACTATAAAATACGTCATCTTTATATGAAATCTTGTCGAATTTGCATAAATTTCATCTGGTTTGTTGCAAAATAGCTTGAAATGTATGCAGCTACGGTTGGATGATGTCCTCCCACATTCGTGTCCACGGACTGGCCCCCCCTTGTCCATGAACGAATGCGGGAGGAAATTTGCGGGTCGCCGTTGGAGATGCCCTAAAGGCTCTTTTCTTGCCACTTTGCAAAGGAAGTAACTTTCCAACAGTTTAGGGTAGGTGATCAAATAGTTTAGCGCATCTACGGCCAGAATTAGCAATTCTGAGCCCCTAAACATTAGCGGACGCGCATGGGCGCATCCGCGGATAATGACCGGTTGCACCTCAAATGTCCTCTTCTGCAACCGGATATCTCATGGTGAAATCCTCCAATCCATAAAATTACATGCAACATAAAAACTATCTAAATCTTTGCTGGTGCTAGTTCGTCTCCACATTCGTGTCCATGTCCGATGGCCTGAGACACTCGTGAAGGGAAGGTTCGGTTGCCGGCAAGGTAGAGTAGGATATAGGACACACACAGGTCCATGGGACTCGATGCGCCCCTGTCTCCCACCATACACTTAATTGATGGAGCCCATGGCCTGGACGTCGCTGGTCAATGTGAGGTCTACGATAGACTTCTTGTGGTCGGTGTCCGACACCTCCAGCACAACACGATTGCCGCGCCAATGGGTGCCGATCACTTTCGTGAAGGTGGAACTAGAGGATATGCGACACTCTTGTAGTTGAGGCATCCTTTGAAGTCTACGACACATTTGTCTCGAAGATTATATTGTTTTACTTCTAGTTACTTCTTATTAACACTTGACTCTTCTTTAATGTAAAACATACAGCATAAAGGCCATGCATTGATCATTCATTTAGTCATTTTCTCATTTGAATAACTTTGGTTGACACATTAAGACATATCACATGTCACTTAAACCAAAGCTCTTCTCCTTCCACCAGACATAAAGAGGGAGACACTACTGTAATCAAATCACTTGGATGGTGAGATTCAAGTTTTCTCTTTCAAATAAAAAATATATGGTTTCGATTTGTGGTCGATGGATAACTAACAAAACCATGAGATTCCACTTTTTTAAGACGACAACATCTTGCCTTAGCTCAGTATATCTATCCATGTGCTGGTAGTATGTTTATCACACCACCTGCTTGTTCCAGCTATTGTGACGATAGTTGCACTTATATAAGAAACTGTAGATGAAGAAAGAAATCCCTATTACAAAAAGTTGAATATGTTATGCTGCTTGGACTAGGAGGTTTAGGCTACATGGTCGAAATGGTTAACACTAAAAAAATCATGTCATAATGCTCAACTATCGGTTATTGATGCTCAAGTGATCCAAGTTTGAAGTGAAATAGGTAAAACTGAATGACCGCGTCTAGTGGAGGGGTCTTTCAGGAGTCGAATAGGTGATTTTGGATCCTATCACCATGACGATGACGAAGCATCAGATGTCAACAACCAAGCCTCACTGGTCTCACCGGGTAGCTCTCCGACGAGCTGCCAGTGAGTATGTGACTTGGGTTACTCAACGACTGATATCGCCGGGTTGGTAGATGTGGCAACACATCCTACTAGGGAAGCTCGAGTAATAGAAGGGTTTGTAATTTCAAATGAGGTCGTCGATGAGGACCTCATGCAATGTGTCTTCGATTGGCATTTAACATTTATCAGGGGTCAATAGCTCCTATGCGACACATTTCATGTGAATTGGAAGAAATGCGACGTAGTTGCCAGAAATAGCTCATGTGCACTGTCTTACATGGCAATAATAGCCCCCAATATGACCACGTGGTTAAACACACGGGTCCAGTCGTCAACGGGACTGCGGTTATGGTAAAAAGAGGGTGTCAAACTAATCGGTTTCTGGTGGTGGGTCCCACTTGGCAGTGCATCGATTCCCCGCATGACTGAACACGTGCTTCTCCCCTGGTTCTAGATGCTGCTCTCTTCTTCGTTCCCGGCGGCGGTGGCGGCGGAGGACCTTTTGTCCACGGTCGTGGCTGCGCATGTGGTGAGTGTATTCGGCACCATTTCCCTCCGTCTTGAGTTAGATCTGACCAAGTGAGCCTCTATTTGCCCCTGTTTTCCACGAGATCAAGATTGTGGAGGTGGGTGAGACTGGGGAGCGGCGGTGGGGCGGCGTTGGACTGAACGACATGGAGCCACGAGAGACTACGTCGACAAGGTAATCACCCTGTCCAACCTCTTCAACCCTGTGATGTGTGCCTTGTCTGCTTCCGCTGCCTCACAATGTCCGCCATTGATAAACAAGGGGAATGTTGCTCGTACCTTCGAATTCTGTGTTGAATTCTTACCATCTAAAGCAAAGCCAGTTGATGGTAGCGTGTGAGACATAGAGAGAGATACAATTGTGAAATGGGAGGTTGAATTTGAAGAGATTGATCCACAGGAAATACAGAGCATGGAAGAGAGGGCCGTAAAGAATTTGTGGAGAAAATTGGGGAAAGCATTTTTTCGGGTCTTCAGCAAGAGATGGCATTGTTAAGGTTTGATAATTGGAAGGGTGAGTATGTGAGAATTGAGAATGATGAAGAGATGGTTGATGAAATTGATCGGCAAGACGGCTGGGCAAGCAAACATACTACCTTTCATGCAGAGCTCGTTCATCAGAAATCAGATTCTATGGTTGGATATGTGCCCTCAAAGTTGGCTTCGCAGATGGTAGATGATGATTGGGCTCCACAGAGACAGATACTGCCCATGGTTACAAGTGAAGCGACAGTAATAGAGGTGGCTGAGCAAGATGCAGAAGAGGGATGTGATGGTGCTGCAAGGGTTGTTTGTGTTGATTAGAATTCAGTACAATTAGAAAACACTACTGATTTGGTCATTGCACCAATGGCTGAAACTGAGATGGCCAAATTTTTTGGCATTCCAGTAGATCCAGTAGATGATCAAGATGAGAAAGAGAGGGATGAATTGAGTTTGCCTAATGATGCTAATATAGATGCTTGTGAAGCTGTGGATGGACAACCGATGAAGGATGCTGCAGATGATCTAGATGATGCACATGATGATGAGCTTGTAAGTATGTATGACAAAGAAAATCCTGTTATTGAAGTAGGCAAGTTGTTCCCAAGCATGAAAGAGTTTAGCATGTCCTCTTCTGCAACCGGATATCTCATGGTGAAATCCTCCAATCCATAAAATTACATGCTACATAAAAACTATCTAAATCTTTGCTGGTGCTAGTTCGTCTCCACATTCATGTCCATGTCCGATGGCCTGAGACTCTCATGAAGGGAAGGTTCGGTTGCCGGCAAGGTAGAGTAGGATATGGGACACACACAGGTCCATGGGACTTGATGCGCCCCCGTCTCCCACCGTACACTTAATTGTTGGAGCCCATGGCTTGGACGTCGCTGGTCAATGTGAGTTCTACGATAGAGTTCTTGTGGTCGGAGTCCGACACCTCCAGCACAACACGATTGCTGCGCCAAGGGGTGCCGATCACTGTCGTCAAGGTGGAGCTAGAGGATATGCGACACTCTTGTAGTTGAGGCATCCTTTGAGGTCCACAATACATTTGTTTTGAAGATTGTCTTGTTTTACTTTCTAGTTACTTCTTATTAACACTTGACTCTTCCTTAATGTAAAACATACCGCATAAAGGTCATGCATTGATCATTCACTTAGTCATTTGCTCATTTGAATAAATTTAATTAAGACATATCACATGTCACTGAAAGTAAAGCTCTTCTCCGTCCACCAGACGTAAAGAGGGAGACACTACTGTAATCAAATCACTTGGATGGTGAGATTCAAGTTTTCTCTTTCAAATAAAAAATATATGGTTTTGATGTGTGGTCGATGGATAACTAACAAAACCACGAGATTCCGCTTTTTTAAGACGACGACATCTTGCCTTAGCTCAGTATATCTATCCATGTGCTTGTAGTATGTTTATCATACCACCTGCTTGTTCGAGCTATTGTAAGGATAGTTGCACTTATATAAGCGACTCTAGATGAAGAAAGGAATCCCAATTACGAGAAGTTGAATATGTTATGTTGCTTGGACTAGGAGGTTTAGGCTACATGGTCGAAATGGTTAACACTAAAAAAAATCATGTCGTAATGCTCAACTATCGGTTATTGATGCTCAAGTGATCCAAGTTTGAAGTGAAATAGGTAAAACTGAATGACCGCGTCTAGCGGAGGGGTCGTTCAGGAGTCGAATAGGTGATTTTGGATCCTATCACCATCACGATGACGATGCATCAAATGTCGACAACCAAGTCTCACTGGTCTCACCGGGTAGCTCTCCGACGAGCTGCTAGTGAGTATGTGACTTGGGTTACTCAACGACTGATATCGCCGGGTTGGTAGATGTGGCAACACATCCTACTAGGGAAGCTCGAGTAATCGAAGGGTTTGTAATTTCAAATGAGGTCGTCGATGAGGACCTCATGCAATGTGTCTTCGATTGGCATTTACCATTTATCAGGGGTCAATAGCTCCTATGCGACATATTTCATGTGAATTGAAAGGAATGCGACATAGTTGCCAGAAATAGCTCCTGTGCACTGTCTTACATGGCAATAATAGCCCCAATACGACCACGTTGTTAAACACACGTGTTCGGTCGTCAACGGGATTGCGGTTAAGGTAAAAACAGGGGGTCAAACTAATCAGTGTCTGGTGGTGGTTCCTACTTGGCTGAACACGTCCTTCTCCCCTGGTTCTAGTTGCTGCTCTCTTCTTCATTCTCGTCAGTGGCGGCGATCGCGGAGCTTTCGTCCACGGTCGTGGCTGCGCATGTGGTGAGTGTATTCGGCACCATTTTCCCTCCGTATTGAGTTAGATCTGACCAAATGATCCTCTATTTGCCCCTGTTTTCCACGAGATCCAGATTGTGGAGGTGTGTGAGAGTGGGGAGCGGCGGCGGGGAGACGTTGGGCTGAATGACATGGAGCCACGAGACACTATGTCGACAAGGTAATCACCCTGTCCAGCCTCTTCAACCCTGCGATGTGCGCCTCGTCTGCTTCGGCTGCCTCACAATGCCCGCCATTGATAAACAGGGGGAATGTTGCTCGTACCTTCGAATTCGGTGATGAATTTTTACCATCTAAAGCAAAGCTAGTTGATGGTAGCGTGTGAGACATAGAGAGAGATACAATTGTGAAATGGGAGGTTTAATTTGAAGAGATTGATCCACAGGAAATACAGAGCATGGAAGAGAGGGCCGTGAAGAATGTTGTTGAGAAAATTGGGGAAAGCATTTTTTGGGGTCCAGAGCAAGAGGTGGCATTGTTACGGTTTGATAATTGGAAGGGTGAGTATGTGAGAATTGAGAATGATGAAGAGATGGTTGATGAAATTGATCGGCAAGATGGCTGGGCAAGCTCATTGATCTGAAATCAGATTTTATGGTTGGATATGTGCCCTCAAAGTTGGCTTCGCAGATGGTAGATGATGATTGGGCTTCACAGAGACAGATAACTCCAATGTTTATGTGTGAAGTGACTGTAATAGAGGGGGTTGAGCAAGATGCAGAAGAGGGATGTGATGGTTCTGCAAGGGTTGTTTGTGTTGATTGGAATTCAGTACAATTAGAAGACACTACTGATTTGGTCATTGCACCAATGGCTGAAACTGAGATGGCCAATTTTTTTGGCATTCCAGTAGATCCAGTAGATGATCAAGATGAGGAAGAGAGGGATGAATCGAGTTTGCCTAATGATGCTAACATAGATGCTTGTGAAGATGTGGATGGACAACTGATGAAGGATGCTGCAGATGATGTAAATGATGCACATGATGATGAGCTTGTAATTGTGTATGACAAAGAAAATCCTGTTATTGAAGTAGGCAAGTTGTTCGCAAACATGAGTTTAGGATATGTTTCAAGACTTATGCAGTCAAACATGAGTTTGATGCCAAGACTATGTGCACTGACAGAAACAAATTTTATGCAAGATGCAGAGGTTTCGATGGAAGCGTCAGGCCATGCAAGTGGTACATACCTGCTAGAATTCAACCTGATGGAAGTACCATTAGGGTTAATCAAATCCCAAATCCACACACTTGTATTACAAGTTCACGGAGAGTATCAACCATGACATCACAACTTTGGATTGCAGAAAAGATAACTCCAATTTTAGCCAAGAAACCAAACACTACAGCAAAGAAACATAAAAGTGGACTTGAAAGAGCAGTACCCTATTAAGGTGAAATATACCACAGTGTGGAAAGCAAAACAGAGGGCAATGAAAGAATTATATGGTGATTGGGCAAATACTTTTAGGATGCTTTATAACTTCAAAGCAGAGGTGGAAAAGATGTCACCTGGCAGTGTTGTGGAGATAGATAATGAGGTAACAGAGGATTGTAGAGTTCTTTTCTCCAAGTTCTTTATGGCTTTAAACTCTTGCATAGATGGCTTCAAAGCAGGGTGTCGTCCATATTTGAGCATAGACTCATCTTTTTCGACAGGCAAATGGAATGGCCAATTTGCAGCATGCAATGCTTTAGATGGACACAACTGGATGTTCCCTCTTGCTATTGGTTTGTTTCAGTCAGAGACAGAGGTTGCATGAACATGGTTCATGATGCAGTTGAAAAGATGCATAGGCCTAGTGTCACCTTTTGCAGTACACACAGGTGCATGTAAAGGGCTATAAAATGCAGTGAAGAATCGTTTTCATCATTGTGAGCAGAGGGAGTGCTTTGGCCATATGTGGATGAATTTGATCACAAAATTCAGAGGGAAAGAATTCGGGAGAATGTGGCCAACAACAAGATCTTACACCAAACAAACACATTCATATCATCTTGATAAGATAAAAGCAGCATGCAGTGAGTCTGGTCCATGGTTGAACACCTATAATTCTCTATTGTGGTACACGTGAGGATTTAACACTGCCATCAAATGTGATCATATCAACAATAACTTGGCAGAATGTTTTAACAACAAGATAAAACAGTTAAAGAACTTGCCTGTGCATGACATGGTTGACCAAATCAGGATCATGATCATGCGCATGTGGGAATTGAGAAGAAGGGTTGGTGATTGTCTGCAAGGGGATAAGCTTCCTGGAGTGATACAACAGGTGGTGAACAGGAGCAGAAATCTTACACATTTTTCTGTGGAAAAATCTTCATTGTGGGGTGCTGAAGTTAGAGATACCAAGACTCGAAGGAGGCATGTTGTTAACACTGAGTTTCATAATTGCACTTGCCTCGAGTGGCAGCACGTCGGGAAACCATGTGACCATTCCATTCTTTTCTTGGCCTCCCAACCAAAGATAAACATGCACCCATATTTGCATGAATATTACTCAGTGGCAAGATTCAAGGCTGCATATGCAGCTCCAATTACAGCACTTACAGATCAATCTCAGTGGCCTGAAGTGGAAACTAAATTTTCCATGTGTCCTCCCCCAACAAAAAGAAAGGCTGGCAGGCCTAAAGATAGTAGATTCAAGGCATGGTTTGAAAAAGGTGGGAGTAGTAAAAAGGGGGAGGGGAAGAAGGATGCAAAGCCGAAAAGGTCCCAAAAAGGTAACAAAAATAGATGCAAGTTGTGCCAGGAACTTGGGCACTGAAAAGGATCTCCAAAATGTCGTTACACTCCTAAAAGGCCAAAGTATGTTTACATTTGTGTTTTTTTATTTGGTTGTTGTTTTTAATTACTAGCAAAATTACAAGCTTTATTTTCCAGGAGGAAGCGTGGAGGTCAACCCCTTGTTGTTAAAGATTGCTGGGCAATCAATAAGGCAAGAATTTATGGCTGTAGAAAAAAGAGAAATTTTGATGATGAACCAGTGTTGGATGGTGCTGCGGTGCAAAATGAGAAAGAGTTGGATGATGTTGTGATGCAAAATGATCATTATTTGGATGATGTTGTGCAAAATGAGGCAGCCTTTAATCTTGTGATGCATCATGAGCAACATTTGGATGATGATGTGCTGCAAAATGTGATGTAAACTGAAGCTGCTGCGGCAGATGTTCTGCAAACTGAAGATCTTGCGGCAGATGTTCCGCAAACTGAGCCTATATTGCAAGTTGTATTACCAATTGAAGTTAATGGAGTTGATGTTGTGCAAACTGAGCCTCATGTAGATGTTGTGGTGCCAACTGAAGTTGTGCCAGCTAGTCCAGTTAAGAAAACCAAGACATTGAGTGAACTAGGTGTGGTAGGATCAAGAAGTGGTAAGAAGAAGAAGAAATCGAGTGGTAAGAAGAAGAAGAAGTGAAAACTTCTTTTGTAAAACTTGCTTAAGGGTTATGTGTGTTGTAGAATAACAAACTCGCCACAATTTGTGTAAAATGGTATTTGTGTAATGCTATTCAAATTCTGGCCGAATTTCAAATTTGACCCAAAATTCAAATTTGAAATTGTTTAGTATGTGGTATTGACGTTACAATGCTTTCTCAAATATTAGTCATATATAAGAATGTTAAGCGATCAAACCGAGCACTTATTGTTGATGTGAAACACTAGACACGAAAAATGGGATCCAGATGAGCCCCCAAGCTAGGCTAAACACCCCATTCGTAAGAATTTTTTTTGACCTTTTCTAAATGGACCAAATAAAAATCAAAACTTGACATCTATTGTGCAAATATAGGGTTCATGCCCAATATGAGATCGTTTGGATAAATTATGACATGCTTAGTCCTAAACCCTAGCTTGAATCCCATGCAACCTTGTTCATGATAGCTATGTTTTGTGAAGGGTTTTTCATTAAAATACCCATAGACCAAGTTTCTTATTTTTACCAGCAACTCACTCACATAAAACTATGATGAGTGCAAGTTTCATATTTTTATATTTTTTAATTAGTTATGCTCAACCCTAGCCCTCAAAACCCCCTCAAAACCCCTCAACACCCCATCTGAAACCCCGCACCCTTCCACGCTGCTAGATCTCTGTTAGTGGACGGACTGGATCAAGCGCTAGGGCTACGTCACTGATCCACGTGAGGCTCTGTGATTGGCTGTAGTCGACAACGCTGGATAACCCCCCGCCTCAACTCTAGATCGCTGGATCACTGCGCGTACAACGGTGTGGATTAGCATGCGATACTACAAGTCAACGATCCGCGCGCTACGCTCTGATTTGTTGGATTCATAAACATGTTTTTTGCACTGTGGCGAGTCTGCTTGCCGTTGGGCTCTGGTGAAAGAAGCCCACACTTTGGACCTTTGGACTGAACCACGCCTCCTCTAGCCAGGCCCAAGCCAGCAGGCTACATTGCCATGCTCGATCGGAGCCTATGATGCATGCATGCATGGGCGGCACACGCAGAGAAGAATGGGTCAGCGTGACCCCTTGACCCCCGACCGATGGCAAAGAGGTGTGCGGCTGTGAAACGTCGCAGCGGGGCTCTTGATGCAGGGCACCCATTGATGCGATGCAGCCTTTGGTTTCCCATGCGTGTGTATACACTCCCGATACCACCAAACAACGCCCGGTCATTACTTCCAACCGGTGAAACCATTCAAAAAAAATCGAAAAACACGTCGCACTAGGGCTATTTAAGCCATACCTATCGTCTTCCTCTCCCTCCTCATCCATACCCCAACCCCATCCTCTCACATCTGCCCCCATCTGCCCTCCTTCTTCCTTCTTCTCCACGAAGTAGAGGGTCCCAAAGCCACCATGCAATACAACGGCCCGACCTACCGCTCCCCCCCCCCACCGTGCCGTTGAGGCTCTATCCCGCCGGCATCTATGTAGGGAACACCCTTAGGGTGTGGGCGATCTCAAGGTGGAGGGGCGCAAGGGAGTTCACGCAGTTCTTCCTTTCGGCTGGCTACCGCCACCTCCCCCGTGGCTCTCCAAGTATGTTCCAGGTTGAGGAGGTCAATCACAATGGCGTTGTGGTTGCGCTCGTCACTAGATTCACCAACCCCTTCGATGCCTTCCACCTCCTCGGCCGAGTGTTTTGGTGTGAGTGTGAGTTTATTGCTTTCACGACCCACAACATCTTCACCAACTTCAACAACATCTTCCCCACCAACAACGGCATGCACACCCTCCTGTACCTCGTCGACAACCAGGAGTGAAGGGCGCCCGGAGGAGCGAGGTGGCGTTCGCCAAGAGCAGGAGAAGGAGAAGAACCCGTTTGGTGCCCCCGATCTATCTAGCTAGCTAGCTATCATTTTAGTATTTTAAGTTGTAATCATTTATGTTTGTGTGCTACTATTATTAAGTTGTAAGGCTATGCTATCTATGTAGTGGAAATATTGGTTGTGCTACTATTTATATTGTTGTTGGGTTTCTTATTTTTATATTTTTGTTTCGTGCTATTATTTGTGGGTTGCTATGGGTAGTACCCGTTTCGTGCTATTATTTGTGTGTTGCCTTGTGTTGCTACAACCCATTCACCACGCCACACAAACGGTCTTCACAATGTTGGCCAAATCATGGGTCATGACTCAAACCATGGACATGCAAACCGGCCATGGACATGCAAACCAAATCATGCTTCCACTACAGGAAACAGGTAATTTGCCGTCTGTGGATCACAGACGTCAAAGACGTAAATACAGACGGCAAAGAGTTTGCCGTCAGAAAGTAGACGGCAAAGTCAGACGCAAAGATAAATCAGCAAAGAATACTTTGTCGTCTGCTATTTTTTTTATGACGGCAAAGATTCTGCTGTCAGTCTATATTGTTTGCCGTCAACGAGTCCATCCAGTCTATATCAGTGTTTTGCCATCAGCCAGACTACTTCTTTGCCGTTAGGTAGAAACATCACAGACGGCAAAGCATTCATTTTTATTTAAAAAATTGGATCAACAGTCTCGCCACCGCACGTCCACATCATTTAGTCCAAAGCTCGCCGGAGCAGAGATTTTTGGCGCCCGCACGCGCCCAACAGCCAAGCTGCTCACCATGGCGACCTCACCGGAGAAGAGCTGTCGGCCGCGCCCGACCTCGCCGGAGAAAAGTGCCGCTGCTCAAGGGAGGCCACGCTGGATGGAGGCCACGACGGAGTGAGGAGGCGCCTGAAGGAGAAATTCGCGTTGCTTTCCGGAGGGAGGAGCCCGTGTCGCGCGACCCGCGCTGCTCGCCGGAGTGAGGAGGCCGTGCCGCTCACCGGCCCGCGCCACGCCGCCCGCGCTGCTCTTCGGTGTGAGGAGGCGATGGAGGGAGGAACCCACGCCACCCGCGCTGCTTGCCGGAGTGAGGAAGCCACGCTGCTCACCGGCCCGCGCCTTGCCGCCCGCGCTGTTCACGCCGTCTGTGCTGTGCTGCTCGTCGGAGAGAGGAGGCACTGGAGGGAGGAGGCGCCGGAGAGAGGAGGCGCTGGAGGGAGGAGGTGCCAGAGGGAAGGGGCCGTGCGGCTCGCCGGCCTGAGCTGGGGAGCGGGCGGCGGCGCGAGGCCTCCGGCGTGGGGCGTTGGGGAGCGGGCGGCGCCGTGAGGCAGGAGGCCGGCGGCGGCTCCCATGGCGACGAGGGACGGGGCTGGCTCGACGGGGACGGGGGACGGGGCCGGCTCGAGGGAGGAGAGAGGACGGGGTAGTTGAAGGGAGCGTGGCTGGGCGCCAGGGTGGCCGCCGGCGACCGTGGCGGGGCTGCTGGGGAGTTACGGGAGAGAGAGATGCGTAGACAGAGAGAGTCAGTGCGTCTGCGGGATAAGGGAGAGAGACGTGGTGGGGTCGGCTGAGGAAGAGAGAACGTGGGGGACAGAGAGAGAACGTGGTGGGGGGCGTGGGAGAGAGATACAGCGTGGGGAGTGGATCGTGCCACCTCATCGATCCCGGAGATCGATCCGCGAGGTGTGTTTCTTCTTTGCCGTCTGTCATTTTTATTACAGACGGCAAAAGTCTTACTTTACCGTTTGTAATAAAAACTGCAGACAGCAAAGTTATTTGCCGTATGCGGTTTTTATTACAGACGGCAAAGTAGCTCTTTGCCGTCTATAATAAAAATCGCATACAGCAAAGTTTTCTTTGCCGTCTGTAATAAAAATCATAGACGGCAAATTTTCTTTGCCGTCTGTAATAGAAATCGCAGACGGCAAAGTTTTCTTTGTTGTCAGTCATTCTTTGCCGACATCAGCTGATGGCAAAAGTGCTCTTTGCTGTCTACCTCGATGAAAAGCTGACGGCAAAGATGCTTACTGACGGCAAACTAGCTGTTTCTTGTAGTGTTCTATCTACTTTTTGTTTTTTCTATCTAGTTGATATTGGTCAATTGATATATGTGCTTGATGTTCTATCTAGTTGATCTATGTGTTACTTATACAAGGAAGATTCCACTATGGACATGCAAGTGTATGGGTACCCAATTGTTTTTGCGAAAAGAAAACAAAATCATATATTGGTGTGATGTATGTGGACATGCATGTATCTAGGCCCTGGCTATTAGGGCCACCCTAGCTAGTAGGAGTAGGGTGCAATTTTATTTGTGCAAATAGTGATTGGATTAACTCAAATGCCCACATAAATATTTTTGTGCTCCTAAAAATATTGGATTAAATGTTACCTCTGGCCAATATTTTCAGAGCAAAACAGGAACATTTTCTTGGACCTATTTGAATCGAATTTTAACATGCTCATTTCCAAAAATGATTTCTGAGGCTTTCACATATCCCCATTTAATTTGGGTTTCATGGAACCATAGACATGCATAAAAAGAATCACAAGAAATATGTAAAGAAAAACAAAAAGGGACAATACATACGGTCCAACATTTACTCGACGGAAAAATTTGGCTAAAGAAAAAACAGGTAAAGAAGTACATGTTTGTTAAAGGTTTATTTGCCAAAGCAACATTTTATTTTTATTTAGTCGAAGCATTTTTTTAACATGGGTGCCTCTATGCTATAAAACTGGGTTGGTGACCCTATGCGGGTGGGCTTTTCTCAATGTGGGCCTCGTTATTTTCTCACGACCCAGCATCTATTCAGTAGCAAGATTTGTTGTTTCTGAATTTGGAGGGTGTGCACTCTGTTAACTAAAGAATAAGAACAAAGCATGAACACTGAATATTTCTACTTCGATTCAGTTATAAGAACTTAGCATGGCGCACATATCGCATCCTATGCCCTGACAGACCTAAATGCCCCCTCTAATGACGGATGAATAGCAAGTAAAACATAAACAGAGCAATAACATAACAATAAACCCCCTTGCCATGATATTTGCTTGTTTCTGCAAATTGATCATCTCCATTTGATTTTCCTTCATCTTCTTCAGTTCCTCAGTCAGTTGAGACTCCAAGTGTGGTTCAGCATTGCGCGCATAGCTCGCCATCGGCACGACTTTGCCCGCCCCTCTGTCCGAGCTCCCAGAATTCTCCATCTGCGGCACCCCACCCAAATTGAGCTCCCAGGTTGCGGCCCCGCTCGAATCAACGTAGCCCTCGAGCTGAATCCTCTCAACATAATCATCCATCCACTCGAAATGTGTGCGTTTCTTCAGGATCTGAAAACAACAACATGAACCCTAAATTGAAAATTCGAGGGGAAAAACAAAATATGGAGAAATCAGAGCAAACGGCAGTGAAAGAATGGGCTAAGAACTGAGAACTAACCTTGCCATCCCTTCCTGCCATTGATTTGCTCAAGCACTTCACAAATTCCCGCCCAAGATTTCCATTCTCATCAGTCCTACTGACCCACCGTTTTAGAGGTTCTGGGCATGGGCATGACGGGCACCTTGTGAGCGGGACTGGACCATACTGACGCCATTTTGAGTGCGTGACGGAGGAGGTGGACATCTGGACTAGGTGTCCGGAGAAGAGAAAGAATGGGGAAAGGGGAAGCAATGGGCGGCGGCGGGCGGATGGGCACGGGCAGTCGTCTTTTCTAGCCGCGAAAAGGTGGGCCCGCGCTTACTGGACAAGTGGTGGGTCCCGTGCTTACGTGGATAAGTTGTGGGGCAGCCCATAACAGCTAATGAGGGCATCCGTTCAGCTTAAGGGCCATGTCGTGTGTGGGCTATTTAGTTGCTCAAAAGTGTCGCCCCAGAGCCATTCTGTCGAACAACGTCTCACTTCATCCAATTCCCACGAAAGATGTCGCATATGACCTATTGACCCATTTATCAGTGGAGCGCCGCCCTTGGCTGTGTCGCGTTCTCTAGTGAAGTGTGGTGATGTTTTTGCTTGGCGCCAGTGGAGATGAAGGTTCAACAACGGCGCAACACTCGGATCCTTCCATGCCTCAATTGGCAACCTCGGTGTTGGCATCTCCAGTGATCGCATGCTCAATTTTGGCAGTGGCTATGTTGGTGTTACCTCCAGTGATCCGGTCAAACGATTATCTACAACGCCACTTCTTAGACCCGTATGTGGGGCTCACAACATGGGCATCGGTATTTTAAATTATGATACTTTGTATGTACAGTATAAATTTGCTATTTGCGTATAGATGCATGGTGCGTGAAGTGATGACTACAAGATTATTGTTGCCGTGGCCTTCACCCTAGATAGCCCTAGCTTGACTCTACCCCCCCCCCCCCCCCCTCTCTGCGCTGAACCGAGGAAGAAGAGGACCGAGATAGAAGAAGGACACGGGGACATGGTGGTTTTTTCTGGGCGCAACAACACCCAAACTCCACGAGCTCGTACTCATCCCCACAGCTGTTACAACGAACCCTTAGAAGGGTTTTATACCCGGGGTAAACGTTGGACATGATCCCCAAGTCTACACCCACCCGAGCGCTCGGTTCGGCTGCTCTGGTTGCGCCCACCCCGCGCATGATCGCGCCCTGGACGCGGCGATCCCGCATCAGCCAGACTCGGTCACCGTGACCCGTTAACCAACAGCAGCTCCTGGTCCGGCGCAACGCATGCATGCACGCGCGCGCCCCTACCCTAATCCAGGCATGCACACACGCACGCCCACCACGCTCCCGATCTGTCCCGTGTGCACATACACACACGCCCGACACGATCACCGTGGCTTATTGCCTAGACACACACACCCTAAGCCAAGGCCTAGAGGAGCCCACAGTATTCAACTCCAGCGTCCGCCACCAATGCCGGCTCTGCCGCCGGTGCCTTGCTCAGCTCCGGGCACTCGGGCTTGAAGTGGCCGCGCTCGCCGCATTTGTAGCACCGGCCACGCCTGCTGCTGCCGCTGCCAGATGCCACATTGCGCGCGTCGTCGTCGTCGTCTCGATCTCCACCTTGACGTCGCTCCCGCGCCCGCCACTGCACCGCAGCGTATAGAAGCTGCCCGTCCGCCCGCTCGCCGCTGCTCTGCCCGCGGCGCCGCACCCGCTCATCGAAACCGCGCAGTCGCCCGAGCGCCTTGTCATACATCAGTTCCTCGAGGACGCAGAACTGCTCGATGCCGGCGACGACGGGGAACAGCCGGTCCAGCACCGTGTCTAGGAGCTTCTTCACCAGCTCCGTGTCGCCCAACGTCTCGCCTAGGCCCGCGAACCGCGCCGCCATGCCCGCAAGCCTTCCGACGTATGCGTCCAGGGACTCGCCGTCCTCCATCTTTAGCCGATCCAGCTCGCCGCGCGGCGTCGCCCTCCTCGCCGCGCGCACCCGCTCGGCGCCGACGAAACGCTCAAACGCACCTTCAGAGAGTCCCATACCTCTCTAGCGGTGGACTTCGTTGCCACCGAGAGCAGCATGTCCTCCGGCAGTCCCGACAAGATCAGGGCCTTCGCCGTCTTGCACTTCTTCCCGTTGACCGCCGCGTCGTTCGCCGGCGCCACCGCCTCCCACAGCGTGTGTGGGAATCGAGAATCGCCTGCGCCTTGATGGCCCACATAGTGTAGTTCTCCGGCAAGAGCATCGGCATGTTCATGGATACCGATCCGCCCGCGCCGCCGCCGCCCTGTGGAACCAGCGCCATGAACTCCGGCGAGCTGCTCAAACTGAAGCTCTGATGCCAATTGTTGTTGCCGTGGCCTTCACCCAAGCTAGCCCTAGCTCGCATCTACCTCTCTCTCTCTCTCTCTCTCTCACTCACTCTCTGCGCTGAACCGAGGAAGAAGAAGACTGAGGTAGAAGAAGGACACGGGACAGGGTGGTTTTTTCCGGGCGCAACAACGCCCAAACTCCACGAGCTCGTACTCGTCGCCACAGCTGTTACAACGAACCCTTCGAAGGGTTTTATACCCGGGGTAGACGTTGGACACGATCCCCACGTCTACATCTGCCCGAGCGCTTACCCCGCGCATGATCGCGCCCTGGATGCGGCGAGCCCGCATTAGCCTGACTCGGTCACCCTGACCCGTTCACCAACAGCTGCTCCTGGTCCGTCGCAACGCATGCACGCACACGCAAGCGCCCCTACCCTAATCCATGCACGCACGCACGCCCGCCACGCTCCCGATCTGTCTCGCGCACACACACACACATCGTCCGACACGATCACCGTGGCTTATTGCCTACAAAGATCAGACTAACTGAAACACAAACAGTAGGAAATTACTCCCTAGGGTCCTACTTTGAAGTGGTTTTTGCAGCCTTGTGGTTAAGTGTGCTGATACATCTCCACATGCATCTTGCTCTGACCTAAGCTGAGTAACTGCAAGACAAGTGTTGTGCTCAAGGAGAAGTGAGTGTTGGTTCCTTTCCTTCTTCTAGTGCTAACTGCCTTTGCATCATCCGCAATATGGTTCTGGCTATCCTTGTACCTTTCACTCTACGGACTAATTTTTCGAAAAAGGGAATATATTAATATAGTGAAGATACTAATTACATCCAGCCTCCCTAACAACGCAATGTCCTAAAGACAATACAAATGCACACAGCCAAAAACAAAGTGAAGAAGAAGAAAGAAGAAATATCCTGCTACAACGATTAATTCCTTGTAACCGCAACACGAACCACCACCAAGACAACACTTGAAGTACAGATTCTCCAAAACCGGCGCCTCCAAGAAGAAAACGGTGCACAAGCGCTGCCGTCGCCCGGTCATAGATATTTGGTTTTCACCTTGAAAAAAATCCGCGATCTCAAAACAATGTCTTCAACAAGGCCACTGCCAGGCAGAACCAATTAAGGTCAGACATTGGGTTTTCACCCTGAAAGCTAAGACTCTATACTCCTCCTGTGTTTCCACCCCTATTTGTCGATGTTGTTGTACCTCCCGTACCTCCACCACCATGATGTTCTCTGCCACCGTCTTCACCAAAGAAATCGAAGTACCGACAGGTCCCATAATGTCAACAGTCAACGAAGCTTCACGCCAGGCCCTCTTGAAGCCACACGAGCTGAAATGGAGGCGCACACGACCGAATACCATCCGATCCAGCAATGTATAGGCAGGCATCAAGCATCCAATTGCGAAGCCTTTCGGAACTGATCAACAGGCTAGATTAGTGAAGGCTGACATCAAGCAAAACAGTTTCTTGGCGCTAGAATACCCCTAGGACCACCTCCATTATCCAAGCAAAACCAGCAGGCCCCCACGCCGCTGGTCAGAACAGCGGAAGAGAAGGCAACCGCAGGCCCACCTGCGCGGACGCGTCATTCGCCTCTGCCTCACTGCTCCAGCTCGCGCCAAGCCATGGCCAGAAGAGCCACGTCAAGCAGCGCCCCGATCCCCCAACGGTAACCAAAGGGCAGCGACGAAGCAATGACCTAGGGATTCGAAAGATCACCCAAATCCAGTCGCCTCCGCTGCCAGATCGTCGCCACAGGGGATCTCCGCCGCCACCCCGACCCAGGGGTGCCGCCCTGGTCACCACACGTTGACTACCGCCGCCCCAGCAGCTCCTACTCTACGGACTAATGAAACTTTATTAGCTCTCTTGCTCCCTTTCTTACGAAATAAAAGTGTGAGCTGGTCAATACACTAGTAGAAAAGGGGGCATAACGACCCTTTAGTCCCGGTTCAAACCGGGACTAAAGGTCGCGGCCACGTGGAGCTCCACCTTTAGTCTCGGTTGGTAACACCAACCGGGACTAAAGGAAATTTTATGATTTTTTTTTGAATTTTTTTTTTGAATTTTTTTTTTGAATTTTTTTATTTTCAAATTTCTGAATTATTTTAACCTCTAATCTCTAATCATCACCCCTCATCACTGCTCAATTTATCCTCTAATCTCTAATCACCCCTCATCATTCCTAATCATCTAACTTCCCGAAAGGTCACCCATCCTTCCACTCCCCCAGCCTGAGCACGCTTAACTTTCGGGTTCTATTCTCTCTCGTTTCCAAGTCTGCACTTGTTGTTTTGCTGACAATAGTAAGATGTCAATCCTATCAACCCTCAGGAATTTTGCGTGAGCATGAAGTGACACATTTCACTGTTTGAGTTTGAAACTATTGTTTTAAAAAACAATAATTATTTAGTAACACTAATATTTCTTGAATAATTAGTTTGACCATTGTTTGACCATTATTTGACCACAGTTTGACAAGATTTGACCAAAATTCAAAATAACTGAAATAATTATTTAGTAACACTAATATTCTAGAATAATTAGTTTGACCATTGTTTGACCACAGTTTGAATTTTTTTCGATTTTTTCCACTCTAGATTTTAAAAGCCCCGTAACTTTTTTCTGTTAGGTTTTTGAGGATTCTAAAAATGTTTAACGGGGTTCCCCCGGTTAAATTTGGATGTAACTTTTTGAGTAGATGATTTTTCATATAAAAAACTTTTTCATCCGAGTCAGTATGCAAAAGTTATGCCCATTTTACTAAATTCTAGAGAGATTTTGCAAATAAAGTCGAAATTCATATTTGTAAATTTTCCCAACAACTAGACCACATATCACATGGGAAACTTATTTTCTTTTATTTTTTTGATATTTTCATCATTTTCTTTTTAAAAAAAACTGAAAAGGCGATCCACGGGGGGGGGGTGGGGGGTGTTGGAGTTTGAAAATGCCTTTAGTACCGGTTCGTGCCATGAACCGGTACTAATGCCTCAAACCCCATTAGTCCTGGTTCGTGGCACGAACGGGGACTAAAGGTCTAACCCTTTAGTCCCGGTTCGTGCCACGAACCGGGACTAATGGGCATCGCACTCTTTAGACCCGGTTCGTGGCACCAACCGGGACTAAAAGGTCCAGACGAACCGGGTCAAATGGCCCACGTGGCCCCTGGGCGCACGAACCGGGACTAATGCCCCCATTAGTCCTGGTTCTGGACTGAACCAGGACTAATGGGCTAAACCGGGGTGGATCAAAGCCCTCTTTTCTACTAGTGATAATAAGGCTTGTAATACTCAGGTTGTGATGGCGGTCCAAGAATATTAATCTTGTGTCTAAACCTGTCAAGAACTTCTTTAGCTTCTTGATGTTATGCATGCAACTAAGCAAATTAAGTATCGCATGGGTAAACTGGTTGATGCTGCATTATGATGTTTAATATGGATTCGGAGTATGGAGATCTCAAATTCAATGTCCTACGAATATACCATTAAAAATCACGATTCACATTAACCTCGGATTTATTGACCTAAATGAGCATAAAACTCTTAACACATCTCGAAATAGGGTTCTCCCGCTTTGTATTGCAAAGCAACCATCACCGCATTGCAGGGGCTAACAACACATCAAGCCCAAAGATACAACAAGAAGAACAAGGGAGAAATAAATGCCACCTATGTAAGCTTGACGACACGTGGATGACACGTCACCACTTCACCCTCCGAAGTCGTCCCAACACACACCCAACACTCCGGAGCGCCGCGTACCAAGCAACACCTTCAGGAAGGAGAGCGACGACGACGACGGCGTTGTTGCTCGGTCATGTCCTAGGGATTCCCCGGGCATGCGGAGGAATGTGAAAGGGGTCACCCGACGCCCTCAAGGAGGGGTGGCGGCACCCGGAGGTGTCGTTAGACGAGCCGACATGGATTTCTCCCACCCCCAGAAGACCACTACCAAATCGCTCCGAAGTCTTCCACCCAGAACGCCACCCACCTGCCTACGCCAGCACGGTCTTGAAGCCACCCACACCGTCTCACTAAGGCCACCACCGCGAGGACTTGAGGAGGAAAAATGAGAGCGCATGGAGCCGGGGGCTGCAGCACCGCGGCCGAGCGGGAGGGGACAACCTCCACCGCCGTCGCACCATAGGCCAGTTCCTCCAGCGCCATCATGGTAGTCGGCCGGACGCCGCGGCAGGAGGCAAACCAGGCCACCCGGGCCCGACCGGGCTTAGATTGAGCCCGCAAAGACTCTACCACCACGTTGTAGCAAGCCGACGACGGTGCCACCTCTAGGAAGCTACGGCGCAGATCGGAGCCGCCAGCCCACGCCGCAGCGGAGCTCCGCGCCAATGACCGCGCCCCACGCCTTCGACCACGGATGCCAGCGATCCAGCCTGCCGCTGCGCCGCCGCATCGCCACCTGAAAGGACCGCCTCAAGCAGTGCCGCCTCGCACAGGATTCGCCGCAGGAGGGGAAAAGCCACGGACAGGCGCCGCCTGGGCCGAACCAGGCGAGGCACACCAGCGATGGCGTGGAGAGGGAGGGTGGGGAGAGCGCTGGGGTGGTGGGATGGACGGCGCGGGCAGCCGCCCGCGGGGGACGAACGCGTTCATGCGACTTTTTCAACAACCATATGTTGGTATCATAAAAGTCTTAACACATGCCATCCACTCAATAAGGACAGTATAAGCGAACCCTTTCCGAGCCCTCTCACGCTATTAGGCATTTCAACCGTCCGATATTGGCTCTGTGTCATTCTTGGTCGTCGGATGCACCATTGCATTGGCCCTGCATGGGCCAATCCTGGGCCATATGTCCGTGGCAGCTATTCTAGAAACCAAATCGGTGGTCTCTGGATGATTCTGATGAGTTGACGTCCGATGCTGAGTGGATGGTCACGATGCGGCTCTGTATCCACCTCCAAGCCCCGCCCCGTCCCTTCCCACATCTTACGTCGCCGCCTTCCCCCACCCCTCCAACTGAGGTGCATAGCCGGCTTGGTCTTCACCGCAGAGAGAACGAGGGAGAGAGAGAGAGAGAGGGGCGATGGGAACTGGCATCCATGTGTCTGAATATGCCGCGAAACTCGAGCTGCCCGGATTGCTACGGTGGCATCGGGTGGCACTTCCTACGAGTATCCCTATCATCCTGCCGGAGAATCTAACAGCAATATTCCATCCACCCTCTAGGCCTCTACAGGTTTGTTTTTGTTCCCCTTCCGTGCATCACTATTCTTGATGGATTCACTTGCTCTATATGGTGTCCCCCTGTTGGGGGAAGAGCTGATCAGAGGATGACCACAAGAGGATCCGATTTCAGAAATAGGGAGCAATCAGAGGCTTGATAAGGAGCAATAGATCACAGCTGGCAAGCCTCTGATAAGGATTAAGGAGCAATAGATCACAACTGATAAGAATCAACGCCCCCGTGGCCGCACGCCTCTGCCGTGGTCGCTCGCGCCGCCGCCTGCACAAGGGAGAAGTACTCCTCGTCCTCGTGCATTCCGTGACCACTCACCTCGCCCCCTCTCTTTGATTCGTCTGTACATTCTCGGTCACTCCTTACCCCCCATGCAGCTCAGGCCTGTTTCCCTCGCGGACCAAAGGCATGAAATAATCCTAGAAGTTTGATCTGCGTTGGTTGGTGAGTGGGCGCTTACGCAAGGATTTTGCACAGATACCTTTATTAGGGCATGTTGATTGGCCATCCCGAGTTGCAGATGACATGAGTTTGGGTACCCTAATCTATGATTTTTATTTTACCTTTTTTTCAAGTTTGCATTCGCATATCCGTTCTTTATATCAGTTGATTAAGAATCTGATTGTAGGACTGTTTTTCAGTTATCTCACAGTTTCTGGGAGAAGCGGGAGCTCGGAGTGCTTTGGTTGTTCGGCAACTCGAACAAACATGGTACTGGGCAGGTGCCATGGGCGCCGGTGCTTGCGTGGTGAGTAGCAACCTCTGCCCGATCCTCGGCGTCATAGGCGCCCCCTCACCCCAATGCATGTGTGCCACTGAACCAGTGCTGTAGATCAAAGGACACTACAAATCTTCAGTCGTAAGTGCCTTTCCTTCATATTGCTATCCCTGCTGCCGGAACTGCTACTCTGAATTAGGATGATCCTGCATATGCTTCTTCGCTGACACGTTTGTTTTTGACAGCAAGTTATTAGCCAATACTAACTGTAGGTCTTACACTCATTTGGGCCATGTCGCAATCAGTTGGAAACATTATCGGTGCCACTACATGTAGTCAGATAAAGCATATCCGCGGTCTGTCAATACTGTAACACTATTGAGGATTACAATCTTGAGAATAACACCTAGCTTCGGAGTTTCAGGACATGACAACTGTTAAGACTTGTTCGTGTCTGCTTGCTCTGAAATCAGTCCATCCGCGTGGTGGTCCGGCCATGGAAAAGGAACCCGGCCTGGAAGTTTGATCTGCATGGGATTGGTGAGTGGGCGCTTACGGAAGGATTTTGCATAGAATATCTACCTTTATTTCGTCATGCTAATCGGTCATCTTGAGCTGTAGATGAAATTGGTTTGGGCATCCTAATCTATGATTTTTTATTTTAACTTTTTGTCAAATCTAAAGGTAGGACCCTTTTTCACTCAGCTCGCAGTTTCTGGGACGAGCGGGAGCATGGAGTGCTTTGGCTGTTCGAAAACTCAAGTGGACACGGTACTGGGAGGTACCATGGAGGTGGTGCTTGCCTGCTGAGAAGCAACATCTGGCTAATCCTCAGCGTCACGGCCTCACAGGCGCCCCCTCACCTCCGTGCAGGCATGCCACTGAACCACTGCTGTAACTGAAATGACACTACTAATCTTCAATCGCACGTGCCTTTCCTTCATACTACTATCTTTTCCCCCCTTATTAGCTTCAGATTTGGCCGGTCCTTTGTTCGGTGAAATACACAAATCAGATTTCTTCTTGGATGTCTATAAATGCATTCTCTTAATTTTTCAATTCATGAAAGCAAAATATTGAAAATGTGCTTGCTATGACTGGCAATACACTGAATAATAATAATAGTGTGCAACTTCATTAATGGTCGATTAGGTAGCTACATAACAGATAAACACATTTAGTGCATCCTGTATTTTCTTCCCACACTAATAGTTTCTACAGGTTCCCATTCCAAAATATTAAAACATTGTATTGTAGTATATGATGTGTAGTAATCCACAGTCCCAAATATGATCGCGCACACTTTCCTTTGCTTAATTCAACGATCTACCCCATCACATGTTCTCGCACCGGTTGAAGCGCACCACATGTTCTCACACCGGTTGAAGCCCATTAGACCGAAGAAAAACCATGTCCTACCATACTATCCCAGTACTCTATTGCAAGCCAACTAAAGTTCACGTCTATTCTATTGCTAACAAATAGATCATTAGATGCAAATTTAATTAAACTATATGATTCATGTCATTCTATATTTAAGACTAAGAAAATTCGATATAGACGGGCGCGGCAACGCATGCCATCAATGATCTAGTCTTTTAAACATTACTGCTCATCATACAATTCGATGTGATGCCCGAGATTATGCGCCACTTGGTCTTGCAGTCAGGCATCCTTTGAGGTCCCAAATTGATATTGTTTCATTTTTCTAGTTACTTGTAATTTGCACTACTTTAATGTATTTCACACCGTATCAATGTCAAGCGCTAAACATTATTTGATTAGCTAACGTGTATCACGTTTCATTCAAAATATAGCTCTTTTGCTCCACAAATAGCATTCAGATACTGTTAAATCAAAGTACATGGATGGTGGGATCTGGCCGGGTTGTTTCTTTCATAAACAAAAGATAAATGAACGCGACAAGGCAGTGCCAGGGCGTCCGTTCGCGGGAGCGAGCGCTCTCTCATAATGTCGATCTAAGAAGGGAACACACACACACACACACACACACACACACAGAGAGAGAGAGAGAGAGAGAGAGAGAGAGAGAGAGATGCGAACCTAGACGGAGAAGAAACGTTGATGCCGTCCCTTCCTTCCCTGGCCGTCCTCCTCCTTTCCGCCATGCTCCTCCTCCTCTTCGTCGACGGTGGCCGCACCGGTTTGGAAGAAGGGGGCTCGGGGCCAGGGTCGGCACGGAGGGGCTCGAACTGGACCGATGAGGGGTTGCCAATGGAGCAACGGGCCACGGTGGAGAAGCAGGAGGGGGTGGGTTGCTCGCAGAGGGTAGGTGGCGGCGATGGTGTGGCGGCGGCAGATGGGGAGGATGGCTGGCAGCGGCGGCGGCTCGAGGGAGAGGGAGAGAGAGAGAGAGAGAGAGAGAGAGAGAGAGAGAGAGAGAGAGAGAGAGAGATGTGTGGGAGAGGGAGACATGTGGGAGAGAGAGAGAGATAGGTGAGGCATTGATTGGGGAGGAGGCAGCGAATCAGAATAGGGCACGTGTTGACCTATGATGTGAAATAACAAAAATACCCTCGATGGGGCACGGTAATAACGGCGGTGGCATGAGATATTTCCACCAGACCACTGAACTATTCATTGCTTCAGCGCCGGCTCTCGATCCTACAGTCTAGATCGTCCGGGAGTGAGATTGGACGGACAAAAACGCATCAAGAAACGGATCTAACGGCCGAGAGTCGGTAATCTCTGAGGAACCTCGATGGGTGCTTTGTTTCTTCTTCTTGGATGTTGCCTACCATAACTAGCATTAACTGACACAAAAACATCAACGGCAGACGACTTTGTAGTATTATAGATAATTTTGAAACAACGACATACGATCATGACCAATAGGCAATTTGGAAGTACCCATGAGGAAGTTAGGAGAATGTTACACAAAATTAAGTAGGACACAAAATTAAGTGAAAATGCATGTTTTTAGCAATAAAGTATCCTCTAGTAGAAGGAAAGTTACATACGAAGGTGATGTGATGTTATATACCTCTTTTTCGAAGTTGTTCTTTATTATTAGTTAGTTGCTTATTGTTGCTAATTAGTTACTTTTATGTGAGTAAAGTTGCTTCTGTTTAGACCTAAAGTTGCCTCGTCTAGCATTAAGTTGCCTTTGAAAAAAAAATCAAACACATCCATGTGGGGTTTAGTTTGAAGAGATGGTCGCGACCTGGCTAGCCAACTCACGTGTTTTTCCATCATTGTATCTAGATATTTTAATGATTTTCGCGGGTAACTAGTGCGAAAAGTGTGGACAAATTAAGTAGGTTTGTGGGCAATTATCTGATTCGCCCTCCTATGAAACTTCTCATCACCCATATCTAACACCCACGCCTGCCTCCACTTATGTGACAACCAACACCCACGCGCGCTTACTATCGTTGGCGGGCAGAATCCCCCAAGAAAGAAAAACACAAGGCTCTCATACCATCCAATTCCACATAGTTTCGGAATTTAGAATCATGATAGACAACTTACATCCCACAAAAATCTCTCCACATTATAGGCAACTTAGGTTCCTTGATGGACAACGTTCATAATGTTTTAGACAATTGGGGATACCCATAGACAACTTTGTAGCGATGTAGGCAACTTGATTTCTGAGGCAGACAACTTAGAAGCTATGTTAGAAAACTATCCACTTTTCAGTAAGCAACTTCCATAGTATAGTAGGCAACTAAACTATCTACAACTTAGTTTCTGATGTATCTAACTTAGCAACCATGGTAACAACCTATTACACTACTACACATAACTAATTAGGAGGCTAAACGATGAATTCACTTATACACATAGTGCAACTCATCGAGCATCAAAGTTGCTCATGTCTAGCACAATACTTGCCTCATCTAGCATCAAAGTTGCTTTAAAAAAATCACCAAAACATATTCATATGGGATCTAGTTTTGTAAATCTCATCACGAGGAACCCAAGGATGAAAACGGATCATAATTCTGGCACACGGTTTGAAAGTTATAGATTTTTGAATTTTCTCGTCAAGGAATTAAAGTATGATTACGTCATCATCAGTTCACATGGTTGGTCGGAGGAGGTGAAGAAAATTTAACGTACTGTAATTCGGGAATCTTTCCATATACAGAGAATAGGTGGGTAGGTAACTTTTTAAATCTGAAATCAATCTGTTGTCCAAGAGTGTGCGTTCGATTTGACCAAAAAGTGCAGCTGCACTTTCTAGCATCTGGGGTGATAAATTGTCTTAACTTTTGTTAGACGAATACCAAATGCAGCCACCATCCTTCCTTTGTTTAAGAGGACTGGATCTTGCCTTAGCTCTATATATTGGCTTGGCAGGCTTGTGGCCTTGCCTGCTTACTAGTATTTCCTACCTGCCGTAGCTCGTGTTCGTCAGAGTAGTTTCACCCTTAGATGGAACTACCACATAAACAGAGAAATAACAAGGACATAACAATCACGAGAAGTTGGATACGTGGCATGCTGATTGGGTTAGGAGGCATCGAGGAACAATGCGCTGCCTCGTGTTGAAATGGGACCGGACTTGCGCGATGATGGGAGGTGTTCTCTATGGAGTCGGGGTCGCTGTGTCCTGAGAAAAGTCGGTGACGACAATGACATTTGCGTTGTAGTTGGAGGGATGGTTCTGTAAAACTCCAGCGATGTGTGTGCCGTAGGAGTAGAGAAACTGCTGCCAATAGTTCCTGGTGCTGTAACTTCGCTTTTTCTTTGGCAAGGTTGAGGAGGAGAGAACAGCCCGCCCGTGGCGTGGCGACGAATATGTTCGGGCTGTCCACCCGCTTCCCCGCCCCGACCAACCTCCAAAGCCGATCAAACCAATCCTTGTCACACCCATCAGTCACTCACACGGCCCGTCCAACAACCATCTCGCTCTCCGCGCCACCCCGCGCACGCACACGCGGCTCACGATGGCAAGAACCGGAGCGCGCGCCCGGGGCCACGACCTCATGCTCGCCGCTCTCGTGCTATGGGCCGGCGTTCAGAAAGCACATAGGCGACTGCGCAAAGAGGTCCTGCACACAACCCAGCCGGGAGCTGATCACACATGCATGCCCGCGGACGCCCAGCTTCTACGGGCCGCCGCCGCCACCACCGCCACCGCCGATCTCCTGTAATCCTGTTTACATCATATCGGAGGGTGCCCGCATCGCACGTATTCGCATCAGCAGAATAGTTGCACGCACAAACGGGATGAGGGCATAAGGCCATGCAAGCGCATACCTCCGCCGTATGAAGAGGGCGAGGTATGCCCTCCCGAGGAGATCTACAGTGCAGGAGCTTGGTGACCGGGACGGTTGGGGACGTCCGCCGCGTGTCGTCCAGGCATAAAACAAGTGACACGTGTTTGGTTTTCTTCACTAACCTGGTTTTCGACAAAAGTTATCCGGTTTTAAGAATTTAGAGCATCTACGGCCTGACTTGGCAAATCTGACCGCGTCCACAAACAGTGACCAGTCAAGGCTCAAATAATTCATTCTGCGACCGGATACCTCAAATTAGAAATCCCAAATCCATACTATTACATGCAAAGTAAACCAATCTTTAAGCGGAGCTCATCCGGCTCCGCTGTGCCCATGTCTGGCGGCTGGTTGAACTCCCCAGACTATTGGTATGGCCACTGGCGGGGTAGAGTAGGAAATGGGACACGAGCTGGCTCACGAGACTCTAGGCGATGCCGTCTCCAATGCCCTAATCTTCCTCATCGAAGCCCGCGGTCGATGATGGATCCATCCTTGGAGGAGCCGGTGACGTCCACCACAACGCGGTTGCAGCGCCCGCACTGGTGCATTGTACGGGGGGACTGAGATCCCGTGCCCCGCTCAAGGCAGGGCACGCTGTGCCCTGAGGCCCATGATCCACCATCCGCTCCCCATCCGACAGACTGCAGCGAGTCAACCTAAAATTGGATCAGTCCGCTCGATCCTCGCATGCGAGACAACATAAACCGCGGGAAACGAAGCGCACAGCGAAGGACTCTCGCGCGGGAACTGCCGTGGAGCTGTGCCGTCCTCGCCGCCGTGGGGAAGGGCGCCATGGTATCTCCGGCTGTGGCCACTAGATAAACGGCGCCGTCAATCCCCTCCGCCCCACGGCTTCTCATCCCCGCCCCGCTCCGACGATCTTCGGCGAGCCCTCAGCTCCGACGACCGCATCCGCCCTCCCGCGTCCGCCCTCCCGCCCCGCTCCGACGAGCTCCGACGAGCCCTCAGCTCCGACGACTGCGTCCCCTCAACCGAGGTTCTCCCCTACGACCCTTGCGACCACTCCAGTACAGAGCAGGTTATCCCCTGTCTGTCCTCTATCCGTCCCCTGTGCGTCCTCTGTATATGTATATTTCAAAATTGAAATTTGTGCTTGCTTGCTGTTTAGTACTGAAAATTAGCCATGTCATTGGATTGTTACTTCAATACTGAAAATAGTGCTGGAAAAATTTCTGGTTGTGTGTTTCTTTACCCTATATTGTCTCCATTGTCATGCATTAATCTGAGGTTTGATTGATGTGTTTATTGTCTTATTTTACAGAATTCCTGCTGATTAGTGTGCTATGCAATTGTGAGTGTTGTGCATTTGCAAGTGTTCTGCAATGGGGGAAATTGACAAGGGGATGCCTCAAATTGGCATGAGGTTTAGAAAACCCGATGAAGCTTGGCTATTTTGGGTTGCATATGGAGGTCGTGTTGGGTTTGATGTGAGGAAGAGAAACAAACATGTAAGCAAGATGGATAGTCAAGTGACTTCATGCAAATTTGTTTGTTCCAATGAGGGTATAAGAAAGAAAGGGATAACAATCGATCATGAGCCAAAGCGTGTTAGAGCTGAAACAAGAACAAATTGCAAAACTCGCATGATTATATCACTCGATCGAGTAGCAATGAATTACGAAGTCACAGATCTTGTGTTGGAACACAATCATTACCTTCAATTGCCAAAAACATGTCACTTTATGGCATCACAAAGGAATATTTTGGAACTACAAGCTTTTGAAATAGAAGTTGCTGAGGATTCTGGAATCATGCCCAAAGCTGCACATGAGCTTGCTTGTCGTCGAGTTGGTGGACCATTTAATCTCGACTACACTTGTCGTGATCAAAAGAGTTATTTGCGAAGCAAGCGGTAAAGAGAGTTGGCTTTCGGTCAAGTCAGTAGTATGTTGAAGTATTTTCATGACAAAATGATTGAGAACCCATCTTTCCAATATTCTTTGCAGTTGGATTGTGAGGAAGATATAGCCAACATATTCTGGGCTGATGCTAAAATGGTTCTTGATTATGCACACTTTGCTGATGTTGTCACATTTGATACAACATTTGGCACAAATAAAGAATATAGGCCATTTGGTTTTTTTCTTGGACTCAATCAATTTAGAGAAACCACCATTTTTGGTGCAGCCTTGCTATTTGATGAAACATGTGACTCATTTACATGGCTTTTTGAGACTTTTCTAGCTACACATAATGGGAGGAAACCTAGAACTATTTATACGGATCAAGATGCGGCAATGGGGAAAGCTATAGAGAAAGTCTTCACGGAATCATATCATGGATTGTGCACCTTTCATATAATGCAAAATGCTGTTAAGCATTTATGTCTATTGAAGGGTGAAGAAAAAGATGAAGAGGAGGGTGAAGGCAGCGGTGAAGATGAAGAGGAAGAGTCTCATATTCTCACATATTTTGGTGAATGCATGTATGGCTATGAGGACAAAGTAGAGTTTGAAGAGGCATTTAACAATATGAGATGTAAAGTGCACAAGTAAACTTGGTTAGATAGTATCTATAAGTTGAAAGAAAAATGGGTTGAATGTTATATGAGAGATGTATTCAGTTTGGGAGTGAGAAGTACACAACTTAGTGAGAGCTTCGACAATTCATTGAAAAACCATTTGAAATCAGATTTTCATATTGTTCGGTTCTTGATGCATTTTGAGAGGACAGTGGAGGTAAAAAGAACAACGAGATTGCAATCTGAATTTGATCAAAGGAAGAAGTTGCCAAGAATCCTGATGCTCACAATTATGTTGGTGCTAGCAAGCAAAGAATACACTCCAATTATCTTTGAATCTTTTAAAAGTGAATATGAGAGAGCCATGGCTGCATGCGCTAGAGTGTTGGATGGAAATAACAAATTTGGGGATGCTATTGGGAGTTTGCATGGTGATTTAGAATTTGAGGAGGAGCGCATAGTGATTGGTGATCCTTTGACCAAAACATCTTCATGTAGTTGTGGAATGTTCAATATGACGGGAATATTGTGTGGACATGGTCTCAAAGTTCTTGACTTGATGAATATAAAGACATTACCAACACATTATGTCTTAAAGAGATGGACTAGAGAAGCAAGCAATGGAAGCATACAAGATAGACAAGGAAGGAATGTGGTAGAGAATCCAAAGTTTGAATCTCAACTTTGGTACAGGGGTGTGTATCACAAGTTTCACACTATGGCAGCTAAAGTAGCCAACTCTCTTGAGTGTCGTTTGATATTAGAAGATGCACTTGATTGCGTTGGTCCACAACTAGAGGAGAAACTCAATGCAACTATGGATGCTATGAACAAGCCATGTGATGACCAAGAAAATGTTGACCCAAATGTGCAACTAACTAGTGAGTTTCTTAGTGCTGCAAAGCTCAAGAAAAAAGAGGTTCAATCAAAAAACTTGAGGAGAAAGAGAGGTTGGCTTGATAAGTTACTCAGGAGGAAGCGCAAACTAACTAAAGGTGCCTCATCCAAAAAAAAGCAGCAAAGGTATGTTCCCATCTATACATGATATATTGTTACCACTCATTCCTATACTAAATACTGGAATTTTCATGTTAGCAACAAAAGAAAAATGATGGTGCACAGCCTCAAGTAAGAGTGGACAAGGATGATGGTGTACAGCCTCAAGCAAATATCAGTTACACACAACTGTTGATGGCTCCCCCTGGTGGTGTTTATGATGAAGATCTGTTCTAACATGTACAAGCTTGTTAGATAGTCTTTTGGACATTTTGACTAGTATTTTGGACAAAGATGACTATAGTATTTTGGATTTTGGGGGCTGACTATAGTCTTTCGTGGCCTCAGTGTGCAAGTAGATTGGCCTAATTTATGTACTTCAAGGATTATGTAAGAACAGATTGTTGTTGCCAAATTTGAGTTACTAATGCTCAAAGTTTGTACATTGTTCAATTCATTTTGATTTTATTTTATAATTGATTGTATAATGAATGCCTCAGTTCAACTCTTCTTCAGTTCATTTACGGTACTAAATTATGCAGATTAAACACTTTATTGATGTTGTCTCTATTTTCATTTTACTGAATTTTGTATCCTGGAGTTGTCCAGTGCTAACTGCTAACTGAATTTGTTGTTCGTGTGTAGTACAGACATGTCCTCGCTGCTTCCGTCCAGGGCGCCCGTGGCAGTCCGAGCGGGCGGGCGGACGGGCCGTGGGAACATGCGGAGGCAGCCGACAGAGGGCAGGCGGACGGAGCAGCCAAAGGTGGGCGGTCATCGAGGTTGTTTCCTCATGTCCTGGAGGAGAAGCCGGAGCAGCTCGTCTCCCTTCCCCTCGGCGACGGGACCAGCAGCTCGCCTCGCGTCGTCGTGCGTGGAACAGAGGAAGGGGACGCCAGCGAACCATGGACGGCGGCGGCGGACGGCCATCTTTTCCGTCGGCAGCGGCAGCGGGCGCCTCCGCCACGGACGAACCTCGGGATGCGCGGGTGATTCGGGAGCTCCTCCGCTCGATGGGGCTCGGCGAGAGCGAGTATGAGCCGTGCGTCGTGCATCGCGTGTGTGAGAAAGAGGAAGGATCGAGCGGACTGGTCCAATTTTAGGTTGACTCGCTGCAGTCCGTCGGATGGGGAGCGGATGGTGGATCGTGGGCATCGGGATCTCAGTCCTGTACGGGACATCAGAGAATGTGACTCCGCCTCGCCAAAGACCACCCCGCGAGGGATGCCGCCGCCTCCCGTGTCCCATGCGTCGCACAACGGGCACGCTACGCCATGTTTGCTTCGGGCGACATCCATGGTGCGTCCTCCAGCTCGGCACGCCATTGGAGAGGTTACGCGTTTGCCACCATGTTCGGACGCCGACGGACCGCACCGCCTCCAGTGAGGTAGCGATAGCACCCCTACCGGTGGATCCATTTGCCATTGATGTGGACACAATGAATTCCTGACGGAAGGAGTCCGAGCGTTGCCATCGGGCGGCCTCCTCCCGGGAGCGTCGGAGCGCAAGCCAAACGGTCATCTCCTCCTCAAGGCGCGTGGGATGAGCTCATGGTCGACAGATCTGGAGGTGTATACGTAGGACTCAAATCCGCAGCCCGCCATGCCAGAAAAGACCGGAGATCACCGGGCACGAGGATGGGTGGTGGAGTGGAGTGGCTAGGGATTGGTCCGGGGAGGGAATCGGGACGAATATTTGTGGGGTTGGGTGTGTCAGTATGGGCAGGTTCCGACGTGGCGGACACAACCGGTCTCGCCCGGGCCGTCCCATATCCGCCACATATTTGGTCTGGATATGACGGTTGCTGGTCAGCCCGGGCGTGCTAGTTTGAGGCGTCCTTGGGTCGCGTGTCTGCCTGGGCGTCTGCCTGGGCGTCTGCCTGGGCGTCTGAGACGGGTTTGAGGTGCCCGGCTTTAGATGCTCTAAGGGACTAAATGTCCTAAAAAAATTAGGGACCTGATGTAAACTTTTAGTGAACTTGAGGAACAAAAACATATATTTCTCTTCAAACAAAGGATAAACTGTCTTAACGTTTGTTGCACGGATACCTAATGCAACCACCATCCTACCTTTGTTTAAGAGCATCGGATCTTGCCTTAGCTCTATATATTCGCTTGGCATGCTTGTGGCCTTGCCTGCTTACTTTATTCCCTACATGCCGTAGTTCGTGTCCGTCGGAGTAGTTTCACCCTTTAATGGAATATATACTGTAGCAGATAAAGAGAGAAATAACAATCACGAAAAGTTGGATACGTGGTACTGTATGCTGGTTGGATTAGGAGGCATCCTGGAACAATCAGCTGCGGCGTGTCGAAATGCAACCGCACTTGTTCGATTATGGGAGGTGTTCTGGCTTGAGAATACTCGGTGACGACGGTGACATTTGCGTTGCAGCTGGCGTGGCGGTTCTGTAAAACTCCAGCTGTGTGTGTGCCTCATGAGTACAGAAACTGCTGCCAATAGTTCCTTCTGTTGTAACTTCGATTTTCTGTTGGCGAGGTTGAGAAGAGAACAGCCCGCTCGTGGCGTGGCGACGAATAACATGTTCGCTCTGTCCTGTTGAGTATATCTATATCTATATCTATTCTAATATCTATATATATATACCTATACCTACTATTAAAGGGAATAGGTATTTTTGGTTTGGTTCCGCTTTGTTTCGTCCCGATTTAACTATTTTTACATACGCTACTTTTTAGTTGGAAACCGAGAAGCAAATCGTTTTTTACCTGATCCACCGTAATAATGGATGGTAGATCCTGCCCAAAAAACATGAGCCAAGTTAAACTGGGCCTGCATCAAAAAGTTGATCAATGGATTGATGCCCCATTAAATAGTACCATCTCACCATTTTATACATAATTTTACAGATTTATATATATACACGAGTTGTGTTGAAGACAAACAAGGCGCCTCAAAAATAAGAACTAAAAGGATGAAGTGTGTGCGTCTCATTCATCCAGTGGGCATAAAACGAAGGTGAAATTAATACCTAGGAATTAAATATCTAAAGAGGTGACCGTGCACGGCATAGATTCCTGCAAGACAAACAACAATAACACAAGCGTTTGGACTAATAACGCAATGAAATAATACTTGGTAAGAGGGCATGACACGAGAGGGGATTTGGAAGAGGTGAAAGGGGCTAAAACACACTTAGCAAGATTTCTTCATGACTCAGTGCGAATTTCGAAAATTGCACCAACTTCCAAATAATGCCTTGGTATGTAGGATTTGCAAATTAGGCCTTTTAAATAACATAGATGTCATACAAAAATCGTACAAAACATATCATACGTGATGGTTTTTAATGTACGACTTGTATGCATTTATGGTAGCGTGCGTCTCACTGCCACCGTTGGATGGCATCATTCGGATATTGTTATGCCACGTTGTTGTGATGGACATGTTAATTATCTCTCTCGTTGTAACGCACGGGCATATGTGCTAGTTGATTATTAGAAAAGATGATATAGATTAGGATTTGTTCTGGTTTGTCATGTACTTCAAGTAGATCATTGTCACGAGGCTCAAGCAATACAACAATTATTTCACCAAATCCCTCTCCCTTCCAACATAGTATCCGCCTAACTGATGCCGCCGCACGCCGCTTCGCACCCGCGCGCCGCCCCTTGGGTGGTCGGCCTACATGACCGCAACCGGTGGCCGTGCAGCCCGTACCTATGGTTCGTCCGCCGGTCGTGTTGACCGACTACCCTAGAGTCTTTTTCCCGGGCCCTTGCTCCGGGTTTTTTCGCTTAATTGCCAGTCGTTCTGATCGGCGTTTTCTTTTTGGTTTCCGGCCTATGCTTGATCATTTTGCGTTGCTCGCCGCCGCCGTTGACCCCCATGCGCCTCTACTCCGACACCATCACGACCGGCATGCTCTTCACCGAAACGGCTGCCTCGCCCAACAGGCGGCCCCTCATGGTCGTCGTCCGTGCGCCGGCCAGCTCGTCGATCTACACCTGCCGTCACCGCTCTCCGACCGGGTCACCTGCATCGCCCCGACCCGGCGGCCTCGCGCCATGCGGCGGCCCATCATAGCCGTCGTTCGCGCCGGCCCACCCACGCCATCCGCATCTGCCGTGTCCGCACGGCGGCCCTGCGGTCTTTCTCGCCAGACTCGTCCCCGGTTGCGTCAGGCTCGTCGGCTGCCTCCGCTTGGGCGCCGCTGCTACGTTGCTCACTCGGGCCTCGCTGCCCGGGCGCCGGCACTGCTTTGGCAGCCTGGGTGCCGGTGCTGACACGCTTGTCCGCCCGACGTCCCGAGACCGTCCGCTCCAGGCCGTCCCGTGGCTGCACCGACCCTCGCGCCGCCCTGTCCAGCTGTAGCGAGCGTGACACGCACTCCCCGCCGCTTCCCCGAGGCCGTTCCCGCGGTTGCATCGACCCGCGCTCCCCCGATGCGCCGGCCCATTCGGACTGTAGCGCCGCGGCCCGCGGTCCTCGCCGTCGCCCCGACATGCCCATCACGGCTGCATCGCCCCTTCGGGCCGTAGTGCCACGGCCCGCGATCCACATCCGTCCCCGCGCGTCGACTTCTTGTGGTGTGCGCCACGCCGCCTCCTTTAGCGCCGGAATGCCACCGTACGCACCGGTCTTCGTCACGCTGTTAGGGTTCGTCGCCTAATTCAGGCATCGCCGCCACGCCCCTAACCTAGCCGCCGCCGTCGCCTGTCCACCTCCTTCGTCTTCATCCAGCACCAGCCCATTGCCAGCGTTGCCATCATCTACCCTGACCACTTCATCTACTCCGACAACCGCGGGCGACATCGGCTCCGCGCCGTGATACGTCTCCAACGTATATATAATTTATGAAGCATTCATGCTATTTTGTTATCTGTTTTGAATGATTACGGGCTTTAATATACACTTCTATATTACTTTTGGGACTAACCTATTAACCGGAGGCCCAGCCCATATTGCTGTTTTATTGCTTGTTTCAGTATTTCGAAGAAAAAGAATATCAAACAGAGTCCAAACGGAATGAAACCTTCGGGAGAGTGATTTTTGGAAAGGATATGATCCGGGAGACTTGGAGTTCAAGCCAGGGAAGGTTCGAGGAAACCAGGAGATAGGAGGGCGCGCCCACCCCCCCGGGCGCACCCCCTGTCTCCTGAGCCCCTCGAGGCTCCCCCGACCGACTTATTTCGCCTATATAAGTTCACGTACCCTAAAAACATCGAAGACGAACATAGATCGGGAGTTCCGCCACCGCAAGCCTCTGTAGCCACCAAAAACCTCTCGGGAGCCCGTTCCGGCACCCTGCCGGAGGGGGAACCCATCACCGGTGGCCATCTTCATCATCCCGGCGCTATCCATGATGAGGATGGAGTAGTTCACCCTCGGGGCTGAGGGTATGTACCAGTAGCTATGTGTTTGATCTCTCTCTCTCGTGTTCTCTCTATGGCACGATCTTGATGTATCGCGAGCTTTGCTATTATAGTTGGATCTTATGATGTTTCTCCCCCTTCTACTCTCTTGTGATGAATTGAGTTTTCCTCTTGAAGTTATCTTATTGGATTGAGTCTTTAACGATTTGAGAACACTTGATGTATGTCTTGCCGTGTTTATCTGTGGTGACAATGGGATATCACGTGCCACTTGATGTATGTTTTGGTGATCAACTTGCGGGTTCCTCCCATGAACCTATGCATAGGGGTTGGCACATGTTTTCGTCTTGACTCTCTGGTAGAAACTTTGGGGCACTCTTTGAAGTACTTTATGTTGGTTGAATAGATGAATCTGAGATTGTGTGATGCATATCGTATAATCATGCCCACGGATACTTGAGGTGACAATGAAGTATCTAGGTGACATTAGGGTTTTGGTTGATTTGTGTCTTAAGGTGTTATTCTAGTATGAACTCTTGAATAGATTGATCCGAAAGAATAACTTTGAGGTGGTTTCGTACCCAACCATAATCTCGTCGTTTGTTCTCCGCTATTAGTGGCTCTGGAGTGATTCTTTGTTGCATGTTGAGGAATTGTTATATGATCTATCTATGTTATTATTGCTGAGAGAACTTACACTAGTGAAAGTATGAACCCTAGGCCTTGTTTCCTACCATTGCAATACCGTTTACACTCACTTTTATCTTTAGTCACCTTGCTGTTTTCATAATTTCAGATTACAAATATCTTTATCTACCATCCATATTGCACTTGTATCACCATCTCTTCGCCGGACTAGTGCACCTATACAGTTTACCATTGTATTGGGTGTGTTTTGTACACAAGAGACTCTTTGCTATTTGGTTGCAGGGTTGCTTGAGATAGACCATCTTCATCCTACGCCTCTCACGGATTGATAAACCTTAGGTCATCCACTTGAGGGAAATTTGCTACTGTCCTACAAACCTGTGCACTTGCAGGCTCAACAACGTCTACAAGAAGAAGGTTGTGTAGTAGACATCAAACTCTTTTCTGGCGCCGTTGCCGGGGAGGTGAGTGCTTGAAGGTATATCTTTAGATCTTGCAATCGAATCTTTTTGTTTCTTGTTTTATCACTAGTTTAGTTTATAAAAGAAAACTACAAAAAAATGGAGTTAAGTTTGTCTCATACGCTTCATCTTTTTAATATCTTTCGTGAGTTTGATGAATAGGAAAATTGTCCTCAAGTGCTAGAAGAAGAAATCTATAGAATGTTTGATACTAAATATTTGAATGATGAGCATGATTGCAATGTTGTTATTATGAACTCTTTGAATATCCATAGTACTGATGATGATTGCACTAGTTATGATGAAAATGTCTCTTATAAGCATGTCAATTTTTGTGGAGTAAATTGGGTTTGCAAGTGCACATCAAAGAACAATGTGACAAAGGGGTTGATCACGGGATGATGTGTTACGGAACAAGTAAAGAGACTTGCTGGTAACGAGATTGAACAAGGTATCGGGATACCGACGATCGAACCTTGGGCAAGTATAATACCGCTAGACAAAGGGAATTGAATACGGGATTGATTGAATCCTCGACATCGTGGTTGATCACGATGAGATCATCGTGGAACATGTGGGAGCCAACATGGGTATCCTGATCCCGCTGTTGGTTATTGACCGGAGAACGTCTCGGTCATGTCTGCATGGTTCCCGAACCCGTAGGGTCTACACACTTAAGGTTCGATGACGCTAGGGTTATAAAGGAAGTTTGTATGTGGTTACCGAATGTTTTTCGGAGTCTCGGATGAGATCCCGGACGTCACGAGGAGTTCCGGAATGGTCCGGAGGTAAAGATTTATATATGAGAAGTCCTGTTTTGGTCACCGGAAAAGTTTCGGGTTTTATCGGTAACGTACCGGGACCACCGGGAGGGTCCCGGGGGTCCACCAAGTGGGGCCACCGGCCTCGGAGGGCTGCATGGGCCAAGTGTGGGAGGGGACCAGCCCCAGGTGGGCTGGTGCGCCCCCCCCCCCACAAAGGCTCAAGGCGCCTAGGGTTTGGGGAGGGGGCGCCCCACCTAGCTTGGGGGGCAAGTTTCCCCCTCTTCCCCCCCTTGGCCGCCACCCTAGATGGGTTTGGGGCTGCCGCACCCCTTGGGGTGGAAACCCTAGAGGGGGCGCACCCCCTTCCCTCTCCCCTATATATACTTGAGGACTTTGGGGCTGCCAAGACATGAGTTTTGTCCTCTTCATGGCGCAGCCCTGCCTCTCTCCCTCCTCCTCTCCCGCGGTGCTTGGCGAAGCCCTGCAGGATTGCCACGCTCCTCCACCACCATCACGCCGTTGTCCTGCTGCTGGACAGAGTCTTCCTCAACCTCTCCCTCTCTCCTTGCTGGATCAAGGCATGGGTGACGTCACCGGGCTGCACGTGTGTTGAACGCGGAGGTGTCGTCTGTTCGGCACTAGGATCTCCGGTGATTTGGATCACGACGAGTACGACTCCTTCAACCCCGTTCTCTTGAACGCTTCTGCTTAGCGATCTACAAGGGTATGTAGATGCACTCTCCTTCCCCTCGTTGCGGGTTTCTCCATAGATAGATCTTGGTGACACGTAGGAAAATTTTGAATTTCTGCTACGTTACCCAACAGTGGCATCATGAGCTAGGTCTATGCATAGTTTCTTTGCACGAGTAGAACACAAAGTAGTTGTGGGCGTTGATTTTGATCAATATGCTTACCGTTACTAGTCCAATCTTGATTCAACGGCATTGTAGGATGAAGCGGCCCGGACAGACCTTACACGTACACTTACGTGAGACAGGTTCCACCGACTGGCATGCACTTGTTGCATAAGATGTCTAGCGGGTGCCAGTCTCTCCCACTTTAGTCGGATCGGATTCGATGAAAAGGGTCCTTATGAAGGGTAAATAGCAATTGGCATATCACGTTGTGGTTTTTGCGTAGGTAAGAAACGTTCTTGCTAGAAACCCATAGCAGCCACGTAAAACATGCAAACAACAATTAGAGGACGTCTAACTTGTTTTTGCAAGGTTTGCTATGTGATGTGATATGGCCAAGAAGAATGTGATGAATGATATGTGATGTATAAGATTGATCATGTTCTTGTAATAGGAATCACGACTTGCATGTCGATGAGTATGACAACCGGCAGGAGACATAGGAGTTGTCTTAATTTATTGTGTGACCTGTGTGTCATTAAACAACGCCATATAATTACTTTAGTTTATTGCTAACCGGTAGCCATAGTAGTAGAAGTAATAGTTGGCGAGACAACTTCATAAAGACATGATGATGGAGATCATGGTGTCATGCCGGTGACGATGATGATCATGGAGCCCCGAAGATGGAGATCAAAAGGAGCAAAATGATATTGGCCATATCATGTCACTATTTGATTGCATGTGATGTTTATCATGTTTACGCATCTTATTTTCTTAGAACGACGGTAGTAAATAAGATGATCCCTCATTAAAATTTCAAGAAAGTGTTCCCCCTAACTGTACACCATTGCGAAAGTTCGTCGTTTCGAAGCACCACGTGATGATCGGGTGTGATAGATTCTTACGTTCACATACAACGGGTGTAAGCCAGATTTACACACGCGAAACACTTAGGTTGACTTGACGAGCCTAGCATGTACAGACATGGCCTCGGAACACAAGAGACCGAAAGGTCGAGCATGAGTCTTATAGTAGATACGATCAACATGAAGATGTTCACCGATGATGACTAGTCCGTCTCACGTGATAATCGGACACGGCCTAGTTGACTCGGATCATGTAATCACTTAGATGACTAGAGGGATGTCTATCTGAGTGGGAGTTCATAAGATGAACTTAATTATCCTGAACATAGTCAAAAGATCTTCGCAAATTATGTCGTAAGATCGCGCTTTAGTTCTACTGTTTAGATATGTTCCTAGAGAAAAATTCAGTTGAAAGTTGATAGTAGCAATTATGCGGACTAGGTCCGTAAACTGAGGATTGTCCTCGTTGCTTCGTAGAAGGCTTATGTCCTTAATGCACCGCTCAGTCTGCTGAACCTCGAACGTCATCTGCGGGTGTTGCGAACATCTAACATACAAGTTTTGATAACTACGTGATAGTTCAGTTAAACGGTTAGAGTTGAGGCACCAAAGACGATTTCGAAATGTCGCGGAACATATGAGATGTTTCGAGGGCTGAAATTGGGATTTCAGGCTCGTGCCCATGTCAAGAGGTATAAGACCTCCGACGAGTTTCTTAGCCTACAAACTAAGGGAGAAAAGCTCAATCGTTGAGCTTGTGCTCAGATTGTCTGAGTACCACAATCACTTGAATCGAGTGGGAGTTAATCTTCCAGATGAGATAGTGATGTTTTTCTAAAGTCATTGCCACCAAGCTGCTAGAGCTTCGTGATGAACTATAACATATCAGGGATAGATATGATGATCCTTGAAATATTCGCGATGTTTGACACCGTGAAAGTAGAAATCAAGAAGGAGCATCAATTGTTGATGGTTGGCGAAACCACCAGTTTCAAGAAGGGCAAGGACAAGAAGGGATACTTCATGAAACGGCAAATCAGCTGCTGCTCTAGTGGAGAAACCCGAGGTTGAACCCAAACCCGAGACTAAGTGCTTCTGTAATGAGAGGAACGGACACTAAAGCAGAACCACCCTAGATACTTGGTAGATAAGAAGGCAGGCAAGGTCGACGGAAGTATATTGGATATACATTATGTTAATGTGTACTTTACTAGTACTTCTAGTAGCACCAGGGTATTAGATACCGGTTCGGTTGCTAAGTGCTAGTAACTCGGAATAAAAGCAACAGAATAAAAGGAGACTAGCTAAAGGTGAGCTGACGATATGTGTTGGAAGTGTTTCCAAGGTTGATATGATCAAGCATCGCACGCTCCCTCTACCTTCGAGATTGGTGTTAAACCTAAATAATTGTTATTTGGTGTTTGCGTTGAACATAGACATGATTGGATTATGTCTATCGCAATACGGTTATTCATTTAAGGAGAATAATGGTTACTCTGTTTATTTGAATAATACCTTCAATGGTCTTGCACCTAAAATGAATGGTTTATTGAATCTCGATCGTAGTGATACACATGTTCATGCCAAAAGATATAAGATAGTAATGATAGTACCACATGTAAGTCATATTGGTATAAAGCGCATGAAGAAGCTCCATGTTGATGGATCTTTGGACTCACTCGTTTTTGAAAAGTTTGAGACATGCGAACCATGTGTATTGGTGTATATGCATGAAGAAACTCCATGCAAATGGACCGTTCGGAATCACTTGATTTTGAATCACTTGAGACATGCAAATCATACCACATGGGCAAGATGACTGAAAGCCTCGTTTTCAGTAAAATGGAACAAGAAAGCAACTTGTTGGAAGTAATACATTTTGATGTGTGCAGTCCAATGAGTGCTGAGGCACGCAGTGGATATTGTTATGTTCTTACTTCACAGATGATTTGAGTAGATACTGAGTATATTTACTTGATGAAACACAAGTCTGAATTATTGAATGGTTCAAGTAATTTCAGAGTGAAGTTGAAGATCATCGTGACAAGAGGATAAAATGTCTATGATATGATCATAGAGATGAGTATCTGAGTTACGAGCTTTGGCACACAATTAAGACATTGTGGAAATTGTTTCACAATTAATACCGCCTGGAACACCATAATGTGATGGTGTGTCCGAACATCATAGTTGCACCCTATTGGATATGATGCATACCATGATGTCTCTTATCGAATTACCACTATCGTTCATGGGTTAGGCATTAGAGACAACCGCACTCGCTTTAATAGGGCACCACGTAATTCCGTTGAGACGACACTGTTTGAACTATGGTTTGGAGAAACCTAAATTGTCGTTTCTTAAAAGTTTGGGGCTGCGACGCTTATGTGAAAAAGTTTCAGGTTGATAAGCTCGAACCCAAAGCGGATAAAATGTATCTTCATAGGACACCCAAAACAGCTGGGTATACCTCCTAATTCAGATCCGAAAGCAATAGGGATTGTTTCTTGAATCGGGTCCTTTCTCCAGAAAAAGTTTCTCTCAAAAGAATTGAGTGGGAGGATGGTGGAGACTTGATAAGGTTACTGAACCATCACTTCAACTACTGTGTAGCAGGGCACAGGAAGTTGTTCTTGTGGCGCCTACACCACTTGAAGTAGAAGCTTATGATAGTGATCATGAAACTTCGGATCAAGTCACTACCAAACCTCGTAGATCGACAAGGATGCGTACTACTTCAGAATGGTACAGTAATCCTGTCTTGAAGGTCATGTTGCTAGACAACAATGAACCTACGAGCTATGGAGAAGCAATGGTGGGCCCATATTCCAACAAATGGTTAGAAGTCATGAAATCCGAGATAGGATCCATGTATCAGAACAAAGCATGGACTTTGGTGGATTTGCCCGATGATCGGCAAACCATTGAGATAAATGGATCTTTAAGAAGAAGACGGACGTGGACGGTAATGTCACCGTCTATGAAGCTTGACTTGTGGCGAAGAGTTTTTCACAAGTTCAAGGAGTTGACTACGATGAGATTTTCTCATCCGTAGCGATGCTTAAGTCCGTCGGAATCATGTTAGCATTAGCTGCATTTATGAAATCTGGCAGATGGATGTCAAAATGAGTTTCCTTACCAGTTTTCGTCAGGAAAGGTTGTATGTGATACAATCAGAAAGATTTTGTCGATCCTAAGGATGCTAAAAGGTATGCTAGCTCCAGCGATCCTTCCATGGACTGGAGTAAGCATCTCGGAGTTGGAATATGCACTTTGATAAGATGATCAAAGATTTTGGGTTTATACAAAGTTTATGAGAAACTTGTATTTCCAAAGAAATGTGAGGGAGCACTATAGAATTCCTGATGAGTATATCTTGTTGACATATTGTTGATCAGAAATAATGTAGAATTTTCTGGAAAGCATATAGGGTTATTTGAGAAGTGTTTTTCAAGTGGAAACCTGGATTAAGCTACTTGAACATTGAGCATCAAGATCTATAGGGATAAATCAAAAAATGCTTAATGGTACTTTCAAATGAGCACGTACCTTGACATGATCTTGAAGGTGTTCAAGATGGATCAGTCAAAGAAGGAGTTCTTGCCTGAGTTGTAAGGTACGAAGTTAAGACTTAAAGCTCGACCACGGTAGAAAAGAGAGAAAGGACAAAGGTCGTCCCCTATGCTTTAGACGTAGGCTCTATAGTATGCTATGCTGTGTACCGCACCGAAAGTATGCCTTGCCATGAGTCAGTCAAGGGGTACAAGAATGATCCAGGAATGGATCATTGGACAGCGGTCAAAATTGTCCTTGGAGTAAATAAGGACATGTTTCTCGATTATGGAGGTGATAAAGAGTTCGGCGTAAAGGGTTACGTCGATGCAAGCTTTAACACCTATCCGAGTGACTCTGAGTAGCAAACCGGATATGTATAGTGGAGCAACCATTTGGAATAGCTTCAAGTGGAGCGTGGAAGCAGCATTTACAATATGACCTAGAGATTTGCGAAGTGCATACGGATCTGAATGTTGCAGACCCGTTGACTAAAACCTCTCTCACAAGCAAAATATAATCAAACCCCAGAACTCATTGAGTCTTAATCACATGATGATGTGAACTAGTTTAGTGACACTAGTAAACTCTTTGGATGTTGGTCACATGGTAATGTGACCTGTGAGTGTTAATCACATGACGATGTGAACTAGATTATTGACTCTAGTGCAAGTGGGAGACTGTTGGAAATATGCCCTAGAGGCAATAATAAATTAGTTATTATTATTATATTTCCTTGTTCATGATAATCGTTTATTATCCATGCTATAATTGTATTGATAGGAAACTCAAATACATGTGTGGATACATAGACAACACCATGTCCCTAGTAAGCCTCTAGTTGACTAGCTCGTTGATCAATAGATGGTTACGGTTTCCTGACCATAGACATTGGATGTCATTGATAATGGGATCACATCATTAGGAGAATGATGTGATGGACAAGACCCAATCCTAAACCTAGCACAGAGATCGTGTAGTTCGTATGCTAAAGCTTTTCGAATGTCAAGTATCTTTTCCTTAGACCATGAGATTGTGCAACTCCCGGATACCGTAGGAATGCTTTGGGTGTACCAAACGTCACAACGTAACTTGGCATGCTTGTAGACCGCTTACCATTCCCAACTGCTTGTTGCTCGTCAGAATAGTTTTATCTATAAATGAAATATATCAGAGAAAGACAGAAATCTAAATCACGAGAAGTTGGATACATGCTATGCTGCTTGGACTAGGATGCATCTGGGAACAATCAGCCACCACGAAACTTACCATGAAGCTTACTCTTCATTTACACCGCCAGCGCGGCCCTCGTGTAACCGCTGTTGTGATTGCTGATGCTCCTTGTTCTGTGACAGCTCAGGATCGCTGCGTCTTCAGAATACTAGGTAAAGACTATGACATCTGTGTTGCAGCCGGTGGTAGTTCTTTCAGCGGTGTCTGTAGACTCTGTACCGAGGTTATGAGTCGGGAAACATGATTACGTCACTTTCACCTCTATATGAGGTTTAGTCGAGAGCATAGTAGCTGAAAACGGGGAACGGTGGGCCGTCCCTCGATCCAGATTCATCGACCCAGAATCAGATTCGGGAACGAGGGTTGATTCGGTAAGATTCAATGCGGATTCGGTGTTTCCGCAGCCGGATCGTCGATTCAGGTTCGGCGACTCGACAGCCTTGGTTCTTCGGTCAGCCATATCAACACGAACCCCTTGTTTTACTCTTCTACCCCGTTCTTTTTCAGTCCCCTAAATAACTCCTCGTTCTGCTCTCCAATTACTCCAAGGCTGCTAATAAATTTTCCATTGGGAAGGAAATGATTTATTTTAATCTTCATGGATCGACGATGCAGCTAGTTGCTCCCAGCCCAGCCAGTTCCCTGTATAACAGGGGCGGGCCCAGGAATTAAGGACTGTGTATTCAAAATTTGAAAACTTTTTTTTGAAGCCTGTAGCCTTCCCTTTGGTGCGTATAACCGATTATAAAAGTATATTGTACTAGTTCTAAACTATACAAAAGATATCACATATATGTTAATAAAAATTGACCATAACTTGGTACTGTTCAACATAAAGAAGTAAAAATTGTTCAACATACCGTGACAAAATCTAAGAGATATGGAGGATAGAAAATAGAAAATGATAAGAATACTTACAAATTACATGCGATTCTTGATGCTTTGAAAATGAGCGATGATGTCCTTATCCTTAACGTGCAAGAAGAATTCCCTTTCAATGCATGTGGCCAAACAATCATTCAAGTATTCCTGCCCCCTCTTGCTTCTTAGCTGTTTTTTTATATAGTTTATTGATGAAAAGACCCTCTCAACACCGGCTGTTGCAACAGCAAGAACTAGCACCAATTTGCGAAGTTTGTAAAGAATCTCATACGGCAGAGCCCTCCCTGTTTTAACAGGCATCATAGACAACTCTGCGAGGCTTCTGAAATCAGTAGAACCCATATTCTTCCTCTTCATGTGTTACGCCTGAAAAGTAAAATTGCTCAAGCTTTAGAGTACTGATAGTTATAGAAAATGCTCACTGTAATAAATTTACAATTTATAAAATTCTCACATTACAAAAACAATTCAGAATTGACTGCAAACAAGTCTCCTGTTTCACTATAATTAAGTAGAAAGACAACTGGTCAGTGGCCAAAATAACTTACTTAGTCTTGTACTACTTCTGCACTGCAGCCTGTTGGGCAATACGAGAACAAAACCGAGCCCCTGTTGTCTGAATTCGGTTCGATGGTGACAGATAAATTCAGTTAGAACACTTTGTATAGTTGAATTAAGGGTTAAAGGATTAGTACATGTAATTAGAGATTATACCTTCAAAAGCTGAATTCGGGTTGTGTCTTTAAATTGAATCAATTATCGCCCCTGATTTCTTCACGCTTTGCCAACCCACAACCTAGCAGTCTGCAGAGATCAGAAAGTTCAGAACAAAAAGGGGGCGAGGGATCAGGGATGGATTCTCTGCGCGCGTCTGCGCCGCAGCCGTCACCACGCGCACATGCGATCGATCGCCGGTCAGTCGACGGAAGCTCTGGGATGCCGCCGTGCTGTGCCAATCAGGCGGTTGGCGGCACGGGTCAGAGTGTGGTGCGCAAAGAACTGGAGAGCAGGGGAAGGGTGGAGCTGCCGGTTCGAGTCCTCTGATCGTGGTGCTGCAGCGATTTGGGCCATATGGGCCATGTTGTGGGGGTGAGGGAGAAATAGACAGACCATGGTGGGGTGCCTCTGTTTGGGCTGAAATCCTTAACTAGCACGTTCTCGCAGCATGCTTTTTCTTCTAAAACACAGTATATGTACTACATATACATAGTTTTTTGATAAAAATAATGGGTATTCAAGCGAATACCCTTGAATTGAGGTGGGCCCGCCCCTGCTGTATAAGTACTCCCTCGGTCCCTCCCAGCCAGTTGCTCCCCGCATCCACCGACCGGAGGCGCATGCAGCAGTAGAAATTCAGATTCACGTTCCTCGTTCCATGGTACCGTACCGGATTCATCGTACCGGAATTGATTGGATCGCGTTTCCGCTTTAGAAAAATCGTTCTAGAGATGTATACCCCGGATGTACCCTATTTTTTCCAGCCTCCGACTCTCGTCCCCCGTTCCCGTTCCTCGTTCCCACCGTACGGGAAACATGGCAACTATGGTCGAGAGCAGGCAGCTCGTGGCGCAGCAACAAGGAACATGTATGCTCTGCTCACCTGGTTCTCACTCCGAGAAACCTATAAAAGACGAAAACAGAGTAGATTAAAATCGCCGGCGAGAAGGAATCGAGCCATGAAAATCACCCGTGATTGTTAACAAGAAAACAGCGCGATCTCCCTCGATTTTGGGAACAAAAAAAATCGCGGGGAGGATTACATACAGAGATAGCGCCGCGATCGCTGTCTTATCAGCAATCCAAATCCTCCCTCCTCTCACCAATCAACCTTATCTCTCGCTCTATGCACCACCCCCTCCTCGCCGTTCTCGTGCTCTGTGCAGCGTGCGCGCTGACCGGACACGGGGGCGTGCTCCGGGCCGGGTATCGAGCATTTCTGCGGCGCCGGATTCGTTGCCATACACGCTGTTGCTGTCGTGCCTTGATGGCCGCCACCCGAGCGCCTGCTCCGCGCTTCCACCGTTGATCTCACTCTTCCTGGGCATAATGCCGCTCCACCCATCCCCAAGCCCTAGAGAAGACGCGCTGGCGCTGCTGGACGTGGCGGCCACCATCCCATCCATCCCAAGCTTGACTCAACCATGCCCTTTAGTTCCACCGCGCCCACAGCCATCACCGCGATCAAGCCCTCCGTGCCTCCGCCGCCGCCCCAGGTGGCATGGATCGTGCTCTTGGTTATGGGGCTTGTGGACGGCATGTGGTTGGCGTAGCGGATAGGACCGAGTGAGCGAAAACAATAGCTATCCGTCAGGTCTTAGGCGTCAGGGAAAGATGGCCACTACTTTGGTTGGTCCATTTTGCTGGGTTTGCCAGCATTAATTTCTGTTGAGAATTTCCCAATAATCTCTTGTAATTTCATCCTTGATTTCATAAATTATTTTCCAGGCAGTCGAAATCATTAATTGAGTAGTACTCCTTGCAAAGGTTACTTCCACCTCTCTAGGTTGCGATAAGTGGCACGTCGCATGCGACAGTTGTCGAAACCTGAGAGTTTTCCATTTTTTTCGTGGATCTGATTATTCAAAGGGGTGTGCTATGCGTCCGTCGGCTGATATCTTTAAAAGATCAGCCGGCTCGCGAGTCGTCGGATTTCCCCCATCAAGCGAGCCGAGCGCGCCTCTAGAACTGCAACATAAGACTGGTTGCAGAATTATTTCTGCAACATAGGCCTTGTTGTAGAATTTTTTGCAATGGTTGTTTTGTCGCATAAAAAAATTTACAACTAGGGTCTTGTTGCAATTTTTTCTGCAAGTGAGGTCTTGTCGCGGAAAATTTCCGCAACAGAGGTTTTGTTGCAAAGCTAGACCCGTTGTAGATCATTGCAACACCGCATTTGTTTCTGAAACATAGCCTCTATTTTGGAAGCGCATTCGACAAAAAATGGCATGCAAGCCATCAATTGGATGCGTGTCATGGAGCGGAGGTGGCCGACGTGGCCACTACGATCCGCCGGATGCCGGTAAGCTTTTCCCTTATTTTGAAAATGGTTTATCTCTTAAACTATGCGTCCAAATTTCGAACCATTTTTATCATTGAATCCTCGCATCAAGATCTTCAAAACTAGATACTATGTTGATAGGTTTTGATGATTTTTTTTCACGAAAAAACAGGACAAAACAACCAGACCGGTAGCTCATGATTTTTCCCTTCCGAAAGCCGTTTCCGAGAGGCACGGTCGTGCCTCTCGCCGAAGCAAAACTGTGCCTCTAGAGGAAGCAAAATCATGTCTCTCGCGAAAGAAAAAAAGAAGAGAAAAACACATTTTTTTTTGTTTCCGAGAGGCACGGCAGTGCCTCTCGCAGAAGCAAAACCGTGCCTCTCTCGGAAGGAAAAAAGGAGAGAAAACACATTTTTTTGTTTCCGACAAGCATAACCGTACCCTTTGCGCAAGCAAAACCATCCCTCTCGCGGAAGAAAAACCGCGCCTCTCACGGAAGAAAAAATAAAAAAAAGAGAAAAACATTTTTTTTGTTTCCGAGAGGCGCAGGCATGCATCTCACGGAAGCAAAATCATGCCTCTCTCGGAATTAAAACCGTGTCTCTTGCGGAACAAAAAAAAGACACATTTTCTCGTAGAAACAAAACCATCCCTCTCGCGGAAGCAAAACGGTGCCTCTCGCGGAAGAAAAGAAAAGAGAAAACGCGTTCTTTTTCCATTCCCGAGAGGCACAGCCGTGGCTCTCGTGGAAACAAAATCATGACTTACACAGAAGCAAAACCGTGCCTCTCGTAAAAGAAAAAAATTGTCTTTTGCGTAGTTCCAAAAGCTAAGAAGACCAGTGAAAACCCGCAAAACCAAAAACCGGATAAGAATCTATCTAAAAATCCAAAAACGAGTGCGAAAAATAAAAGAAAACAAAATCCAGAGAAAATACCCAGAGTGCGACACATGGCGGCGACTGAGAGCGCCCAAGTGTCACGCTCTCAGTCCACCCCTTGTGAACGTTGAGGAGGCTGGGAACGAGCGCTCCTTTGTGGCACGCTCTTAGTCCACCCCTAGTGAACCTTGAGGAGGCTGGGAACGAGCGCTCCTTAATGGCAGGCTCAGCCCACCCCTAATGACCTCTGGGGAGGTTGAGAACGAGCGCTCCTTGTTAGTTGGCAGACGAGGAGTTGTGTTCCAAGTTCCTAGCCCAACCTATGCACGCACATCATGCCCATCCCCTCTTGTCTCACACACGTATGGCACGCAGAGGCACAACGTCTTCAATTCCCCATCCTCTCAGGTCTCAGCATGTGCTTATGATTCAGAAACTGCTGACTCCATCTTATGACATGTGATTATGATTCAGATTTTTCTTAAAAAATTACGCTCTTTTCTGCCTAGCCCGTCCAAAAAAAAAAATTCAAGCTCCGCCATGTTGCCAGGTGCTACATTCAAAAGCCCATTTTTTTACTTTGCGATTTTTGATATGTGGAGATTATTTGGGCTATTCTTCTAATAATGTTGGATAGGTTAATATTTTCATGATTATACGGCATTTTCATTCTTTGTTATGTTTTGAAATTCTATGGTACTTCTTTTTGACAAATGTTGAACAAGTATTTGAAAAATGTTGATCAAGCATTCAAAAAATGTTGAACAAGGATTTGAAAAATGTTGAACAAGTATTTCAAAAAAATTCATCAAGCATTTTGCAAAATGTTGAACAAGTATTTGAATAAATGTTGAACAAGTACTTGACAAATGCTATTCAAGCGTTCGGAAAATGTTGAACATGTATTTTAAAAATGTTGAACAAAGATTTTAAAAATAATAATCAAGCTTTCAAAAAATGTTAAACAAATATTTGAAAAATGTTGAACAAGTTTTTGGAAAGTTCTAAAACAAGTTCTTTAAAAAATATTGATCATGTATTTAAGAATATAGATTGAAAATCAAAAAGAAACAAAGAAAAACCAAAAAAATGATAACGAAAAAAATGGAGAAGAAAAAAGAAACCCAAAGAAAAAATGGAGAAGAAAAAAGAAACGAAAAAAAGAGTTGAAAACCAAGAACGGAAAAAGGAAAGAAAAATATGTAACACCCAATTCTTTCCTTCTATATGTCGTGCCTTACTAACTGTATGTGAACTAGAGCCTAGTGCAGTGGTTAGCCATGTTGTTGGCAAACCACGAGATTGAAATAGTGTAGCGTCTGGCCTCATACTAGCGAGCGCACTGATTTTTAATTCGCGTTTCGCGTGTTTTTGACAAAAAAATCGCTATTGGACCGGCCTCATAGTGTAGCGTTCGACGCGAGACTTAAAGTGTAGGATGGCTTAATGCGATGAATAACTCGCGCGGCATGCGTGCTGGCACTGCATGGCCCGTTTATTTTTTTCTGACTTTTTATATACATACCTAAAATACAGTGCAATAGGCCTAAACACCTGTTGGTTGAAAATATGTAGCCCATCGTGCTAACGGGCCACACATGCCGGCGCGTTCACTAACTAGGCTGAGCCTGGGTCTAGAGGCGTAGCAACCGGACCGGCATGGCACGGCCCGCTTACTAACCGTGCCCCTGTGGACCAGACCTGCCCATTTGGCGAGCTCTGCTGTGCACTGTGCACTACAATACTTTTTGAGTCATTTTACAATGCATCCGGACGATATGAACCGTCCGTCGGAGCGAATTCGATGGTCCAGATCCGATGCAATACGCTGATGTCACGTGTATTATATCAGACCCCGAGGGGCATTTTCGGGAGAAAAAATATTTCGAACTGATCTGATTTTTCCTCCCAAATATTTCGAGGGTATTCTTGGTACGAATTTCAGGGCTTTTTCGGTTCGATTTTTTATCCCGTTCGCTAGGGTTTATTCCTCGCCGCCGCTAGGGTTTTAATCCTCGCCGGCAGGATCTAGCCGCTCGTCGCGCCCCCTCCCTGCCTCGTCGCCGGCAGGATCTAGCCGCGCGTCACGACCCCTCCCTCCCTCGTCGCCGGCAGGATATAGCCGCGCGTCGCGGCCCCTCCCTTCCTCCACCCCAATTCCCTCGCGATCTCGCACCACCTTTTCAACGAACACTAGAGAAGGCCCACTACCCTCCCCGCGGCGGCCGCCGGCTAAGAGTCGGCACCATCCCACCTCTCAGTCCTCCATGCGGGTGCCTATAGCCACAAGGTTATAGGCAACCTCTTTGCCACACCCCAATTGGTTGTTTGCGTCCTCTACATATCATTTCTCAGGCATGGCTACAACTTTGATCTGGCCGTGCATCTCGTCTGATGGCTAGGTGGTTGGGTATGGATCATGTTCTGCGGGACTAGATGAAGCCGGCCGCCGGGCTCGACGGCCAACCCCATTCGTCCAGCCCCGACTGCATGATCTACGAACGTTCAATCGTTGCATTCAACATGTATTCTTTCAATTTGGCTGCTAGGATAGATTTGGAGATCAATAGAGATGATAAGCTATTATTTTAGAATGTACTATAAACAATTCATAGCTTATGTTGCTCAATATTTATGATGCTTGCTTTTTCTTGTGCAATTGCTGGACTGGGATCAACAGACTTGGCATGTGCTTTATATGAAAAATTAGATTCACATGGGATATCCACCTTTTCAAGATTGTTGTTAATTCTTATTATGATGTTTTAGCGTTGTTAAAGGGAGAGTAATGGTCCTCGCAAAAACCATAGAGAAAGGAATGAGCATTTGATTCTTCCATATGTTGCATTTCATTCTTCTGTGTTTAGTTATGTCCAACATTTGTTACATGCACACACCTGACAAGGTTAGTACAAGTAGTAAATTTTCCTCTGTTTTGCAGGGCTATGACAGAACATGCTATGTGATTCCCTGAGGCAGGATGGATGTACCATGGCCACACCACTGTGCTCCTGAAGGTGATCGCTTCAATTCAGCGTTGCAGCACCTGCAGAGGCCCCCTATGGTACGTGCTTTACCCTTGTTATCCTATGCTCTATTTTTTTGGCTTTGCGGCCTGCCTACGAGACATAGCTGGGATTGCGTGTTGAATCAAGCGGTATTTTTGACTTTTGTTGTGAGGCTATGCTCTTGCTCGTACCTTTTTCTCTCGTATGATAATAGACATATCATAATCCATTATTCTTATAGGGTTGCCCCAGGCACCATTACTGTCACATGGTAGTAGAAAGCAAATATAGATTTCTACGAGATCCCGTACAGACCAAATTTATTTCAAGCAAAATATAGTAACCAATATTATTGAAGTTTTACAACTTGACTCATGTGCAATAGACTAAGAACACGACTAGGAAACCTTCTTCGGGACTAAAACCCAACCACACCCTACTCTATCGCTTTAAGGCCAAGTGAACACTCCATACTGCTGGACTAACTGCTTGCATCTTCGTCGTCTTCAACCGCAGCTGCATCCGATAGCCTAGCATGGTACTTCTTGAACCTCTTCCTGTATTTCATTTTGTTGTAGGGTGAATCGACAAGCATAACAGGTAGCTCTTTTCTGAATTTCTCGATGTACGCCTGCCTGCAAGGTTATGTTAGTATCGTTCCTTTACCTTCATAAAATGACATAATTTTAGGTGTTACTCTACGTACTTGTTCATATTGCTTACTCAGTTTTAGTCCCGTAAATAATTCGATGTTCTTCAGCATGTACAGTGCACAACAAGAACTGCAACATTTTATGTTTTTAGATCAGCATTTCAGATATTAACAATCTAAAACAAAAACAAAAGCTAATATTTTTTACTGACATTTTATCGGATTTTGGCACATTAATGTTCCGTACTGGCCATTGCGTCACGTTAATGTCTTCCCATGCATTTCTTTCTATCCCATTGACTCGCCTCGCAGCTCTCAAATGTGCTTCCATCCCACGTACCTGCAAGCCCAATGGGATGAGAAGTTGCCTACGACTAATTCTTACATACGATGTCAAATCCTTTGTTATAATTAAATATGTTGAAATTCTCACCACGTTATGTACTTCTTCGGGTACCATACAGTGGAAAGTGAATCAAGAACCTGAATCTCGTTCCTTCTGGGGTTTACAACCACAAGTAACCAGTGGACGTTTTGGCTGTTCGTAGGTAGGAAAACCTGGATTGCACAGATAATTAGATCAACGTGTATAGTAATAAAAAGATCTGTTCGAAGTCAGATTAAAATACCATATCATGTTTTATGTAGCTGGTGCCTTGTGTGGTTCCAGGAATGCCTGCCAAAGCGTGCTCGTAGCACTCCTCTATCCTACAATCTCTTTCGAGCTTAGCGACGCCGGCCACCCTCTCAATGTAAACCAGTTGGCCGTCCCTTGTGTCAATTGGGTCATCATGACGAATGAGCTTGATCGCAGCATCAACCACCGACAACAATAATCAAGTTAATTGTATTGTACAAAAATGAAACTTCATAAACTAATTTGTGATATATCTTATTTCGTCACCCAACCATACGGCTTCTTCAGATCCATCTTTTTGGGTGAGGCATTGCAAATGCTTCGATAGCACGACAATGTCATCAACTAAGACCACTTGTTTTTCATGATTTGTATTGTTGATCAGTGACGCCACGAAATCCTGTCAAACCACATCTAGCTGGTCCCTCTGGGTTTCAGTAACTTTTGACCTCCTTTTTAAGTTGCTAGAGCTGATTTTCCTCTTTTTATTGTTCGTGTCCTTGGAATCATTTCTAGACTCTGATGGAGTCTTGTTTTTCCTTTTTTTTTCTCAGTATCGTATGAAGCGTACTCGTCATTCTTAAATAATTGTAATAGCACATTTTTCTTTTCGCCCCCATGATTTGGTGGCGTCGATTCAACCACACTTACTTCTTGCTGCTTTCGAAAGGATTCGTCATGGCTGTCATCATCTGCGAAGGCACGAGGATCTTCGGGCTCTCGTGATCCCGTAGCCTTCACAGAGTGTTGCTTACTCCATCTGTTGAACGGAATCTGTCATACGAAATAAACCGCATGTTAGCCTTTAGCAGATTCTTGCTCAATTATAGGTAAAATGTGCATCACCTGGAATTCTTCAAGGCTTGTGGTGGCTTTGGAATGCATTTGCTTATCCAAACTAGGAGCACCCTGGATATCATCCACCTCTTTCAAAAGCTTATGAATACCACTGAGATCATGTTTGAGTTTTCTTTCAGCTCTTTCTAATGCTTCAACATGTACGTGGAAGATCACATGTTATTTATGAAACGACAATGATTGTCTCATAATTAAGTTAACATGCGTACGTCAAACTCTTCATAAAGGTTCTTCATTGGGGGCTCCATGTCATCATTTTTTATTCCCTGCTTACAATGGTGCTTAGCAGCGACCTCCGTGACATCATTTTGTTTCCCCTGGTCAGAAGCCTACTCTGCATTCTCAACAGAGGCCTCCATTGGGTGTGAAGGTGCCCCGAGGTCAGAAAGATGTATGTCCTCCAGTCCTGGAAATATTCCGTCGTGTTTTGTCTTTAAAAAATACATGTTAGTCTGGGGTGTTTTCATAGTAAACTAATTTAGAAAAAACCTTGTACACGTAAATTTCTAATTATATATACTAATCTCATAATTCTAGGCTTACGTTCAATTCTTTGATGAGGTCCTCTGTGAGCTTGCCATTTGTATGGGTACGCATAAGGCACTCATCCATTTTCTTTTCAAGGGTGCACATCCTATCAACTTGTTGTGCACCATCCTCCCGCACGAGGGAGGCAACTTCTTGCAAATCAGTCAATACACGTCCGACGAGTACCTTAATCTGAGACTTTGAAATAGTTAGAATCATATAACTTCATACTAGTTGCAATGTTACAATATATATTGGGTGCCTGATGTAACTCATTTACCTGAGCGTCAGTCTTCGGTTTGGCCAGCGTACCATCTCGTGCTGGAATGAAAGGCCTCATCAGGTCCTCAACATACTACAGTTTAGTGTTGTTATTATGATTTAGAAAATATACATGTTACATAATCCAGGCAATGTGCTGACATTTTACCTCCCCAACTCCCAGATAATTATTCTGGATTATATTCTCAACCTTTTTTGCCTTCTCCTGGCTCCAGTTCTGGATCAGCGGCATTGACCTTGATTCATACGAGATGCTAGAGTCCAATTGGTGCACTCTGAACTTCTCGTAGTACCATGTCTGCATGACAACAAAAGTTGTTTACAAATATTCTCGTACATTATGTAATGTATGTTAGGTAAGTGATAATTGTACTACTACGAGTTACCTGTAGCAGTGGTAGATTCCCCTCCAGAATTGCCTCACCATTTACAAAATTCCTCACGCTATCCATAAGATAGTCAAGCGTTAGATGTCCAAGATTTGTGCCCTTTATCGTCTCAACATTTCTAACAATCCCAATATATTTGTTATCCACATACTCCTCTTTTGTTCGGCATATATATTTGCCTATGGTGTACAAGACAAATGGCCTGACAAAATTTGGTCTGCTGTCGCCTTTCATCTTGGCTAGCAATCCTTTGAAAGTTATTTTGGTGTCATTACGGTCTTTCAGTTTCTTCCACAACTCCATATTATCATCAAGATTTGAAGCGACGTGCTTCTTCCCATGGCAGGTCATGCCTGTTATATGCGCTACATCTTCTAGTGTGATCCTACATGGTCTCGTGTTGATTATAAAGGCATCCTTGCTCTGCATCATAGGAATTGGCGATGGCCATGCATAGTACACGTATGATTTTGATGCTAGGTGTCTTGAGAAGTCCACCCCGTCCTATCAACTGGATGTACATCCTTTGCTGCGTGTTTAATCCCTTTATGAACTCCTCATATGGCGGCAAAGAAGCATCCTGGGTTCAATGGATGTGCAAATGTGATTAGATTCAGCATGGTATACAATTTAAACACTCATATAGACGAATACAACTTATATATACCAACATAAAAATTGTGCTCTACGCTACTTCATGAGGTAATTTGTTTACAAGCAAGCTGAGTTCCATGAATGTGAAAATACTAGCATTAGATTAAGCTTGGTTACGTTTGAACGGTCATATAAGGTAATCTCCATTGCAAGGCGCTGATCTGAAATAAAATCAAGATTCGAAAATAAAAAACTATCCAACCGTGGTCTCCTCAACTCTAGGCGCTAATCATAGTCAGTAGTATGGAATTAAAACATGGGCCATCGATGCCTTCCATAACTTGTGCGGAAGGAAAAAAGAAGGCAAGCGCCCGCTGCCCTAATTGGCATCGACAAGACCAGAACCTAAGACTTGGCCTGGAATTAATCAATGAACTGCCAATCTGGTAGGAAACAAATCCTAGCGCCCTCCCCTAACGCCCCCCAACTTAATTTGTTTAAAAACATGCTGAGTTACATGAATATGCAAACTACGAGTGGGGTTGCAGCAAGAGATCGTGGGATTAAGATCGTGGCACAAAAAATAGCAGCGGCTGCAGCAAGAGATCATGGGGAGTTACCCGAGGATTCATGTTTGGCTCCGTCGTTCGGTCTTGCTGGATTCCTGGGTTGCTCCGTCCTTCGGTCTTGCTGCTTTTGGCGGCACAGAAGGACGAACTATGATCTATGAGGTTTCAAAGGATCCCTATTTATAGGGATCGTAACAACCCGGGCACATATCCACGTATAGATTTCTTCGGTTAGAGGAAATCAAGGGAGGGGACCCACCTGGTTGAATATTAGGGGGGCGTGGAGAGTTTAGCAAAGGTAAGTTATGGTGTAAAAAACTAAGGTAAGTTGCATAACAACACTTAGGTCTCCTGAGAATCACGATCGTCAAAAAGATATAGTTCTCGTTTCTTTGAAAGACAGCCAAAAGAACTGGACCGCTTTTATTATTGGTCAGAAGTAAATCACTTGATCTCTTTTAGGATGAAAACTGGTTCTAAAGTCAACTAGGATTGACTGTTCACACGTGAAATATTTTCCTCTCTCTTGTGAAGCTATTTTATTGTCCATCTGTGGTCATACCTTTTTTGCTGGTATATGTGAGATCAAATTTTGTTGATAATACTAAATCATGTCTGGTGCTGCTCAAGATGGCATGACACCATGGTTTTTGCTTCTGTGAGATTTCGATGAAATAACTGAATTTCACGCATTTTAGCACTCACTTCAATATTTGCCTTTCGGCCAAAATATTTCAGCCTCACTGAATTTCGGCCAAAATATTTCAGCACTCGCTGAATTTTTTTGGAACTTCTAACTAGAGATGTTAAAAAAATTCTGAAACTTCTAACTAGCGACGTAATTGTTCTGAATCTTGTCCAGACTCCGACGAAACTTATATATAAATTTAAGAATTCAGTTAACCTTCCTAAGCTTCAAATTCTTGTCAAAAGCAAATATATGTTTCAGCGTCTCCCATGCAAACCAAATTTATTTCAAGAATAGTATTTGGAACCAATACTGTGAAGTATTACAACTTGGTTAATCCGCACTGGACTAAGAACATGGCTAGGAAACCTTCTTCGGGACTAAAACCAAACCACACCCTACTCTACCGCTTCACAACCAAATATACACTCCATATCTAAGAATCGACCATTGCTGGACTAAATGCTTGCATCTTTATGATCTTCAATCGCAGCTGCATCCGATAGGCTAGCATTGTACGTCTTCAGCCTTTTCATGGACTTCAATTTGTTGTAGGGCGAATTAAGAAGGACAACAGGCAGCTCTCTTCTATAATTGTTGATGTATGCCTGCATGGGAGGATATGTTAGTATCGTTCCATATGTTTACAAAATGGAGAGAATTTTAGGTGTTACTCTGCGTACTTGGTCATAATGCAGTCTAAGATCTTCTCCCGTAAAGAATTTGATGTTCTTCAGCATGTAGAGTGCACAAGAAGAACTACAACAATTAATTTTGTTAGCAACATCTCACGTATTAACAATGAAAAACATAATTAGAAGCTAATACTGTTGACTGACTTGTCATCTTGTCTTGGCACAGGCACATGCTTTACTGTCCATTGGGTCACGTTAATGTCTTGCCATGCATGGCTTTGTGGTCCATTGATTCGCAGCGATGCTCTTAGATGTGCTTCCACCCCACGTATCTGCCAAAGTCCATGGTATGAGAAGTTGCTTACTGTTCATGGCTAGGTATGATGCTAAATCCTGTGTTATATTCTAAGACGTTTAAAATCTCACCACATGAACCACTTGTGCGCATTCTAGGTAGCCGAAAAGTGAATCAAGAATTTGAATCTCCCTCCTTCCGGGGTTTACGACCACAAGGAACCAGTGGGTGTTCCCCATGTTCGTAGGCAGAAAAACCTGGACAGCAAAGATGATTACATCAACATGCATAATGATTAGAAAAATAAATATGTTTATGTCATGGTGAGATGGTACCAGATCATGTCTGAGGTAGTTGTCTCTTTTTCTTGTTCCATGACTGCCCGCCAAAGCGGCCTCGTGGCAGTTCTCTACCTTACCATCTCTTTTGAGCATAGCGACGCCGGCCACCCTCTCAATGTAAACCAGTTGCCCATCCCTTATGTCATTAGGATGATCATGACGGATGATCTGAATCACAGCATCAACCAACTAAAACAAAATTCAAGTTAATTGTGGCTTTCAAAAAAAATTCAAGTTAATTGTACTATGCAAAAGAAAATTGATAAACTAATTTGGGCAAATATCTTACTTCGTCACCCAACCATTTGTCATCTTCGCCTACATCTGTCATGGTGAGGCATTGCAAATGATTCTGTTGCAGAACAATGTCATCAATTACCACCAATTGTTTATCAAGATCTGAGGTGTTGATAATTTCGGCCACATAACCCTGTCGAAACTTGTCAAGGTTGGTCTCCAGCGTCGAAGCACCTGTGTCTGTATCTTTTAAATTGCTTGCACGGTTTTTCCTCTTTGTATTCTTTGTGTCCTTGGAATCATTGGTAGACTCCGATGGAGTCCTGTTTTTATTTCTCTTCTTATCACTATCGTATAGAACAAAATCTTCATTGCACAATAATGAAGATGGCACTCTTTTCCAGCTGCTCGCACGTGTTGGTAGCATGGAATCAACCCCACTATCTTGTCGCTGCTTTGCTAAAGAATCATCATAGTTGTCCTCATCAACTGGGAAGACATGGGGCTCTTCCAGCTCCCTTATTCCCTTAGCCTTGGCAGTCCGGTGGTTGCTTTTGGTACCTGCCTCTGCACTCACCTCAATATTGACATCTTCATCATCTTGATTTCTTCTTTCTTCAGTCTTTCGCACATTCTCGTTGTGCCTCAAATTCAGATGATCCTGCGATTCAAACAGAAGCACTTGTTAGCTTGCAATCTGCGCGAAATAAAAAAAAACAAAACCAGTTAACTGTAAAATGTGCATCACCAGGAAAGCTTCAAGGCTTGTGGTGGCTTTGGAATGCTTTCATGAATCCAAATTCGGAGCACCCTGCGATGCATCCACCTCTTTATAAAGCTGTGAAACATTCTTGAGACTCTCCTTGCAAGCTGCAGCAACAGCTCTGTCTTCTTCATCCTGAACGTGGAAGATCATATGTTAGCTACGAATCTGCGTTAACTTAAAACAAAATTAGTTAGATGTAAACTGTGTATCACCATGTAATCTTTTTGTATTCCCTTAGCAGAAATGCCTTTGGCAATGACCTCCGTGTCATCTTTTTGTTTTTGCTGGCAAGTAGTATTCTCTCCTGGGACCTCCATTGGGTCTGCAGGTACTCCCAGGTCAGATAGTTGTATGTCCTTGACTCCTGGGTGATCAGCATCAAATATTCCATAGCGGTGTTTATTTAAAAAAACGTGTTAGCGTGGAGAGTATTGACAGTAAAATTATTTATAGAAACTCACAATGGTATACTTACATTGAATTATGTGATGAGGTCGTCCGTGCGTCTGCCGTTCGCAAGGGTACGCCTAAGGCACTCGTCCATTTTTTTTCAAAGGTGCACATCCTATCAAATTGTTGTGCACTAGCCTCCTGCACAATGGAGACAACTTATTTCAAATAAGCCAATACATAGCCCATGACTGCCTTATCCTGCAAACTACAAGCAGTTAGGAGCACATGACTTCGATTGTACTTGCAAAGTTACAATATATATTTGTGCGTCATGTTCATCATTTACCTAGCCGTCATTCTTTGGTTTGACCGGCGTCCCAGCTGGTGGCGGATTGAAAGGCCGCAGCAGGTATCGACATACTGCATGTTAGTGTCGTTAGTATCATTCAAAACATATGGTACATAATCCAGGCACACAGTACTAACACTTTACCTCTCCAACCCCTATATATTTTTTGTTGATTATGTTGTCAACCTTCTGTGCCTTCTCGTCACTCCAATTTTGGATCAGCGGCCTTAACCTTGATGCATACGAGATGGTAGAGTCCAATTGGTGCACCCTCCACTTATCGTAGTACCACATCTGCATTACAACAAAAACAGCTTAGACAATTTTCCATAAAATTAAATGTATGGTATATTAATAATGATTGTATTACCTGCAGCAGTGGTAGGTTTCCCTCCAGATTTGCTCCACCATTTACAAATTTCCTGATGCTAGCCATAAGATGGTCAAGCATAAGCTGTCCAAAATTGGTGCTCTTTATTGTCTCGACGTTTCTAACAATCCCAAGATATCTGTTGTCCACATACTGCTGTACTGTCGGGCATACATATTTGCCTATGGTGTACAAGATAAATGGCCTCACAAAATTAGGTGTGTTGTCGCCTTTCATCTTGGCTAGCAATCCTTTCAAAGTTACTTTTGTGTCACTGGGGTCTTTCAGTTCCTTCCACAACTCCAAATTATCATTGTGATTTGAAGAGACGTGGTTCTTCCCCATGCAGGGCAGGCCTGTTATATGCCCCACATCTTTTAGTGTGATCCTACATGGTGTCCCATTAATTATAAAGGCATCCTGCTCTGTATCATATGAATAAGCGATGGCCTGGCACAGTAGACGTCTCATTCTCATGCCAAGAGTCTTGAGAAGTTCACCCAGTCCAATCAACTTGATGTACGTCAGTTGCTGTGTGTTTAAATCTTTTATGAACTTCTCGTATTGCAGCAAAGAAGCAACCTGAGTTCCCTGAATGTATAAATAGTGTGATTAGATTCTGTATGGTATTCATTTAAACACGCATAGAACCGACTAATCTATGCCAATATCAAAATTGTGATCTACAGTACTGCGTGAAATCATAGAGCTTCTGGGCCATATAATGAACACCAGACATAGAAAAACAAGCTATCTCTGTCGGCAAATTGACTGATAAAAGTATTGATTTTTAGTAGAAAGAGCAGACTTTGGTCTATGTACACTACTAATGTTTCAGGCGTCACGCTTACGAAAATAATTGCATACATGATCAGAAGATCAATAGTTTATAGACAATCTCGAAAAAGGAATGTAGCAGTTCCATTGCAAGCATTCAATAGCACATACTCCTTAGTTCCGATCAGATTAAAAAAGATCAATTAGTAAAGACCATGCAAAATTAACGGGAATCACCAACAGTTTCAATCACTGGAGATTAATAATCTCAACCGTGAAGCGTTTGGGCTTCTTGTGCTTTCTTATACGAGCCTATTACAATGGGATGAGCCCATTTTAAATGAGAACATAAGAAAGAAAGCGAGGACTCCAACAGGTGGGAGGACTCCAACAGGCGGGACGAGCCCCGTCCCTATTATTTAGGACGGGCATGCGCGAGGGCGCTTCGTCCTCACTACCACGACTCTCCAAAAATGGTTCCTCTGCCTCTGCGTCCTCTCGATTCCCTCTTCCTCTGCGTCGCCCACTCTCCCAACAATCTGGCTTCTGGAACAGTGAGTTCTCTTTCCTGTCAATTTTGTTGGTATTTCTCCAGTAGCAGCACATATGATGGGCTTCTTCTTGTCAATTTCTTGTTCTCCTGCTTCTTTATTTTGTGCGCACAGATTCAACTGCCTTCAACATGTAGTCTGTTGCCTTATGAGAATTTTGCACACAGATTCATCTGCATGCAACATCTAGTCCGTTGTCTTGTCAATTTATTGGTTTTCTCCTGCTTCTTTAGTTTGTACACACAGATTCATCTGCATGGGCGATGAACAATTCATAGATACATGTTTATTCTTGATTGTTGATGCAGTTGTTCAGATAAATATTTCAAGAGTGTAAATTTTGATTGTTAATTCGCATATACTCCCTATGCAAGGAAATATAACAACTTTTGGCTCACTACTTTAGTGATTTCTTTATAGAGGGAGTACAAGTTTAGTTTAAATTGTTCATGCACTTGTTTACATAAACTTTCAATAGTGCCAGAATTACTATACTATCTTTCATCTCAGCTTATTGTTATCATGTTATTGTCATGATTCATGTCTTATACTGGTTTCATCAATTACAGTCCTTTGGCACGGCGTTCGTGAAAGATTATGCTGTTAGGGCAGATGGAAATACCATAATTTTTGTGAAGTACACGAACAACGCTAGCAGTGTTGAGTACTGCATTCACAGATTCAAATACTGGCTGAAGAACGACGACCAGAAGATAGTCGCACTGGATGTGGAGTTCACCTGGCCTCGTGGTCCAACACAAACGGCAGCCATGGTCCAGGTATGCGTTGGCATCTATGTCCTCGTGTACCACATAAGCGTTGCTGATGAGCACTGCGGCCTGCTTGCCGCCTTCCTGCTCGATGAGGAGTACACCTTTGTTGGGGTGGACATCAACAATGATGAGAAAAAACTCGAGCGTGTTGGTCTGGTGGTATGAAACTTTGTGGATATCCAGAATTTGTGGAGAGTGCCTAATCCAGTGACAATTAAGCCAAAGTATGGCTTGGCTGACTATGCTAGTTCCATCATCCACACAGCTACAACAAGATGAAGGATGCTATCACAGAAGATGACCACCATATATGGGCAGAAGCGCCCTTGCCCTTGAAGAACATCTATTATGCTTCTAGGGACGCATATGCCACCTACGATGTATACAGGCGACTGGTGAACTTCCAAAAGGGGTTCGAGAGTCTGTGCTAGCATCTCGCCAAACCATCTAGGCGGTCGAGGAAGTCCGGAAGGAAGAATGAATCAAACTAAAATGTTTCTTCTATTTATCTAGCTGATAGTCTATAAACTTTATTATACTGCTAGTAAGTCGTAAGTTCAAATTTCCAGCAAGTTGAATCATCCTTTATTCTAGCTATCTTGCCAAATTTGATCCGCGTTCAAGAGATATTATACTTAAGAAGTTCATTTTGTTTCGGTTTCGCTAGCTATGATACAGAATGCGATAGCCATTTTTACCAAAAAAATATTTCAGATTTATAATGAATACTATTGTCAACTGGGTTTGAATAGAGAAAAAATATATTTTTAATTGCATAGAGAAAGTTCATATTTTTTAATCAAAAGAAGGGTCGCCCCCCTGATTTTCCATTAATAGAAACCACATGGTCTTTGAAGCCCCTGATACAAACTACAGCTAGAAACTAAAGTAATCAACTAGCAGCACAAATCATACATGGTAGAAAACCCAGCCAGACTTAACATCAAGGTCCAAAAAATAAGACTACGACAAAGGACAGAAAATATAGCTGAGAGATGCGCAGCGACACCGCAGTACCCTGTGACTCCACACTTGCGATGAACTGTACAATTCACCTGCTACATGCTCTAGCCTGTGCATATAGACCATCAGCACCTCTTTGTTTATCACCTTCATCTGCAATATAGACCATCCCATGATCAACAAGCAAATTAGCTAAACAAGAATCATAAGATCACTATACCATTTATTTTGTAATCTCACATTCCTCCTGCATTACCAAAGAGTGAAGAACACAAATGATGCCCTTCCCCCATGTCCAGCGCAAACACTGATAGGTAGTTCTACCATCTTAACTCTATGATTTAAATTATTAATAAACCCCCCTTAAAGATTCCATTTGCATTACCATCGTTCATGATTATAGCCAGGGAAACAGCAGCCAATAAAGTAACCACCTGTGTAAGCCCTATTTTGAGTCCTGAATAGGACCCAATCCTAGCATTTACTCTAACTGCAACATGTCCTCCTCTCATAGTCATCATCACCCAAGACGGAATGAAGACGTAACCCCATAGATGCATAACTGCTATCAACATAGTTTTCGCACCATACCTAGTGTAAAGGACACTCTTTCGTTGTCGTGCTACTTTTGTGGCTCCCCGGTCAGCATGTTCATAACCACCTCGATCTGAAGATCTTCACGGGTGGTGGTCTTGAAACCGAAAATAATGGCTTTATGAACCTTGAGCTCTTCACTATCAACAAAATCACTCCATCCCTTGCCGAAGATGACGCGGCCATCATCACACTTGTGGTACTTGACCGGCATGAAACTGTCCTTGCACAGCCGAATGCTAGCAAGCCCATCTCCCGGTATCTTCCCATCTCCTAGGGTCTTCAGGGCGTCGACAAGTTTCGCCGGTAATCTCTGTATGCACCATCATAGGAAGAAAAATTATCAAATATGTGAAGGAGCAGCAAAACAAAAGGATCATCAGCTACATCTACATATATTACATAAGGATCTTCAGTTATGGGAAACAAAAGGATATGCAAAAACACACATCAGTGTATTCATTGGTTTCAGCTACAATAGCATATCATTAATCTTTCTCTCCATGAAAAAACAAAGAAAATTGCATACAAAATAAAAAATACTAGTACACCAAAAACATACCATCGTCTTTCCTGCTATGTTTGACTTGGTGAGGCGGTGGACAAAGAATACACCTATATAACCTTTCTTCATCACCAAAAGGTCATGTAGGTTACGCTCCTCTTGCTTCGTCAGATTAATTCCCTTTGTTATGACAGCTGATTATAGAGGATTATGCTCTTTGTTTTGATCGCATGTCCTTGGCAGGTTGCAGCAGTACACCATAGGAATGTCTTCAGTCAAATCGAAGGAGACAAGGTCGCCTTCTCGCAGGTCGAAGTCTTCAACAAACCTGCACCAGTTTTCACCACCGATGATCGCCCTTGAATTCCCTTTGTACACGCCAAAATCATATGTGCGGCTCCCTCTCGCTTGAAAAAGCAATGAACTGTCTAGGATGGCGCTGAACTGGTGCCATGCGTAGCATGGAACGATCTCTAGATGTAGAATTAAATTGCTATTTATTTCCTACATTTTGTTAATATTCAAAGTAGAGGGGAACAAACACAATACAAGTAAAAGTTGACATGGTTATTTATACCACAGCTGAAGTGTCCCCATCTAGCCTGATGGTAAATGTCAACCCATCAGCATCGGGCATGTTGTAGTCCCGTCGACAGGTTATGCACACCACCTGTGTAAACAAAATAAAATGAAGAAAAGCAAAGGATGAGAATTTAAGAAATGGGCTTATGAATGTAAACACACCAGGCAACAATCACACAGTATAATCAACAAAGGTACTGCATCAGTAATCAACAATCATACACTTGAACTGCGCGGGTGGCTCGCCCTCCACTCCTCATAATCCCGCAACACAGCGCGTGCCCGCCGCACCACAGCTTGTTCAGACTATGTCCTTCTCCTCGACCGGAAGCATGGGCTCACCCCGAGCGTCGACGCGCGGCATTGGCCCCTCCTCCTCTGCAGCACAAGTGAGGTAGTGTTTAGTTGACTTGCAATCTAGGACTACAAGTTAATGGCTGCCTTACCAAACCCAACCTAATTTTGGCCTAAAAAGGAATTTAATCCACTAGCCCAGCTTATAAGTTTTGGGCCCACCCTCCGGTTTCTTCCTGGATTCGCCACTTCACAATGCCAAAAAATTTCTAAGTTTTTAAAGAACTGTTTGCTGATATTTGCTGCTATTGTGCTACGCATCTGCACTTGCTCATTGTTATGAAAACCCTGGAATACCGAAACCCTAGGAAAAAATTTACTGAGCAAGCTATCGATGTAGAAAACTTTCTTCAATCTCTGCATCGCCTTCCATCTAACCTCCGATTGAAAATCCTAACTATTTAATCTCCAACTTTGAAAACCATATCCAACTCCCGAAACGGCAACACAACAAGGAACAAATAAGTCGAAGATTACAAGTTAGGGTTTCTCACTTCACCTAGTCACCGGTAGTTCCTAGGTGCTTGCTGGCGGCCTCCCAATCTCACTTCGCGCTCTTCTGCTCCAACCGTCGAGAGCGGCGGCAGGGTCGTGGTGGGGTAGTTTTGGGGAGGGTGGGGATGAGGGGGGCGGGTGTGTGTGGGCGATGGGGGTGATGACACGGACCCTATCCGTGTCAAGCACAGAAAATAACGGCCCGTGGGTCCAGTTCATAAAGAAACAACCAAACAGGCCCATAGGTCGCTTACATGTCACAAAGTAAAACCCTATGTTACTAATAAAAAAACACAAAGGAAAATCCTTTTGTCTAAAAAAACAAAAACAAAGGAAAATCGTAAAAAATAGGGAAATCCTTTTTGGGTGAGTTCAACGTGAACGTGATGGTGAGAGGCTCAAGGAGGAGTTTTGTGCATTTACAACACCTTTGTTCTAGAGAAAAAAATGCACCTTCCAATGTCAAATTATAAAATCGTTATTAATAAGTGCTAAAAATTCCTTATTTATAAAAAATTGTTTCTTTCCAGATAAAACAAACTTCAATAACGTGGGTTGGTAATATAGTGGCCTTTCTCGCCCCCACCCCCCCACCCCCTCCATCCCTCGCATATTCGGGCCATTTACTGCATTTCTATGGTTGTAACCTCGAAAGTTCAAGATCTTACGCGGCCACATGAAATCATAGCAGGGAATGGGATGAGTGCCCCATGTTAAGCTCTTTCGTCCATATATGTGCCATATGTTACCAACGGGAGGCGTGGCCTCGACGCATGCAATCTAGGGCTATGATGCCCGGCTGCTATCGTTATAATCAATGCAAATTCGTGAGGGGCTAAAAATTCATGGGACCTGGCATGGTGTCATCATACAACCCCTAGAGGGTGTGGTAAACAATCGAGAGCGGCATGCATCGGCCCTCAGCATAATATTTTCTGCAAGTAAAGGATAACAACACCATGCCTTGTTTACGAAGATGTCATAGTAAATAATCTTCATTTTCTGTCATTCATGTGTGTACTGTCACTATGATGGAAAAATAATATTTTCACATGAAAATTTTAGATATTACTCCTAACTCTTTAATTTCTTGAGTAACAGAAGCAGAGGCAGAAGAATGCCTTCTGGACTCAAAAGCCAACTTGATTTCAGCCGTTTGAAAAATATTGCTGTGGTTTTGGTTTGCAATATAAATTTTTGAACACCCAACTTTGAAATCCTGGGTCCGAAGCTGTGTTGCTAGGTTGCATTAGTTTAGGCATGTATATGACATTTTTTGATCTATATAAAATATTTTGCTATTTATGTGGGACCAGGTAGCTGCTCTGGTTCCTCAGACGGAGCAGGTGTCTCCACTGCCGCGGGTGACGCCTCCTGTGCCCGTGCATGTGGTCGTTGCCGATGTCAACAAAGAAGGCATTAGTCATCTATCTCCTTTAATTTTTTGTAAAATCCTAGGTGTGCTCTGGTCAGTCCTTTTGCCTATTTTTGGGGAAGTCCAGGGTTTCTTTTTATCTTTGATCGATGGACTCCATATCAATATTCTGTAGATGTGTTAGGTAACTAGCTAGGTTACATGTGTTGAGCCCTGTATAGGCAATATTTTGATCTAGATAAATTATTTTGCTAATAAATCCACCTAGGTTTTATGACTGTGCTAATACAAATACGTTAATACAAATATGTAGCTTGACCTTGGAATTGAATTGCCTACATAGGTGATTGTGAAAATATTTTCTGCAACTTAAGGATAACAACACCATGCCTTGTTTATGAAAATGTCATATTCTATGGTCATGAAGTAAATAATCTTCATTTTCAGTCATTAATGTCAGTATTGTCATTACGATGGACAAAGAATCTTTTCACATGAAAATTTTAGATATTACTCCCTCCATTTGAAAAATATTTTTGTGGTTTTAGTTTGCAATATAAATTTTTCAACACCCAAGTATGAAATCCTGGATCCGCAGCTGTGATACTTAGTTGTGGGACACAACTAGTGGCATAAATGATAAAAAAACCCTTTTTTGTAAGTACAACATTTGGGATCACTTATTGTCAGAATTCATCATAATTAACTACTTTACCTAGAACATTGAATGGTTCAGGAACATTGATGGGTTGGGTATCGATCAACAGGGGAAACTTCCACGATGATAACATGGGGACTTTCAATATCCATCATCATAAGCACACAAAATTCTAACCCTAAATAGATACAACTCACGAGCTATTTTATCTAGTCATGCATGTAAGTTATAAGTCTTTTTTTGCATTAGTACATCTGTATGCTGCTCTGCCATATTACATCATCAGTTCATGCATTTTTACGTAACAAGTGAATTTTGTTGCACTAAAGGGTTGTTTGGTTTGTGACTAACTTTGCCAAAGATTGCCATACCAAACGTAAGGCAAGTTTGACATACTTAAGTGAGTGTTTGGTTCCAGCCACTCCTTAGGCAAGCCACACTTGGGTCCCACATGGCATACACACAATAAGTGTGGCAAGGTTCCCTTAGGCTTGCCGACTTGTGGCTCTCATTTTGATGAACTAACCTTAGGCAAGCTTGGGAAAAATATGTGGCAAAATGTTGCAATGCTAGTGCTCTCTTCGACATGTATGGTTGATCCTACATTTTTTTACTATATGGTACTATCCCATTTAGTTGCTTATGTGGCAACTAATAAGTTATGCATTTATTTTTTCAACGTCATTTGAAGATATTTTACGCTGTCATCAATTACATTATGTTTCATAGACTATGTGCCTGCTGAATTATCATATTAAATATACTTACGCAACATTTTGTACTACATGTAGGTCCTAAGTGACGACGTTGACAGCGACCCAAAAACCCAGAGGATCTTCAGGAGGCAGAAGGTGAGGCAGCTGGACAGTGGTGAGCTCAAGAAAGCTATGAGGCCTAGATTCGGAAAGGGCTATGGATGCCCTTACTGCAACAAAGTGATGAAAGGCGACCTGTCGAGTACCATCAACCATGCAGTCGGAACATCCCAAGGCAGCACCAAGAATGGCTACACTTTCAGGGTGAAGCACGCCGCGTATGCCGACTACTTGATGAGGCTTCATTGAGGCTTTAGGGAAGTGCGCACCCTCGCAGCTAGAACTGATGCTCTTTTGGTTTTAACTCTGCTAAGTACTACCGTATGCTATACTTTGTTGGTGAATGTTTATGGTTGAACTATGTGCACCAGTACTACTAAGTGGTGCTTGCTTTTGTATATATGGAAGCGTTGAACTAAGGTAGAACTATGCTAATTTGTGTGTGGTTTGACATCTCTGCTTGTTAAACTCATGCTCATTAATCATCGGATCATTTTGATTAAGTAGCATAAAACCGTGATTGGCTAGGTTTGCTTGAAGCTAGTTAAGCTTGTGAGCACTCGTTAACATATTTTGATGTGTTATGGTATACAAGAAGGAAGATGGTGACTCAAAAAGGAAATGCACTAGTTTGTTGCCTAAGGTGTTGATCCAAGTAATACTAGAACCATCGTGTTTGTGGCGTGGCTACATGATGATCACAAACTCTCGATCCAAGTAATACTAGATCACTTGATGACAATTTGATCTGATGTTTTCACAAGTCTTGAGCATTAGGGTTTATGTACACAATTTTCAATCCCCAGCCCGGGGGTATCCGGACAGCCGGACTATTGAAGCGTGAAGATACAAGACTCAAGACTCCGTCCCGTGTCCGGATGGGACTCTCCTTTGCGTGGAAGGCAAGCTTGGCGATCCGGATATTGTATTTCCTTCCTTATAACCGACTCTGTGTAAACCCTAGCCCTCTCTGGTGTCTATATAAACCGGAGGGGTTCCACCCCGGACACGATCTTTGGATTGCATCATGTAGATGTACAAAATCAAGTTCCTAGGTCCTGCCCCAAGCGCCTACGCTTGTGATTTTTTTTCCAGGATCCTAATTAAGTGCCTAAATAAGAACCGCTGCATTGAAGGTGCCCAACGCCAACCAATCAATTTTTCTCATAAGTATTTCCGCTACAGTAGGTAACTACCAATTACTCCCCGCATCTCTCCCCCTAGGTTACGCTCTAAAACCATCGCCGCCGCTCACACGCCCGCCTCCCTGCCGCCGGATATGAAATCCACCGTGGAGGTCGATTGGCCATCGTGACAGAGCGTGGCCATGGACGCGAGGGGCCTGTCATGGACGGTGTCATGACAGATCGTGGACTTGAGGGGCTAAACACTGACATCGTCGTCCATCTCATGGATTAGGATCCCCACGAGAAAGCTTTGGACTACTCGGTGTCCGACCCAGAGAAGCATCGTGTCAACGAGGTGCAGTACTCCGTCGTCGATCACAAGCAGCAGCACATGCACGGCATGGACTGGAATTCCGTTACGGTAATTTAAATTTTTTAACCCTAGATCTGTCTTCAACTTTAAGGTTAGAGGTTAATCGTTAAACCATCAATACATTGTTGAATTGGCATAATGGAATTTAGCTCTAAATATAATGTTGATCATCAGTACGTAATGATCATTATTTATTCAATCAATCTTTGAGAAATTAATGGTTCATCCACTCCACAATTTAGTGCATTTTGGTTTTATGCCAAAAGTCAGACATCATAAAGGTTGTGCATGTTTATTGACAATTTTTTTAAAGTACATCATATGATTTATGGTTTCATATGGATTTGATATTGCTTTTTTCTCCTTAAATTTTCAAAGTTAATAAATATTTACTTTAAAAATAATTTATAGGCACTACAGTATGAAACTTAGGGAATATTAGGTTCTGTAAACAATGGTGCAGCTTATATCATACATAATTTAAACTTGCAGCCTTATTCTCATGATTATGCGGACATTTCCAAAGGGGAGATGGATGCACACACTCAGAAAACCCTTGAAGAATTGCAAAATGGACAGTGCAACGTGCTTAAGTGTATGGCGTATCATTGCGCGTTCTGTGGCAAATATCTGGACCCGGCTTTCGTTAGTATTCTTGAGCACGCCGAAGGAGTTACCCAAGGATACCAAATGAAGCATGGTGTGAGGGCGAAACACAAGGCGCTAGCCCAATATCTCAGGAATTTGTCGGACAAAGAGAAGGTCCGAAGAAGGCGTTGTGAGAACCAGCATGCCAAAGAATAGATGAATAAACGAAACCCTGAAGAAGTTCTGGTTGTCATAAGTAGTCATTTGCAGTTTTTTTAAATACCAATGAATATTTTAATTATCATAGTTTTGCAGAAATGTTACATTTATTAAATTTAATCATAAAAATGCATACAATTCAATTATTGATTTTTTCAAATATTTGTAACCTTGCATATAATAGTTTACCATTTTATTGGTTAACCATTATTTTCATATATATATATATATATGTATATATACTGTGGAGTGCTTAAAATTATTCAAGATCAATTGGTATACTGAAAGACTCATCCACATGCAATATGAATAGTAGTGTATTTTTAGGGTTTCTTCAAAAGAACACATGTGGTCATGCTGATCTTTTCTGTTTGGCCAGAATTGGTAAAGCTGCCAAATCTGCATCTGACCCGGCCCAACACTTTGTTCATTTTGTGGGCCTGTACAAGTGGGGGCAGAGAGAAAAGTGGGCGATGGCCCCAACCTCAACCCCACCCCCATCCCAATCCCGCCCCACTTCGTTCCACTTCGTTCTTTGCAGAGACAGAGAGGCGACGCGGAGGGCGACGACTAGGGTTTGCCAAGCAGTCACCTTGGCCGCCCCCGTCGTCGTCAAATCCGCCGGATCCGTGACGCCACCCACTCCCCCTACTTCGGCCATGATTCTCCACTGCTTCGTCGACAGCAAGGTCCGACAACCGCAACTCTTCATCCCCAATCCATGTCGCGCTGCCCGAAGCTCTGGTGGTGCCAGCTTCAAACAAGTCCACTCCAGCCCCATCTGGTACCACTTCGTAGGTAAGATTGATCTTCCCTGCCCTTTGAATGTTGATCTGACAACACCGCCCAAGTTAAAATCTGACACTTGCTTGTGTGCATATTTCGGGTATTCGCAGATTTACTGTCGACTAGTAGGTCATATTGCAACAAGTAATTTTACAGCAAGATAATCTGACAATGTACTGCATAATCATGGTTTTACTTGTTCGTATGGGTAGTAATGGGTAAACACTTTCGTGCAAGTACGAGAAAAAGGTGGGTGTTGGCCAGCATACCTTACTCGTCGGCATAGCCTTCACTATGCTATCATCTTGCTTGACAGATGCTATCAAGTAGTTTTTCCCCCTGGAAAATGACCCCCCACTGCTAGATATAGAAAAAGTATATTCACAGGAGCATACACATGTTTTGGTTTGTTGTGATAGTTTGAAGACTGTGTATATGTATTTGCTGATGCTTAGTTATTAAAATCAAAAAAGGCGAGCACAGAAGCAGTCCACGAGGAAATTTGTAATGATGGAATGAAGATCAGTTATAGTTTCATGTATTACTCGATGGTAGTATGATGATTAGTGCATATTTTGAAGGATTTGTCAAGTATAGACTGCTCTTGATTGGTGCATGTTTTTGATGACATGTGCACACATGTAATATTTTTGGTTCGTGCATATTTTTGCTGATTGTTGTTACTGCTTACTTGAATTATGTCAGCCTATCTCCAAGATATGGTATGGGCTTGATGGGGTCAATGAAAATTTGTTGTGAGCTAGTAGTTCACATTGCAACAAATTCCTCACTGTTGGATTTTCTGCTATTATACTTCATAATCATGATTTTACTTGTTGGTATGGGTAGTAATGAGTAAATAAATAGCAAGTATACAAAAGGGTGACTATTGGTCAGCATACCCTGCTCGTTCTCATAGCCTTCACTATGTTGTCATCTTGCTTGGGAGATTCTATCATGTTCTTATTCTCACCGGAAATTGAAAAATTAACCTCCACAGCTACCTCTAAAAATGCTATGTACAGCAGCAAATGCATTATTTTTTTGTTGGGACAATTTAAAGACTTTATATTTATTACCTGATGGTACCAGACAACAGCCCATCAGGAAATTTGCAGTGATCAAAGGCAGATGAGTTATAGTTTCACGTATTGCTCGATGAGAGCAGTCAATCATGGTTCATTTGTACATGGCTACTAATTGGTTGGTTACCAAGTTCTTGTCCAGCTCACAAAATTGTAACCTTGAAATATCCTAATTGGTTATGTCTGCACAATGATTATGAGTCTAACCACTAGTGTTGACTAGTCGTGCGAATAGTTGTCGACTAGCTTTTTTGTGTAGATGTTTATACATGAACTATGTACTTAGCGAGAAGTATGCGGAAAGATTATTCACATTGTATATGGTGCTAACAAGTCCTAATGGAAGACTGATTTCATATATCAATAACTAACATTTGTTCATTGCAATGCATGCAACAGGTTTGAATGGCAAGGGAAACCATCCTCATCAGCAGTGAAGAGAGTGATCACCGGACCACCTCAGATGATGCTTCAGATGGCACTTCACGTGGGAGTACCGGCTATAGCGCTGATGACGACACCTCTAGCGACTATGACACTGATGATAGTTCTGATGGAGATGGAGATGTGGACCACGATCCTATCTTGGCACTACGAGGTAAAGTTCTATATGGCTGGTTAGATATTAAATGAACCGTGAAATATCAAAAGTTGATGTTTGAGTGACACTTGATTACCACACATTACTCTGTTTGGGTTCTAGATGACCTTCCAAATCAACATTGACTGACTAGAGCTCACATAGAGGAGTGTTTAGTTGTTCGTTTAAATAAATCAAATATTCAATTTGCCCATGTTTCTAGGAGATATTGTCGGCTGGATGCGATTGGGTTATCTATGTCCTTCATTTCCTGATCATTGGAGTAGGCATTGATCATTAACCCAGTGTTGATGTTCTAGATCTTACGTATGAAATTATTTACTACTCTATCATCTTTTTTTTTTTGATACAGGTCCGGGATAAATTTTGAGAAAAGGAACTTTCGAGGATCGCATATTCTACGGCAACCATGTATCGCTAAACAAGGATCGGTGGGACTGTCTCAAATCCATAGTAAAGTAGTGCCAACCTCCCATACCATACTATGTCAGCACTGTCACTCACTCGGCATTCATCAGAGGGAAGAGCAAGATGGTAAACACTTGGACTTTTCTTTTTGCAAATCATACTTCACTAGTGAAAATGCCATCATGTAGAGACAGAGAGGAGGACGGGCGTGGTTGTGCAAATCATACTTACTTTTTTTGTGTGCAAATCATACTTAATTTTTTATGTAACATTATTTATTTCCCTGTGCAATCAGATCTTCTCAAAGGATTACAGTCAGGCCTACCTCAAAGATTATCTGCGAAATCCCATGGTTGTGTGTGTCACCAACGAACATTTTGAATGTAATAAAAAGGTCTTGTTCAAGATGGGCAAGAAGGACGGGCGTGCGATCATGACGAAGAACTGGAGAGAAGTCCTTGAGGGAGCCAAAATGAAAGAAGATCAAATGGCTATCTCCAGGTTCATGGAAAGGAGTGGAGGTGGGCTTAGGGTGAACATGGTGAGTGGCATGAGGATTCGTTGACCCATGGCAGTAGTTTGACGCCAATTTTATTATCTGTATGTAGTAGCGAGTAACTGCAAGTTGGTAGTATCAGCTTTTGGGTCCAGTAAGTGCAACTTAGTAGTAATTGGTACTTGGTAGTAACTAGTACTGTGGTGGTATAACTTTTGGGTCCAACAGGGTATGAAGATCGTCCAGTAAGTGGAACTTGGCAGTAACTTTGTGGTACCCTATCTGGCGTAATGTACTTGCTATGCAAGTCTATATATATAACACACCCTAGTACTCTCCTTGATATAATTACCTTTATAGACTGCAATTATATTTCCTTTTTTTGCCACAGTGCTGCTAGTATTTTTAGAATCAAATCTAACCGGGTTTCAAATGGATTGGACACTACTTCCATTTTTGAACGAGGTTTTTGTGTTGGCTAGTACGAGTTATTTTGAAAATGCAGTTTGTCTGTGTGTCGCACAAAAAAATGCAATGCAAAAAATGATGTTTCTGTTACTTTCGAAATGGCATGGCATGCTATTTTCAAAAACAGAACAAACCAGCATGTTTTTTATTTGAAAAATAGTATACTAAAAAAACATGCTATCTTTTAAAAAGCATAATTTTAAAAAATGCTATTTTCCAAATCAGCACGCTGCTTTCAAAACAACATATTTCAAAAAGCATTTAATTTTTAAAATCAGCATGCTATTTTAAAAACAGCGTTATATTTTTAAAAATAGCGTTATATTTTTAGAATGAGGCTGTTATTTTGAAAGCAGCATGCTATTTTTAAAAACAACGATATATTTTTAGAATGAGGATGTCATTTTAAAATCAAATGCTATTTTCCAAAATAACAAATTCAAAAGAACATGATTTTTTTAAATCAACATGCTATTTTTGAAATCAGCATGCTATTTTAAAAGTAGCATATTGAAAAGAGCATGCTATTTTTAAAATAAGCATGCTATTTTTAAAATAAGCATGCTATTTTTAAAATAAGCATGCTATTTTTAAAATTAGCATGATATTTTTGAAAATAGCATGCTATTTTAAAAGTAGTATATTGAAAAAAGCATTATATTTTTAAAAGTAGCATGCTATTTTTAAAATTAGCATGATATTTTTGAAATCTGCATGTTATTTTGAAAGTAGCATATTGAAAAGAGCATTATAATTTTAAAAGTAGCATGCTATTTTTGAAATCATATTTTTAAAATCAGCATGCTATTTTTAAAATCAGCATGCTATTTTTAAAATAGCATGGTATTTTAAAAATAGTATATTAAAAGCAACATGCTATTTTTAAATCCGCATATTCATTCTATTTTATTTTCAATTGAACATGTTTTTTTCAAATGAGCATGCTATTTTTAAAATATCAGTATGCTTATTTTCTATTTGAAAATAAACGATTTTCAAGGTTATTTGAAAACGAGGTTTCTATTAACGTTCTGTTTTCTTATATATATAAATTTTCGGTTTCTATTTTATGTTTCAAGTATGAAATTTGACTACACTTGAACAAATCTCAGCAATATATTATGTAAAAAAATGAAGAAATACAGAATATCAACTTCACTAAAAATGCATTGTTTCATCGATGTTGATAAATCATAACTAGCCTATCATGTCGTCCCGTCCATAATAAAATGAGGGTGTACCAAGCAAACGAGGAATTCAGAAAAATAGTGGCAGTCCATTAAATAGGTCTAATACATCAGAAACAAGGTGGATCACGACATGGAAAACTGTCTACTTTAGATTGTTCTCAATTTTTCAACCCCAGAAATCCTTTTGTTTTCTCTGCTTGACCTTGTGCATCTAAACATCCTGTCTCTACTTCACTATAGCTTTCCTACATGAAACAACGTTTGTTAATAGGATAACAAAGAAGATTTGATCATGTACAGTACACTATAACAGAAAAGACACTAACTTCACTGATTTTCTCGTCATAGCTACAGAAGCTAACTTGACAGCTCTTATTCGCTCAGCCTGTGGTACATTCCTAGCAGGCCTTTTTGTCTTCATCACCCCTTTGGCCTGTTCTTTACCGCCCTTCCTAGAGTCTCCTGGAAAAGTTAACAAACGTCAACACAGTACTAGCAAATACCCAACTTCTAGAGCGGACATGTAAGTACAGACACTAACTTCACTGGTTTTCCTCGTGCACCCTTGTCATCGTTCTTTTTCTTCCTCCCAGAATTGACATTTGGAGCGCCCTTGCGTATCCTGCAAAAAATGAAATAGATGAATCTGCAGCCAGCATTCGAAAACATGTTTAAGTACGCACAATTGTATTGATGCCCACTTGTTTGGTTTTGCGTAATCCTCTTCTGCAACCTCCAATGGTCTCTTGCTAGCCCTCCTCAGCACACCATCTTATGCATCTGAATCTTCCTCTTCTTCCGCATCTGAATCTCCCTCTTCTTCTGTATCTGAATCTCCCTATTCTTCTGCATCTGAATCTTCCTCTTCTTCTGTACATGAATCTTCTTCTTCTTCTGTATCTGCCTCTGTCTCTTCTTCTGTATCTGCCTCTGTCTCTTCTTTTGTATCTGACTATGTCTCTTCTTTTTGCTTCTTCCTCCTTGTGCTATTTGATTTCCCTGATTTTTTCCTGCGTAAATTGAAGAAAAACATGCGAACACTCTCCGGGAGAACATATTAACACTGTAAGCATGTATGGAAATGAACAATGAGATTAATATGTGCACTAACTTTGTTGCTTTTTTGAATCTTCCTCTTCTTCTGTATTTGAATCTGTGTCTTCTTCTGTCTCTGAGTCTTTCTCTTTTCGCTTCTTCCTCCTTGTGACCTTTGATTTCCCCGGTTTGTTCCTGAGTAAATTGAAGAACAAGAGAGAACATATTAACACTGTAAGCATGTATGGAAATGAACAATGAGATAAACATGTGCACTAACTTCGTTGCTTTTTCCCTCTCATCCGCTCGAGCCTGGATTTAATCCTCTTGTTCGATTGTTCGGTAGTTGGTCTCCCTTTTGGAACTATTTTGATTGGATTTTCCACTTCATCAGTGCAGCATTCGCGAGCAGCAGAGAAGTATGCCGGCAAAGGAACAAAAGATTTATGGCCTTCATCCAAATCAGTTTTTTCTCCATCAACCAATATACTCCAGAGGAGCTCCATCACCTGTTCTGACTGTGAATCGCTAGTTCCGGCTGTGAATAAAGCGTCACTAGCCATGTTGCGTAGTTGATGATACTTATTCATGTGATCAGACCATACATGAGTATTCGCGGTCCTCGAAGAAGGGAACGCTGGCTTGGCATGCATTGTCCATCTTTTCTTGACATTTTTTTGGAAATGTGCGTACACCAAGATGATCCAGAACGCAAAATATATGTGCGCATGGGTAATCCTGACTTTCCAACTTTTTACATTTACAAGTTGCATCATCCAGTCTTGCTCCTGTAAACAGACAAGTCACGTGATATATAAAATCCACAGGCTTAGCATCCACGCCTTGTGCATCAACTTTTTTGCATCCAACTCCTCACTGTCCTTACCTTCCAAGTCATTTGGATCCTTAGCATCCAGGTTTTTGGCATGCAAGTCCACACTATCCTTGCCTTCCAAGTCATTGGGATCCTCAGCATCCAAGTTTTTTGCATGCAAGTCCTCAGCATCCTTACCTTCCAAGTCATTGGGATCCTCATCATCCAAGTTTTTTGCATGCAAGTCCTCAGCATCCTTACCTTGCAAGTCATTGGGATCCTCAGCATCCAATTTTTTTGCATGCAAGTCCTCAGAATCCTTACCTTCCTTACCTTGCAATTCTGTAGCATCCCTGCCATATGGGACTTTATCATATGGGGCTTTGCGCAAAACTCCAAACACGACGAAACCATCACATGCTACCCGGTCTATGACCTTCCAATTTGTCCCTTCGAAAATCTGACGCTTTACCTTTGTAAACATCACAGTTGTATAAATATAAGATGCAGCAATCTCCAAAGGGTGTGCATTCATCTTAGTGAAGGGTATCGTATGTGTTGCTATTGTGTCTAATGCTGCTTCATTCTTACGCGTTATGGATACACAGTGCTCAACATGCTGCAACAAATCAACAAGCTGCATCTTCCTGTTCAGGTGCACATGAAGCCTTGAGTTGAGAGACTCACTCCTCTGATTACACATCAGCCTAGGAAATATCTACCCTTTGTATACGCAGCAGCCCATTTGTGTCACAGCTCGTACATCCTGTTAACCCATGACGACCTCTTTCCCGTTGGTTTTATTTTGAACTGAACCTTATAAGCCTCCCATCTTTTCTCAAACTCATCAACATCCCAACGACGGTAAATGAATTCCCTAAATTCCTCAAGCCTTTTCTTGTGGAGGTGCATCACACTATTCTCCTTGATATGCCACGTGCACAAACGATGATCTGTTCCAGTCCAGACAGTAGCTATTGCTTTAGCCATTGAACCGTCCCCATCGGTGATTGCTAAAATGGGTGCCCTCTGGGACATTGCCTCCAAAAATACATGAATAAGCCACTGGTATGATGCAACTGTCTCGTCTGACACTAGACCGACCCCAAACAAAACTGTGCTGCGGTGATGGTCCAGACCAACAAATGGAACAAACGGAAGCCTGCACTTGTTAGACCGGTATGTACTGTCGAACACCATGACACCACCAAAGGCAACATAGTCAATCCGGGATTGTGAATCAGCCCAGAATATGTTCCTCAAATGGCCTTCTTTGTCTTTTGTGTATTTGAAAAAGAATCCCGGGTCAGCTTTTTTCTGTGCAATCATATAGGTGAGCAAATATCTAGCATCACTGCCTTCTATCTTGCGCTTCTTCTGGATTGAAACATGGTTGTATAGGTCTCGATATATAAATCCAAGCTTGTCGGGACCTCCGACATTCTTCTCCATTACATTCATAATCTGATGTGTTCGAAGTCCACCAACAACATACTCGATGACATTGGCCTTTTGTGCATCAGTCATTCTACATTGAGCCGATAAGTAGGGAGTCAGGTCAGCAGGGACAAACAGATGGTTATACTTGTCCACAAAATTCTTAACGAACCAGAGGCCACTACTATCTTGTAGCTCAACCTGAAAAAGAGCGAGACACCCACACCGAGAAAGACCCCTCGGTGTTCTTTTTCTATCAGCTCTGTTAAAGTACTTAAGGGCCCGTCATCCTTGTTTGCAGCACTTGTATGTCCTTCTATATGCATTTTGTTTCGGACCCGGACCCCTGTACTTCAGATCATCCTTTCTAACACCAAACCCTTTTTTTCTCGCATAGCCTACGTAGAACATGTAGGCTTCTTCCTCAGTCCTAAAAGTCTTCTTCACAATCTCTATGTATTCCATACACTCATTCAGATCTGAACCAGCCATGCCTTTAATATCAATTCCTTTACCTTGCATGTGTACATCATCCAGGTCTATGCCATCCTTGCCTGCATCCTCATTATCGTTATCATCCGTGCGCATACCATCCATTCCTTCTCCTTCGTTTCGTCTGTCACCCATGTCCTTGTCATCCTTGCCTGTATTCCCCAAGTTTTTGCCATCGTTGCCTTTATCATCCATGTCGTTATGCTGCCAACGAAAACAGATAGTCAATGTTACGGATGGATAGCATACATAATAATTATGCAATACTCTGCTTAAATAATTGATTTAATTTTTCATATAGGATTCATGTACCAAACTCAGTCCTTCAAAAGCTGTAAGTAAGTATAAAATATTCCCTGACTAAATCCAGAAATATTTAATTGATTGTACTTGTTGTAACTGATGATCTCCTAACTAAATCCAAGGTGCACGAATCTTTCAAGTCCCCTGATAGATCCACCCTGATAGATCAATTATCTGCAAACTCCATTCAAAATTGTGTCCTAAATGAATCCAAAATTATCACCTAACTAAATCCAAATTATCTCGTCACTAACTCGAAAATGTCTCCAAACTCCATACAAAAATAATTATCTCCTGACTAAATCCAAAATATGTGAGAACTCAATTCAAAAGCATCTCCTAACTAAATCCAAAATAACTTTCTTTGAATCCAAATCTGCTAACAAATTCTCATGGCAAACAACCCTAACCAAGTGCTTTAATATATCCTAGCTAAATCCGACTTACACTTCCTTTGAAAAAAAAATCTTGTCACAACTTTCTAAAACCATAAACCCTAACTAACTAAATCAACATGTCCTAGCTAAATCCAACTTACACTCCCTTTCAATAGAAATCTCGTCACAACTTTCTGAAACCATAAACCCTAAACCTCACATGACATATCCTAAACCCTAACCAAATCCGACCCCTATTGGTACTATAAGCATAAGGGACCAGCAAAGATTTGAGATGGCTAGGCACTTAGAGCGAAGATCCGGCATGAGAAAGTTGATGCACGTCGATGAGGATGATGTGGCCTCTCGGGTCGGGGAAGGTGGCGTCTGCTCGGGGAAGGAGGGGAGGCTCGTCGGAAGATCTGGCGCCGCGACCCGAGTGGGGTGACTTCCGATGGAGGGGGGAGGGGGGAGTAGGAGCAGGAGGAAGGAGTGACACGGCGAGTGCGATCGGCGGCAATCGAGGGAGCCGGGGGCGATCGGCGGCGATCGAGGGCGCCGGAGGCGATCGGCGGCGATCGAGGGCGCCGGAGGCGATCGGCGGCGATCGAGGGCGCCGAGGTTAGGGCTCGAGAGGAGGAGAGAGGACGAACCGCTCGAACCAATTTCAAAAGAGTACGCACGTTGATTGGACCTCTATAATGAAGTGTTTTATTAATGCAATTAATTTAATCGAAAAATTTCGGACGAGAATACCCCTGGACTTAATTGGGCCGATTAAAGGTATAAAAAATTTAGGTCGAAAATATCGTTGGGCTCAAAAAGGCCCAGTTATTTTAATCCGTTAGATTGCCCATATAATACACGCGATTTGGTGTATTATGATGCACCATAAAATTTCCCTACTTTTTTCGAAAAGTTTTCTGTTATCTCTTGTAAATTTCACCCTTGAGTTGGTAAATTGTCTCTCAGGACCTACATTATATAGCCTTTTTTTCGTTTGTGATTCGGGTTATGTGGAGAGAATTTGGGTCATTCTTGTAATAAAGATTCGGGTTTGTATAGAAATTCCAAACAAACGAAAGAAAGCATGTGTATGATTGTTTCCTAGTGTAACTAGTTTGACTGTCGATTCTTCCGCTAGACGGCCATGAGTGCAGTGCTTGCCGTTGCAGGGCAATCATGCTATTCCTAATAGCTTTGCGTGCACCTATTATGTGCATCTGATTAGATCTCAAGAAACAGTGCTCCTCAAAAAAATTATTGGTACTAAGCTCTTTTCGGTTCCTATAGATGCATGACCAGAAAAGGTACATCAGTTTCCTTGCCGCTAGCGGCTTTGTGAATATAAAAAGGTTCTGAACTTCTCTTCCAAAAAAAATGAACACCATAAAGTGCACTACATGCAATTGCAACCCCATAATAGAAGTCTGTACGCTAACATTTCTTGGTCCTTCAGAATGTGCACCAACAAAGTTTAGCTTCATCATCTCCAAATGATTATTAGCGGAAAAGGCTCTTTCCTTGCCACTTCGAAAAGTAAGTAACTTTCCAGGTATGACCACAGTTCAGGGTAGGTGATCCAATAGTTTAGAGCATCTATGGCCGGACTTAGCAAATCTAAGCCCCTCAATATCCACGGTCGTGACTGCACGCATCCACGATAATGACCTGTAGGACCACAAATGTCCTCTTCCGCAGCCCGGTATCTCATTACCAAATCATCAAATCCATACAATTACATGCCGCTTCATTGCAACCTCGCCGGAGCTCCAATGACCGCCGCAGCGCTTCACTACAGCTTCGACGTCGCTTCATTGCAACCTCGCCGGAGCTCCGACGACCGCCGTAGCGCTTCACTACAGCTTCCACGACGTTTCATTGCAACCTCAACGGAGCTCCGACGACCGCCGCGGCGCTTCACTGCATCTTCCATGGCGCTTCATTGCAACCTCGCCGGAGCTGCGACGACCGCCACGGCGCTTCGCTGCAGCTTCGACGCCAACGACTGTCACGGCACTTCACCGCAGCTCTACTGGCGATTCATTGCAGCCCCGCCGCACCCGATGGGAGCCGGCGAAGCTTCACTGCAGCACAACGCGACGGCGGCGAGGCGCTGCGACGAATCACGCGGTGGCGACGAAGATGTTGTGACGCAGCACGCGGTGGCGACGGAGCACTGGCAGCCCGATGTTGCGCTGCTCCTCTCCTCAGCTTCCCCATTGCAGCATGTGCGACGAGTGGCGACCCGTCTCAGACGCCGTCGTCGTCTGCAGCTCCGATGGCCACTACCATGCTGCCCCGCCCCGCGGGATTCCGCGCGGCCACCCACACCATGCGCACCATCGCTCCCCTCGCAGCTACGGCTTCCCGTCGAGTGGCAGCCATTGCAGCGTAGAGGCACCCTCTGTAGCAGCAGCAGCAGCTCGCTGAGCGTCGGTGGGAGAGGTCAGGAATAGAGGCAGAGGCGCTCAGGAAGAGAAGAGAGCAAGGCGGCAGAGGGGGTGGGGAGAGAGGGGATCGGTTGTGGCGATTGAGAGGAAGAGGACGACTTGGTCTGGGAAAGGATAAGGTTGCGGGGCGGGGCGGGGCGGGGCGGTGCGTCGTTCCAACCAGACTCGTGTCGATTTATTGTTGATTGCAATTTTTGTTGATAGCTTACCAAGATGACCACTCGGGGTGTGTCGATTTATCGAGGCGACTTAGAGAAATGAGAAATCAGCCGGCTTAAACAGAACGTTTTCCTTATTTTAACTGATGGACCCCACCCTCCCTAATCACCAAACATAGTTTGGGAACTTAGTCAGTAACATCAATCCTGTAAGGATCTGCCTGTAGGTGTACCAGAGATCCCGTGAAACGATTATCTACAACGCCAACTTCTTAGACCCGTATGTGGGGCTCACAACACGGGCATCACTATTTTAAATTCTGATACTTTGTATGTATAAATTTGATTTTGCGCAGATGCATGGTACGTGAAGTGATGACTAGAAGATCAATCTAACTGAAACACAAACAGATGGAATTACCTTAGCACTATATATTCGCTTGGCATGCTAGCGGCCTTGCCTGCTTACTTACTTCCTACTTGTCATAGCTCGTGTTCGTCAGAGTAGTTTCACCCACAGATGGAATTACCAGATAAAGAGAGAAGTATCAAGCACGAGAAGTTTGATACCTGATACGCTGCTTGGATTAGGAGGCATCCAGGAACAATCAGCTGCCTCGCGTCGAGATGCAACCGCACTTGTGCGATGATGGGAGGTGCTCTGTGCGATGATGAGAGAAGTATCCGGGGGTCGACCATCTCCGCGGCACCGGAGCTGTCGCCGTACCTGATGCTGCAGCCGCGTGCCCGCGCCACGGTGGCTGCCACTCGAGCACCCCCTCCACGCTCCCACCGGCGCTCTCGCTCTCCCCGGACATAATGCCGCTGCTCCCGTCCCTGGGCCCAGCGACCACGCGCTGGTGCCGTCCGACGGGGCGGCCACCATCCCACCCAGCGCGAGCCTAACCAACCCCGACGAGCTCGACCCGGAATTTGCATTTGCACCCTTCGGCTCGGCTGCACCCGCCGCCGCTGCTGGGATCTAGTCCTCTGCTAAGGCGCCCCGCGTGACGTGGGCGGCCCTTCCGACCGTGGGGCTCGTGGCCACCATGTGCTTGGCGTAGTGGATGTTTGGATGAGGGACAGTAGCTTCAATCCGTCAGGCCTCAGGCGTGCAAGGAAAGTTGGCCACTGGGTTGGTCTTCCTCCGGCACGCCGAAACTTCCGCCGGCCACGTGAGCGCGTCGTCTGATGCAGCCGGATCGGGTGGCCTTCACACGCAGTCCTTTCATGTTACAGCGCGGCCCGACCAAATTTGGCCCGGCCGGGGGTGGCCACCTTCTTCCCGAAATCACTAGTTGAGGAGTACTCTGTTGTAAAGATCACTCCAACTTCACCAGCTTGCGACAAGTGACGCGCTGCAATCTGAAAGTTTTTCTTTTTTCGTAGGATCTGTTTATTCAAAACGTTCTATCCCTTAACCATGCGTTCAAATCTTGAACCGCTTTCACCGTTAGATTCCTTGCGTCGAGATCTTCAAAACTAGATCCAATGTTGATAGGTTTTGACGAACTTTTTTTTCATGAAAAAAAGATGAAAAAACCGAACTGAGAGCATGGATTTTTTCCCTTTCAGGAAGAGGCACACTCGTGCCTCTTACGGAATCACAACCGTGTCTCTCGCGGAAGCAAAACCATGATTCTCGCGCAAGGAAAAAAAGAGAGAAAACTCGTTTTTTCCGTTTCCGAGGTGGCAGGGCCGTGACTCTCGCGAAAGCACAACCATGCCTCTCGCGGAAGCAAAACCGCGACTTCCGCAAAAGAAAAAAAATACAGAAAACGCTTTTTTTACAGGCATAGCCGTGACTCTCGGGAAAGAACAACCGTGCCTCTTGCGGAAACAAAACCATGATTCTCGCGAAAGAAAAAAAACAAAAAACAAGTTTTTTTTTCTGTTTCCGAGAGGCACGACCGTGACTCTCGCGGAAGCAAAACCGTGACTGTCGCGAAAGAAAAAAACAAAAAATATGTTTTTTTCGTTTCTGAGAGGCACGGCCATGACTCTCGCGAAAGCAAAACTGTGCCTCTTGCAGAAGCAAAAATGTGACTCTCACGAAAGAAACAAAACGCGTTTTGCGGTCGAAAAGCTAAGAAAGACCGGTGGAAAACCAAAACGTCAAAAAACCCAAAAAAAACGCAAAAAAAGCCGAAACGCATGCAGAAAAATAAAAAAATAAAATCCGGAGGAAGCGCCCAAAGCGCGACACGTGGCGAATGGCTGAGATCGCCAAGTGACGCTGATCGTTGCGAGGCTCCCGAAAGAGCGCTCGTTAACTAGTTGCTCTCCTTTCTTCCCCCTATCTTTAGTCCGGGCTTTGCTGCACCTACGTAAAAGCTGACTTGTCAAGATTTAATTGGAAGAAAGATTTACCCGGGCCCCCACCTCGCGAAAATCAGAGGGGGCGAGAGGATTAGATTAGGAGGTCTAAATAAGTGGATTGGTTACGTAGGTGTAGGATTATTACTTCAGTTCTATAAGTGGCTGCTAGGCGCCATCTGGATGTACGAAAAGCAAAAGGCATCCGCCTCTTGAAGCGAATGATATGAAATTCTCTAGCCGTCTGATGGAAGTCAACACAACATATGGTCTTCTCTCCTTCTTCTTTCTTCTCATCACAGAAAACCGCACATGTAACCTCCCCTGCGTAGCAAACTCCGGCAGCACTAGGAGTTGAGCCGTCGTCGCAGCATCAGCTTGCAGCATGAAGGCCATGCCAGCGCCAACTTGCAGCACGGCAGCGACGTCCTACCTCCGACGAAGGGGAGTAGCATCGCCTGACAGAAATAGCTCCATCGGCTCCCCCCTGCAATCTTGTCTTCATGTGCCGTCGGTGGTCTAGCGAGGAGCCTCTTTTCCTTTTGCCCAGCTCCCTGAAAACAATGTTCAACTTGCATATATTAAGCATATAGCTAGCGTTTCTTCTGAGCCAGATCAGACTCAAATTTTGACTATGATTGGGCCGAACAGTGGTAGAACCTAGTGAACTCCGACTACTCAGATTTTGACTATCCGCCGTCTGTCGATCCTCCTTGCTTCAACCTCGCGCTCCACTGCATCTACGTCGGCCAAAACAGCAGTGCACCCGCGTCGCTCTCCAGGGGGGCGGCTCGGGTGACCTACCCCCCCCCCCCCCCCCCCGCCGCCGCCACCCCCTTCTGCTCCCTCCCTCTCGCCGTCGTCGGGCAAAGCCCGTGCGGCTGCCGGCGGCGGCGGGCCTTTTCTCTCCCGTCACGCATGGAGGTCAGCCCTGGACGGCGCGCCGTGCGACGCGGAGCTGCACGCCAGCGTGGATCTGTCCCTCCGGCCTCTTCTACGGCGCGGTGGCGCTGGATGCTGGGGCGGCGGCCCCAGGGAGCGGCGGCCCCCTCCTCTCTTCCTCGCGGTGGAGTGGCGGCTGACTGTTTTGGCGGCGGATCGGGGAGTTTCTGCTCGGATCTGGTGGGCGCGCACCGTCGGCAGGATGCGGCGGTGCTGGCCGTCCTGGGCCACATGTGTGGCAGGGCGGCTGCGCGTGGTGGAGGCCCCGGCGCCTCTGGCCCTTGGCGGCATGGAGGGCCTGGTGGTTGGTTCCGCGCCATGTGTGGTTTGCCCTCCGGACATATCTGATCTGGCCGGTGCGACCTCAATGTGCGGCGACTCAGACCGGCGGCGACCCGTGCACACGATGCTTGATGGAGGTTCCTTCAGCGGATCCGGGTGAAAACCTAGTTCTCGGCTTGATGCAAAGACCGACGTTGGCGCACTCTTTTGTGTCATTACCTTCTTGAAGGCCTCGCCGTGGAGAAGCTCCAAACCTCTATCCGCTACCTCCGGTGGAAACCCTAGATCAGTAGATCAGATGATGGTGGCGTGTTGGTGTCGTTTCCTCATTGGGGGAGTCATTCTTGGAGGCGTACACGGGTTCGAGGGACCAGTGGGCGGCTTTTTTTATGGAACGGTGCTTCCTCCTGCACGTTGATGATGGCGGATCTCGGCGACGTGGTGCAGTGGAGTCTCAGCACCCGATGCGCGGTGCTGGACTCGCGCAGGAGGGGGTTGCTGTCTGGCGTCATGGTGGCATCGATGGCAGAGTGGCCTGACAAGGTAGAAGCGTCAATATCTGCTCTGAAGACGGACCAGTGGAAGATGGCGGCGACGACACATGTGAGTGCGTTAGACCAGTTCATACCCCAGACCGGGTATATGGCTCGGCTGGGGTTTCTGGCTTTTGATGATAGGCTCAGGTGAGTGGACTGTGTATTTGGCCCAGCTAGCGCCCCTTCATCATATGGATAGGAGTAGTGGCATATGATGCCAAGATGGCGGATTCACCCTATTGTTGTAATACTTTGTAAGGTCCTCGAGAATAATCAATAAAGTGGCCGCATGCATCTCCCAGATGCAGAGGCCGGGGGTCATCCTCCTTTTCTAGAAAAACTAAACATTGATTCTCTCTCCTAACCAACCCTAAATATGTGAAATACAAGGAATCAATCCAGAACTACAACCAAGGGAATCAACTCTTATTGCAGTGAAGGAAAAATAACCCCTTTTCTTCTCCGGTAGCACCGATTCCTGAATTAAAGGCACACGAGAAATATTTCTCTATGTCAATTCAAAGCAAAACAAACGTTATTTGACGCTAAAGCCTATGAACATAATTCTTTTGAGAAGAGCTGGCGCCTATGCTTCTATGAAAATCACCTATGTGGAACGGATGCTTCTACTTAGTCATCATAGACCAGCAAATCCATTTGATGGCCGTCTTTCTGTGATGGTGGTGTCATTTCGTCACGCTCACCATCTCTACAGAGCTTAACAAGATAATCCACGCCAACAACCAAAGCCAACACGCCTTCGCTCGGAAGCTCTTTCTTCATCTAAGCTTTTAGTAACATTAGCTAGCATCAATAGGGTGGAACGCATTAATCAGTAGAAACCTTGCTTCGCCAATGTTATGGAAGTTCCTGGATTGTTTCAAATAAGATCAATACGCAAAAGCTGCCTCTAACCAATTTGGAAAATTTTCTATGGACATTTTGTGCGGTCGGAGATTCATACAGACACAAAGGGCCCCCTATTTTCAAGTAGGAAAGTCGTTTCGATCCAATCCATTCTTGGGGTACGAAAAAGACACTGGATATATCAGTGACTTTGCACGACAAAGCATTCTCCAAGGGTATGGAATGTACCATTTTTTGGTAAGAATCTTTACAGTAATGTCTATGTTAGATTCTCTAGTAGAAATATGGGAAAACTCCATCAAATTCTTTATGGAAACGGAGTTCTGCGAATTCTCCCCGGAACTGGAAGATCATTTTGAGATCTTCGAGCATATTCCAAGGTTCATTGTGACTATTGTCACTTGTGCCAATACAAAAGATGAGACTTCACTACAGTGGGGCGGATTTTTGCTAAAAGATGAGGGGGGGGGGGGGGGGACTAAGTAAGATGCTGGAGAAGCGACGATACGAGATCACAAACATAGATTGCTCGCTGCTAAATATGAATTAAGACGAAAGTTTCCGAATTTTGTTACCCGATCTTCCGACTGATATGCGGGACACACGTTGTTATAGGTTTTCCAAGTTGCCAACAAAGAGTTCAATTGCACGAGTAAGAAACCGAGGTATTTTCACGGGTCACCCTTGTTCTGCAGTTGAGTTCTTTCGCATTTCTCGTATCGTTTTTCGTGGATTAGCATGTCGAGGTTCTTTGATGGGCATAAAGAAATCGTCTTGGTAGCAACCACCAAACCAATACAACAAAGGTTAGCTCTACAGCTAGTTCACAAGCAAGGGTTGTAGGTCCATTACCGCCCGGCTCCCACCCGAAACTAACGGAGTCAACCCAACTCTCGGATCGGAGATGCTAACGGAACAGGATTCGAACCTATGACCCTCTGTACCCAAAACAGATGCGCCAACCAGACTGCACTACACCTCGCCCCCCCCCCCCACCCCCGAGAACATATGGATCTACCTGATCCATCAAGAAAAGAACCACCGCTTTTAGGAAATTTTTACAATTCTCTTTCATTTGCATTTTCTTTCCTGAAGGCCCCCTCTCGTTCTTCTTACATCTTTCCCATTTTTCTTGAGAATTGTATCTGTGGCTACTGCTGTTTTGCCAGTCTATCTGTACCCAATAATGAACTATCGCTTACCGTGCTGTATAGGGATCATCGAATCGATAGGAATAAGCCCTATTTGAAGGTGTTTGACAGGTCGGATTTGCCAAGTCCGGCTGTAGATGCTCTAATGTTTGTTGGATGGATACCTAATGCAACCACCATCCTTCCCTTGTTTAAGAGCATTGGATCTCGCCTTGGCTCAATATATTCGCTTGGCTTGCTTGTAGACCGCTTATCATTCCCAACTGCTTGTTGCTTGTCGGAATAGTTTCATCTATAAATGGAATATATCAGAGAAAGAGAGAAATCTAAATCACGAGAATTTGGATACGTGCTATGCTGCTTGGACTAGGATGCATCTGGGAACAATCAGCCACCATGAAACCTACCATGAAGCTTACTTTCGTTTACACCGCAAGCGCGACCCTCGTGTAACCGCTGTTGTGATTGCTGATGCTCCTTGTTCTGTCACAGCTCAGGATCGCTGCGTCTTCAGAATACTAGGTAACTGCTATGACATTTGTGTTGAACTCGGCGGTAGTTCTTTCAGCGGTGTCTGTAGACTCTGTACCGAGGTTATGAGTCGGGAAACATGATTACATCACTTTCACCTCTATATGAGGTTTAGTCGAGAGCAGGCACCTCGTGGCGAAGCAACGAGGAACATGTACGCTCTGCTGACCTGTTTCTTACTCCGAGCAACCTATAAAAGACGAAGACATAGACCAATCCAAATCCTCCCTCCTCAGGGGCGGAGCTAGGATTTGAACATGAGGGGGGCGAACAAAGCTATGGTCATTTTCAAGAACACATATGATATTTGTGTGTTTATGTATTAAGGTAGAAATCATAGTAATTTTACAAAGAGGCGTCTCACAACACAGGCACGAAACATCTACCATTCTCTTTGTTTCATGTTAGGCATAACCCGCTTTGGATACTGTTTCACACCATACTATAGTTAGATACTTCTTCTGTATCAAAACATCAGACTTTGTGGACACTACAGCGTCTTATATGTTGATACGGATGGGGTACTTAAAGCCTGTTCGGTAGCTCTCCAGACCGTCAACTCCGCTCCGCGCGAGGAGTTGGGTTCGAGCCACTCCGCCTGATTGCGCTGGCGCTCCCTCCGCTCCCGGAGCTGCAGTTGGGGAGCGGAGGGGATCCGAACAGGGCCTTACTAGTTAAATTGAGCTTCACAGCTATGAAGCTCAACAAACGAATTGATACTATATGTATTGCCGTTGTCTTTTTTCTCACACTTATGCCCAATTTTTTTAAAAGCTACATCTAACTTGGAAAAAATTGACCTATATACAGGTCACTAACTAACCAGACTGACATGTAAAGTTGCTAATTAACCAGACAAACATGTTAATTGGACAAAAATAAGGTACTTCACCATTAGCGATAGGATAAGCACATCTGGGTACCTTTTAGCTTCAACGGAAGTAAGTTGGTGATCTATAGACAGCAGGATCAAGCGGCAAGCCATTGACGCAGTCGATCGCAGCGCCTCAGCTGATAACCGGCGGCGTGCTTTGCGAAAGATGGAGCGGCAGCAGGTGCCCTAGTTGCGCCAGATCGATTGATCGGTGAAAAGCGACGCGCACTTTCTAGGCGGATAGATTAAAAGGCCAATCAGGACGCCAGAAGCCTTCCATGATAGGCTAATGGGTTGTATTTTGGGCTCCTGGTAAAGCTACAGAACTAAATTGTGGGCTTTAAATCTTAATCGAGTGATAACGCGTCCTATTATATACATATATACTACTACTAGCGCCTGCTACGACTTCATTGGGGGTGCGAACGGTTGCGCGGGGGGGGGGGGGGGGGGGGGTCTAGCCCCTGCTCGCCCCCCCCCCCCCCCCCCCCCTTCCGGTCTCCGCCCCTGTCCCTCCTCTCACCCATCAACCATATCTCTCTCTCTCTGCACCACCCTGCACACACACACAGCACCAATGGCAATAACCGGCACAACCCCTTCTCACCGTTCTCGTGCTCTGTGCAGCATGCGCGCTGGCCGGACACGGGGGCGTGCTCCGGGCCGGTTGTCGAGCATTTCTGCGGCGCCAGATTCGTTGTCATACACGCTGCTGCTGCCGCGCCTGGACGGCCGCCACCCGAGTGCCTGCTCCGCGCTTCCACCGTCGATCTCACTCTTCCTGGGCATAATGCCGCTGCACCCATCCCCACACGCGCTGGTTTTTTTAGCATCAGTACAGACACAAGCGTTCATATACACACGCATACACTCATCCCTATGAACGCACACACGCACACCCTATCCCTATGAGCACCTCCGAGAAACTGAGCCGGCATATCATCTTGAGATTTACGAAGTCACCGTAGACGCCTCGTCGTCGACGGGAACGTCTCCTCCCACTGCAAGCGCATTGCCGGAAATCCTTAAATAAATCCAGGAATAATGCAAGTATCGGGATTTAAATTCTGGTGGGTTGGGGATACCACTGTCCACCTAACCAACTCAACCACAGGTTGATTCGCGAAGACGCGCTGGCTGCTGGACGTGGCGGCCACCATCCCATCCATTCCAAGCTTGACTCCACCACGCCCTTTAGTTCCACCGCGCCCACAGCCATCACTGCGATCGAGCCCTCCGTGCCTCTGCCTCCGCCGCCGCCCCAGGCGGCATGGATCATGCTCTTGGTTATGGCGCTTGTGGAGGGCATGTGGTTGGTGTAGGGGATAGGAGTATAGGACCGAGTGAGGGAGAACAATAGCGATCCGTCAGGTCTCAGGGAAAGATGTCCACTAGTTTGGTTGGTCCATTGTGCTGGGTTTGCCTGCATTAATTTCTTTTGAGAATTTCTCAATCTATTGTAATTTCATCCTTGAGTTCATAAATTGTTTTTCAGGCAGGCGAAATCACTAATTGAGTAATATTCATTTCAAAGATTACTTCCACCTCCCCAGGTTGCGACAAGTGGCGCGCTGCATGTGTGTCACTTGTCGAGATCTTGGAGTTTTCCCTTTTTTCGCAGATCCGATTATTCAAAATGATTTATCTCTTAAACTGTTCGTCCAAATCTCGAATCATTTTTATCATTGAATTCTTCGCATCAAGATCTTCAAAACTAGATACTATGTTGATAGGTTTTGACGAACTTTTTTCATGAAAAAACAGGAAAAAACAACCGTACCTGGAGCACGTGCTTTTCCCCCTTCCGAAAGCCGTTTTCGAGAGGCATGGCCGTGTTTCTAACCGAAGCAAAACCGTGCCTCTAACGTAAGCAAAATCGTGTTTCTCGCGGAAGAAAAAAAGAAGATAAAAACACATTTTTTTTTCATTTCCGAGAGGCACGCCCGCAGAAGCAAAACTGTGCCTCTCTCAGAAGAAAAAAAAAGTGGAAAACACGTCTTTTTTCGTTTTCGAGAAGCACGGTCGTACCTCACGCGAAAGCAAAACTACCCCTCTCACGGAAGCATAACTGTGCCTCTGGCGGAAGAAAAAAGAAGAAGAGAAAACACATTTTTTCGTTTTCGAGAGGCACAGACATGCCTCTCGCGGAAGCAAATTCATGCCTCTCACGGAAGGAAAACCCTGCCTCCTGTGGTAGAAAAAAAGACGAGTTTTTTTCGTTTTTGAGAGGCTCGTGGAAGAAAAATCATGCCTCTCGCGGAAGCAAAATCGTGCCTCCCACAGTCGAACAGAAAAGAGAAAACGCGTTCTTTTTCCGTTTCCGAGAGGCACAACCGTGCCTCTCATGGGAGCAAAACCGTGCCTCACACGAAAGTAAAACCGTGCCTCTCGTGAAAGAAAAAAATGTGTTTCTTTGCGTAGTAGTTCCAAAAGCTAAGGAAGGCCGGTGAAAAACCGCAAAAAAAGGGTAAAAACCATCTAAAAAGCCAAAAATGCATGCGAAAAATAAAAGAAAACAAAATTCGGAGGAAATGTCAAGAGCGCGACACGTGGCGGCGGCTGAAAGCGCACAAGTGGCACGCTCTCATCCCATCCCTAGTGAACCTTGAGGAGGCTGGGAAGGAGTACTCCTTAGTGACACGCTCTCAGCTCACCTCTAGTGACCCTTGAGGAGGTTGGGAACGAGCGCTCCTTAGTTAGTTGGCAGGGGAGGAGGTGTGTGGGGGCCTAACTGAGCCATGCCTGCCCATGAATTTTGACCAAATTATTTGTACGTATGTGTTTGTTCCTAGTTCCTAGCCCAGCCCATGCACGCACAGCATGCCGATCCCCTCTTGTCTCACGCACGCATGGCACACAGAGGCACAGCGTCTGCAATTCCCTGTCCTCTCAGGTCTCAGCATGTGCTTATTATTCAGAAACTGCTGACTCCATCTTATAACATGTACCTATGATTCAGATTTTTCTTTAAAACATATGCTCTTCTTTAGTCTGCCCGTCCAAAAAAAATTTCAAGCTCCGCCACTGTTGCCACGTGCTACATTCCATAGCCCATTTTATACTTTGCGATTTTTGATATGTGGAGATTATTTGTGCTATTCTTGTAATAATTTTGGACGGGTTAATTTTTTGATAATTATACGGCATTATCATTCTTTGGTATGTTTTGAAATTCTATGGTACCTATTTTTGACGAATGTTGAAAAATGTTGAGCAAGTATGTGAAAAATGTTGATCAAGCATCCGAAAAATGTTGAACAAGGCTTTAAAAAATGTAGAACAAGTATTTCAAAAAAAAATTCATCAAGCATTTTCAAAAATGTTGAACAAGTATTTAAATAAATGCTGAAAAAGCATTTGAAAAATTCTATTCAAAATTTCGAAATATGTTGAACATGTATTTGAATTTTTTTGAATAATGATTTAAAAAATGTTAATCAAGCATCTGAAAAATGTTGAACAAGTATTTGGAAAGTTATAAACAAGTTCTTTAAAAAATGTTGATCGTGTATATAAGAATGTAGATTGAAAAACAAAAAGAAACAAAGCAAAATCCAAAAAAATGAAAACCGAATCAGAAAATGGAGAAGAAAAAAGAAACCTGAACAAAAAATGGAGAAGAAAAAAGAGAGTAAAAAAACAAAGGAGCAAAAAGAAAAAGAAAAGAAAAAAAAGCATGGAAAACCAAGAATGAAAAAAAATCAAAGAAAAAAAAGAAGGAAAATATGTAAAACCCGATTCTTTCCTTCTAATATGGCGTGCCTTACGTATTGTATGTGACCTAGAGCCTAGTGCAGTGGTTAGCTATGTCATTGGCCAACCCCGAGATTGAAGGATAGATACTCGCGAGCGCACTGATCTTTAATTCGCGTGTTTTTGACAAAAAATGGCTATTGCGCCGGCTTCATAGCGTAGTGTTCAACGCGAGATTTAAACTAGGATCGCTTAATGCGATAAATAGCTCGTGTGGTATGCGGGCCGGCACGCCACGGCCGTTTAACTTTTTCTCAATTTTTTTATATACATACCTAAAATACAGCACAATTTAGATACATTATAACTGAGCACTAATCAAGGCATCTCAGGCCATTAGCATTATTAACCGTCAAATGTGTTGTTTAAGCCTTTCCTGGCCATTGGAAGATGTTTTGATCCCGCGTGGCCTTTATAAGCTGGACACTGAGCGCTTGACGATACTGGTCCGCTGCTCCAGGAACTATTTCGGACGTTGACTTAGGACCAAATGGGCTAAGGTGTCAAGACTGAAAAAAGGGCACACTTCCGTCTCAGGGAGAGGTCCCTCAATTCACCTCGACCTCTCCTCTTGCTCGTGTGACAATGGAGGAACCCTACACATGCCGCCACCGCTGCCATTCCATCCCGCTCGTAGGCCCTCGCCCCGTTCCAGAAGGTCATCCAACGCGTCCTCCCTCGCCCAAGCACGCCGCTGTTCCCTCCATCGCCCAGCCGCCGCTGCAGTCCTTCTTTTCCTACCTTTCCCTACGGTGTAGCAGGGAGGGGTCCCTGCCCCCGGCTATGCCTACTCTGGCTGCTCCATAGAGCTAAGAAAAAAAAATCATATTCTTCGCTGCTAGATTGGGTACAGAAGTTCAGATAATCTCTACACCACGACAGCTACCAGATTGAGTACCAATGCTTTGTATGTCTTGTGTATCACTGCGATGGCTAGCTTACACTATATCGATTAAATGCTGACTTGTGCATACAAGTTTGTCACTTTACAGGTTTTGTTATTGAGATTTTTTCCAGGTTACTAGGATCCTTCGAATGTACTACTGGCTGCATAGAATTATGGACTATTCGATTGGAACACACACATCTTCATATGGATTTGGAAAGCTGGTGTTTTTTCAAACATTCCAAAAGTTTACTTCCCGTTGAAAAAAAATATTGATATTCGAACAATCTGATCTTGAAATGGTAAGTATTTGTTTTACATCTTATTTTAAGTTTACATCTTGCACTTCACTTGACTCTTTCTATGAAGCTTATATAACTTGATAAGTGCACTGTTTTGATTAACAAAATCATTTGACAAGTAAGTATTTTTTTTTTCTCAAATATTTGTACCATCTGCATAGTTCAAGGTACAACATGAACTATAGGAGATGGCGTGCACAACCAGTAGGTAGATGCTACTATGTAACATTGTAATAGTCGTGAGTCGTGAATCAGTTGATAGTAAAGCTGGACATTTTTCCTTTATACCGTTTTATCCCTTGTATGCTCTTACAATCCATTTTATATTTTCTCCGTAGACTTGAAAGTGACTAAATGAGTTGAAAACAGATTTTAGGCCTCGAAAATAAAATAGTTCACGATCAAAATTTAAATGTTGGTCTCACTTCCTTGCAGATTCTTTGGATAAATTTAGAAATGCCATATTTTGTTGAATTTGCTGGTTTGCTGATCGGTTTATTTTTTGTTTGGCACTCCTTTCTGCCATGTCTTAGCTATGGAATGAAAGATCACTGACTCTGATCATGTATGCTTCCGTATCACATACTTTGCCTATTGCGAGCAGTTCTATGCACATACAAAATGTTATCTGGCAACATTATCTTACTAGAAGTACATCCAAATTATCAATAGTTGATCATGCATGCATCATGCTCGTGTAGATAGGCTTCATTGCAAATTACTGTCATTCTATCGCCAAAATGGACGGGCGCGGCAACGCGCGCTTTCAGTGCTCTAGTAGGCCTAAAAACCAGCCCAACAGGTTGAAAAATATGTAGCCCATCTTGCTAATGGGCCACACATGCCGGCCCGTTTACTAACTAGGATGTGCCTGGGTCTAGAGGCGTAGCACGCGGACCAGCATTGCACGGCCCGCTTACTAACCGTGCCCCCATGGGCCAGACCGGCCCATTTGGCCAGCTCTGCTATGCACTGTGCACTACTCTCTCCGTTCCTAAATATTTGTCTTTTTAGAGATTTCGAATTGACTTCCCACGTATGGATGTATATAGACATATTTCAGAGTGTAGATTCACTCATTTTGCTCTGTATGTAGTCTCTTGTTGAAATTTCTAGAAAGCCCTTCAAAAAAATTCACTAGAAAGACAAATATTTCGGAACGGAGGGAGTACAAACATTTTTCGAAAAGTTTTCGGTAATCTCTTGTAAATTTCACCCTTGAGTTGGTAAATTGTCTCTCAGGACCTACATCATATAGCCTTCTTTTCGTTTGTGATTCGGGTTATGTGGAGAGAATTTGGGTCACTCTTGAAATAAAGATTCGGGTTTGTATCGAAATTCCAAAGAAACAAAAGAAAGCATGTGCATGATTGTTTCCTAGTGTAACTAGTTTGACTGTCGATTCTTCCGCTAGACGACCATGAGTGCAGTGCTTGCGGTTGCAGGGCAATCATGCTATTCCTAATAGCTTTCCGTGCACCTTTTATGTGCCTCTGATTAGATCTCAAGAAACAGTGCTCCTACATAAATTATTGGTACTAGCTAGGAGTACATGTTAATTCTTCTTCTCTTTTCAGTTCTCATATATAGATGCATCACCTGAAAAGGTACATCAGTTTCCTTGCCGCGAGCGGCTTTGTGAATATAAAAAGGTTCTGAAATTTTCTTCCAAAAAAGTGAACACCATAGAGTGCATTACATGCAATTGCAACCCCATGATAGAATTTTGTACGCTCACATTTCTTGGTCCTTCAGAATGTGCAGCCACCAAAGTTTAGCTTCATCATCTCCAAATGATTATTAGCGGAAAAGGCTCTTTTCTTGCCACTTCGAAAAGGAAGTAACTTTCCAGGTATGACCACAGTTCAAGGTAGCTAATCCAATAGTTTAGAGCATCTACGGCCAGACTTAGCAAATCTGAGCCCCTAAACATCCAGGGACGCGACTGGACGCATTCATGGATAATGACCTGTCGCCAGTGGCGGAGCCACCGCCCAGCGACCCTGGGCACTTGCCCGGGCTCGCTGGTTGGTAACAGTAGCGATCAACAGATTAAATAAAGGGCTAAAACCGATCGCTAACTTGCTTTACGCGGGCAAAAAACATTGGGCCTTCATTTCTGACAAGTTCACAGCCCAACAAACGGTAGTACTTGTAGTCAGAGTCAGCCCAGGACGAAGAAAACAGCGCAGGGAATACCTACGGTGGATCGATCGATCAATTTCTCTCATGTCTCATCGTTTCTCACGCATGAGCGCTGGGACTGGTCGACAGAGGGGCGCTGGCGGCTAGCCTTGAGGCTGAGCCCTAGACGGCTAGACGCACTGCGGCGGCAAGCGACCCTAGGCCCCCACGCAGTTTATTTGTCCGGTCGTTCCGCAGCCCCTCCTTTCTCTCATCAGGCTTCGGCTTCAACTTCCTTCGGTAAGAAATCTGTGTCGAAATTAGGGCCAACGATCTCTCAACCCGAAGTCTGAATGCTTGGTCTGGGAAGTAGGATTGATGCAAAGTACGGATCGAGGTACACACACCCCATTAATTATACATATCCAGGCTATGTTGTGTGATATGTAACTCATGGTGTGAGAGTTCAAGGTCGAGCTTAGGGGTTAGGGCTTAAATTTAGGGGGGAAATAGTTGGGGGGTGATCATGAATTCATGCAATTAGTGGATGATGTCAAAGCTAGCTGGCAACAAGTTAGGATTTCTGCCTCCCGCCACCGCCGCCGCAGGTCCGCCTCCTCTCCGGTGGCCCTAGGGCCATGGGGGCGCGGTGGATCTCGGCAAGGGCCGGCGGGAGGGCTCCGTTTTTAGTCGTTTCTTTCAGTTTTCCTAGGGTTTGTGTCCTGCTTAGGAAGACGAGACGGCGGCGGCTCCCTGAAGATGGAATAAAGGTCTCCCCGCCTAGTCCCCGTTCCGGCGGAGCGTCTAGCACCGTTGGTGGGCGTGTGGAGGTGTGTCTCCGGCGGATCTATCTTTGGTGGATTTGCTCGGATCTCGTCGTTGTTCGTCTACGTTCGCGTGTCTTCGGATTGGATCTTTCTGATCTACGTTATTCTTCATCTGCGGCGGTTGCTGTTCTGGTGCGCTGGTCCTACAGGGCCTTAGCACGACGACTTCCCGACTGTCTACTACAACAAGTTGTGCCCGACTCCGGTGATGGAGGGGCGATGACGGCGGCGCGCCTTCGGCTCGCTTCAGTGCTGGTAGTCGTCGCTAGGTGGTCTATGGATCTGGATGTAATTTTTATTATTTCTGGTATTCGTTGTACTGCCATGATTGAAGATGAATAGATCGGAAATTTTCTCACAAAAAGAAAGAGTGGTTGGGATGATTTATTTTGTGATGTTCAAGAATTTTTCGCTGCTCATAGTATTCCAGTGCCAAATATGGATGAAGTAATACCGGTTCATGGTCATTCAAGGAGAGCAAGGAGGACTGTCACTAATCTTCACCATTACCGTGCAGAGATTTTTTTATGTTGCTATTGACAAAATATGCGTGGAGATGGATCACCACTTTAGTGAAGGAGCTAATGGTGTGCTTGATTTTTTCTCATGTCTTGACCCCTATAATTATTTCTCCAAGTTTAATGTTGATAGCTTGTGCGTCTTGCAGAAATTTATCATGATGACTTTTCCAGTGATGACCGTGGAACAATAAGAGGGAAATTTCTCACTTATATAAGTCAAGTGAAAAGGCGTGCTTCTTTTTCTTCTTTTGATGATGTTCAAAGTTTGACCGTGAAGATGGTTGAAACTGAGAAACATTTGGTATTTTCATTGGTGTACAAACTTATTGAGTTGGTTTTGATATTGCTGGTGTCAACAACTATTGACAGATCTTTTTCGGCAATGAAGATTATCAAGACTAAATTGCATAGCAAGAACAATAATGAATGGTTCAATGACTTGATAATTTATTACAACGAGCGGGAGTTATTCAAGTCAGTTGATGACAAGGATATTATTCAAACATTTACTACAACGAGTTCTCGGAAAGGGCATTTGCCTCGTGATTTTCTTCAGTGCACTGTCGGTATGTTCCATCTGACCATCTCTATTCTCGTAAGATTTTTATTTCAAATCTCACAACTAAATTTATTTCATTAGAAATCCATTTTTATATTGTAGTGCCTTCTAAGACTTCGGGAACATGGCGAGTTTGCCTCTACACAAGGCTGATTGCATGTCTTTCTTTTGGCAAAAATGAACAAGCGAGAGATGCTTCTGACCATGATGGAATTGCACGATCACATCTGGTGACATATGGTATGTATAGCTTTACTTTTGTTGGCAACATGGCGAGTTTGCCTCTATGCAAGGTTGGCTATGTATCTTTTGTTGTCATGTCTCAAGTTTATTTGGTCTATGAAGTGGATATTGATATATTAACTCACCTTAAAATTAAATTTGGCTTGACTATTATAGTTACGTTTTCACTTCACTATTAATGTGGATTTGTGATTCCGAAGCATGGCGGTATAGTATATGTTGTGTATTCGAATACCGATTTTTTTCTAGATTATACACTTAGTCTTAATTTGCCCAGGCTCCACAAAAGTTCTGGCTCTGTCACTGCCTGTCGCACCTCAAATGTCCTCTTCCGTAGCCGGGTATCTCATTACCAAATCATCAAATCCATACAATTACATGCAACATAAAAAACTATCCATAAAATTACAATCGGTGCTAGTTCGTCTCCACGTCCATGTCCATGTCTGATGGCTTGAGAGAGCCGTGAAGGGAATGTCCAGTTGCTGGCAACGTAGAGTAGGACATGTGACACGAGCAAACTCATGGGACTCGATGCATCCTCGTCTCCCACCATACACTTCATCATCAGAGCCTGTTGCCTAGACGTAGCTGGTCGATGTGAGGTCCACGATAGAGTTCTCGTGGTCGGAGTCCAACACCTCCACCACGACGCAATTGCGGCATCAAGGGGTGCCAGCCACTATCATCAAGGTAATGCTAAAGGATATGCGACACTCGGTCTTGCAGTTGAGGCATCCTTTGAGGTCTACGACACATTCGTCTTGAAGATTGTCTTGTTTTACTTTCTAGTTATTTATTATTAACACTTGACTCTTCTTTAATGTACAACATACCGCATCAAGGCCATGCATTGAGCATTCACTCAGTCATTTCCTTATTGGATAACTTTTGTTGACACATTAAGACATATCACATGTCACTCAAAGTATAGCTCTTCTCCTTCCACCATACGTAGAGAGGGAGAGACTATTATAATCAAATCACTTGGATGGTGTTATTTAGGTTTATTTCTTTCCAATAAAAATATATGGTTTTGATGTGTGGTCGATGGATAAATAACAAAAACACGAGATTCCTCTTTTTTAAGACGACGACATCTTGACTTTGCTCAATATGTCCATCCACGTGCTTGTACTATGTTTTATCATACCACCTGCTTGTTGCAGCTCTTGTGAGGATAGTTTCACCTATATGCGCGACTCTACATAAAGAAAGAAATCCCAATTACGAGTAGTTGAATATGTACAATGTTGCTTGGACTAGAAGGCATCTAGAACAATCGGCTGCTACATGGTCCAAATGGTAAATACTACAAAGTTTCATGTCGTAAAGCTCAACTATCGGTTACTGATGCTCAAGTGATCCAAGTTTGTAGTGAAATAGGTACACTGAATGACCGCATCTACTGGAGGGGTCGGTCAGGAGTCGAATATGTGATTTTGGCTCCTCTCACCATCAAAATGACGACTTTTTAGATGACGACGACCAAGCCTAATTGGTCCCACCGGTTAGCTCTCTGAAGAGCTCACCATGAGTGTGTGACGTGCACTAGTGCAGAACCGGGCAATAGCACCGGTTTGTAAGGCCCTTTAGTGTTGGTTCCATAACCGGCACTAAAGTGTGGTCACTAAAGGCCCCTCCTTTAGTACCGGTTCTGCACGAATCGGTGCTAAAGGGAAACCACGTGGCATGAGCCAGCTTCGGGGGCCTGGAGCCTTTAGTACCGGTTGGTAACACCAACCGGTACTATAAGGTTTGGGGTTTTTAGTTTTATGGTTTCTTTTTTATTTAATTTGTGTTTCCATTTTAATTCTTTTTCGTTTGCTGGTATTTTACGATACTACACATTGTAAACGTTTTATATATATATATATATATATATATATATATATATATATATATATATATATATATATAAATAGAATTTCTAGTAGAACCAATCATCGAGTTCAACATGATTGTCATGATATTATAAGCGTTCATATATAACACCAAAAAAGCAAATCACTTAAGTTCAGAACGAAGAACACGAACATGAAAGGCCAAGTACTAATTAAGAGCAGCATGAAGAACTAGCTAAATCACTCCTGCTAGCTACTCTCTCTCTGGTAAAATAGCATAGAACATGTATAGCTCTCCTGATTGATCATACTGGAGCATGCCGATGAACCTGTCTCCTAATCGTGGGCTGCGCTTCTCATTGCTGCCCCTTAGTACTTCTCTGCGATCATTAACAATTTTCCTCCAATCTTTCACTATTAAGCATTCATCGCTTCTAGAAATCCTGAATGCATTCATGTGCAATGCAGGATATCTTGGCCTTAAGCTAACAATTGACATCTGACCTTTAGTCTCGATCCCCTGAGGCACAACTGTCATCGGGAGTCCCTGTTGAAGAACATCGTATAGTACTTAATTAATATACTCAGCAATGAAAGTTTAAAAAAAATATGTATGCAAAATATGCACTGAGGACAAATAGTAAATATCTTACCATCATTCCTAAATAGATGTGACCGTAGTTCAATACCATCACTATTGGTCGCACGTTTTGAGTACTAACATTTCCAAGTGCAGGAAAAAAAATTGTCTTGACAGTATGAAGATCCTCAAGCCATGAAACATAATGACTTATCTCCTCGCAGTTTAGTTCAGCTCCGGGACAGTAGAAGGTCCTGTCTACCAAGCGCCGGACATGTTTGGTTGAATGGAGATAAGCTGTCAATAGAAATTAGTTGTCAGTTATTTTTGAAATAAGCAATATCAAAGACAAAAATATATTTGAGAAGAACTCACATAATGGTAGAACTGGAGGCGTCTGCACATCGACCCATATGTCTCTATTACCTTCAATATTATCTTCCGGACGAATATCAAAGGTGATAACCATACCAGGCTCAAATGCATAAGCATTGCATAGTGCTTGCCAAGTTTTGCATTCAAAATAGGTGTACGTGTGTGCATTGTATACTTTGACGTTGAAAGTATAACCATCATGCTCAGTTTTCTGGTAAGCTCTCTTTACCTCCATAGTTTCCATATCTTTGAAACCTATCTTATCCAAAACAAAAATTCTTGCATGGCATGGGATGCGCTAGTAGAATAGTGAAAATTAAAAATTATAAGTCAGGCAAATGAAGCATATATAAGTCATGCTTAATTACGAAAACAGACTTGTCCTTGTGATTTACTGTATCGAATTCGAAAGTCTCATCCAGCTTGATGCTGAATCGCCTACCATCAACAAGGAAATTTCTGTCGCACCGCCCCGTACGCCGCCGCCCCGTACGTACGAGCGGGGGCGCCGGCGTACGGGGCGAGGGCGGCGGCGTACAGGTCGGGGGCGCCGGCGTGCGGGTGCGAGAGACAACAAACGGGACCGCGGCAACGACGACGGACGGCGGCTGCGTTCGGGGCGGCGGCGCGAGACGACGACGACGACGGGCGGCGGCGGGGACAGCGACGACGACGACGAACGACGGGCGACGGGCGGCGACGACGGGATCGAGCGGCGCACGACGATGTCGAGAGGTTGGAGACGAAAGTGGGGAGATGTAACTGAAATTTTCGTAAGTGCTATATATATAGGATCACCCTTTAGTACCGGTTGGTGGCACCAACCGGTACTAAAGGCCAACTTTGGCCAGGCCAAGAGGCGGGAAGAGCAGGCCTTTAGTACCGGTTGGTGCCACCAACCGGTACTAAAGGGTGATCTGTAGTACCGGTTGGAGCCACCAACCGGTACTAAAGGCCTCGCGCTGCCGCCTAAAGTTTAGTCCCACCTCGCCGGGCGAAGGGCAGCCGCACTGGTTTATAAACCCAGCCGCGGCTACCTCTTTGAACTCCTCTATATAGCAGGCTTGTGGGTCTAAATTCTGCGCGCTGCCCTGTGAGTCTGCTGGGCCTTTAAGGCCTGTAATTGCACGCCCGTGGCCTAGCAGGCCCACAGGGCAGCGCCCCAATTTTTTTTAGTTTTTTTTCTTTTCTGCTTTATTTTCTTCTATTTATTTCTGCGTAGTTTTTTGTATAGTTTTTTCTTTTCTGTTATATTTATTTTTCTTCTATTTATTTCTGAGTAGTTTTTCATCTAGTTTGCCAAAATTCAACATTTTCAGAGTTCATTTTATAGTGATTTTCAATTTCACGGTCATTTTATATAGTTTTTTTCTTTTCAGCTATAGTTTTTTTCCTGCTATTTTTTCTTTTCTGCAAAACTTGATGGTCAAAGTCTGGAGTTATAACCAAAGTTTTTTTAAAGAAATGCCGACGTGCAATTAGTTTTTGCCATAACAGAAGAAGTCCGGAGTTGTAATAAGTTATTAAAAATAAAAAAGAGGTGCAATGCTCGTTAATTTGCTTCAAGCCTTTCAGAATAGTGTAAACTGCACTGCGCATAGCTCCGTGCAGTCTACCATATTCCTGAAGGCTTGAAGCTAAGCAACGTGAGCATTGAGCCTCTTCTTCATCATCTCTGCACTCAGGACTTATAAACCGCTCCTAATCCCTCTCTCTTCGCGAGGTGGGACTAAAAAACAACCTACTAAAAAAATGTAGTACGGGTTCATCCATGAACCGGTACTAGAGGTGCTCGTGCGGCCCCAGCTAGCCTTACCTGACACAACCTCATTAGTACCAGTTCGTGGCACGAACCGGTGCTAAAGGTTCGCCACGAACCGGTACTAAACAGCTACTCCCGCCTAGCAGTTGGTGCATACTGAACGCAAAAAATATAAGAGCATTTAGATCATGATCTTCCATTTCTTTACAGTCTAAATTGTCAATATGATCTTATAACATCAAAAATACTTTGATCATCAATGATCTTTGTGTGTACAATCTGAATTGTCAATATGAGTCATCAACGATTTATAAACCGATGAGGACTCATATTGCGGCCACAAATTCTACACATAGAGTTCAATGAAGACCAAGTGCTTGTGATAGTTTGAGAAATAACATATTTAAGGTGGTAAAAGGCTTGTTAGGGGAGCGAGGTGGGACTAAAAACAGCTTGCCATAACCTCATTAGTACCGGTTCGTGGTACGAACCGACACTAAATGGTGATGGTGGGGCCATAGCCTGACCGCACGCTGACACAGCCTCTTTAGTACCGGTTCGTGGCATGAACCGGTACTAAAGGTTCGCCACGAACCGGTGCTATTGATCGCCGCCACGAACCAGCACTAATGTACACATTAGTGCCGGCTGAAATTCAAACCGGCACTATTGTGCTTCACATTTGACCCTTTTTCTACTAGTGGTGGTTACTCAACGACTTATATCAACGAGCTGGTTGATGTGGCAACGCATCCTACTAGGGAGCTCAAGTAATAGAAGGGTTTGTAGTTTCAAATGAGGTCGTCCATGAGGACATCATGCAATGTGTCTTTGATTGGCATTTATTATTTATCAGTGGAGCATCGCCCTTGGAATGGCCTTATTCCAACTATATTGCGATCTCTAGTGAAGTCTGGTGATGTTTTTACTTCCCGCCAGTGGACATGAAGGTTGAACAACGGTGCAACGCTCGTATCCTTCCATGCCTAGATTGGCAACCTCGATGTTGGCATCTCCAGTGATCCTATGCTCATCTTTGGCCGTGGCTATATTGGCATTACCTCCAGGCATCCCGTGAAACGATTATCTACAACACCACTTCTTAGACCCGTATGTGGGGCTCATAAAACGGGCATCGGTACTTTAAATTTGGATACCTTGTATGTATAAATTTGCATTTTGTGTAGATGCATGATATGTGAAGTGATGACTAGAAGATTAAACTAACTGAAACACAAATAGTAGGAAATTACTCCATGGGTTGTAGTTTTTTTTGTGAGAAAACATTCGATCTATTCATCAACTATCATGGTAGTACAAAGAACACCAGGAGTAAAAATTACATCTAGGTCCATACACCACCTAGCAACGATTACAAGGACTAGAGGGGTCCTACTTTGAAGTGGATTGCAGCCATGTGATTAAGTGTGCTGATACATCTTAACATGCATCTTGCTCTGACCTAAGACGAGTATTGTGCTCAAGGAGAAGTGAGTGTTGGTTCCTTTCCTTCTAGTGCTAACTGCCTTTGCATCCTCCGCGATATGGATATGGAGTTGTGGGACTCGGATCCGCTGCCTGCCATGCCTGAGAAGGCCAAAGATCGTTAGATGGGAGCTTGGGTGACGGAGTGGAGTGGAGAGGCTAGGGTTTGGTTAGGGGAGGTGTCAGGGATATACCCCGCGGTATGACCCGGCCGGAAATATGACCTGGCCGGACTTGGCATTTCATTGATAACTCGCCGGATGATTGGTGACTCACGAGTCTGGCGGCTCACTGGACTGACGACTTAGAAGCCTGGCGACTCACTAATGGCCCCGGCGGCGGGTCAGACGGATGACAAGGCCCAGGGCCCAGAAGGACGGCTTATGTTATGATGGGCCGGTTTAAGAGGAAAGCGTAAGGAATATTCCCTTACAAAGGAAGCAAGACTAGGACTCCACTTGTAATAGACTAGTCCTAATCCTAATAGAACTCCACATGTAACCCGCCCCCTCAACTTATATAAGGAGGGGCAGGGCACCCCAAGAGGGACAAGCAAGAAGCAACAATCTCTAGGGCTAGACACAAAGAGCCGGCTTACCAGCGACTCCCTCATGATCATAATGAGACCTAGCCACAAACAGCATGTAGGGTTATTACCGGATGATGTTTCCCGGGGCCCGAAGCTGTCTAAATCCTCGTCTTATGTTGCGTCTCTCGATTCCGCCCAACCCCACTCAAGCTACCACGTAGGTGCATTGGCCTCGCGACTAAGTCCTCACACTAAGGACATCTGTCGTGACAATTCCACGACAAGAGGGGATCTGGACGAATATTTGTGGGGTCGGGTGGGCCGGCGTGTGCTGGGTCCAACGTGGCGGGCACGCCCGATCGTGCCCGGGCCCCCCCATATCCACCTCATATTTGAGCTGGGTATGAGGGGTGTCGGTCGCCCGGGCATTCGAGGCCAGTTTGAGGCATCCGTCTGGGTCGCGTTTTTGTGACTGGTCACTCACGGGCCGTCCGCTCGGCATCTGAAGCAATTTACCGAAAAAGGCTTTCGCCCCGCTTTATATATAAAGCACCAAACCACAAGCATCCAGTACAATCACACGCCACACCACCGCAACACACGCACACACCCAGGACATGATACAAAGGCGCTGAGCGCAGCAACACCACTCCTAGCACTACTGCCCCGAAGATATGAAGCTACGTATGACGAACCATGCGCTCCAAGGCGGCGCCTTCAGGAAGGATACGACACCGGAGCGTCGCCACCGCCCGATCCAAGGATCAGAGTTTCCCCCGGAGCCGCATGACGGGCAATGAGAGCCGCGACAACACCTTCAAGAAGGGAACGATTTTCGCCGCCGCCGGTCCGTCCGAAGATATTGCGCGTTTTCACCTCGGCCAACATTCACCGCCACCGAATGCCACACCCCGACAACCACGCCGCCCACACGACCATGGTGACCGGGCAGCACCAAGGCACAGGCTTTGTCCAAGAGCACCGCGCAACCACCACAACCAGGGCCGCCGCCCCAGCATCCAAGACCTCGACACCACCTCACCCGTGACCCGCCGCACCCCAACGAAAGAGACGAGCGGGAAGGTCCCACCTTTCGCACCCCTGGGCAACCCCCAGCGTCGAGACCCAATAGGTCGGCCAGAACTGGCATCCACCGACCCATCCTGCTGCCCCAAGCGCGATATGAGCTCGGTCCTGCAGCAACAAGAGAGGGACGAGGTCAGTCCTGCTGCATCGTGCGCGAGACGAGCTCGGTCCTGCTGCATCATGCGTGAGACGAGCTTTGTCCTGCGGCATCGGGCGCGAGACGAGCGGTGGACCGCAGCTGGGAGAGGACCAGCCCTTTGATGGAAGTAGCGCCCGGGTGACGAGGAGATGGGGTGAAGGTCAAGACGGCCCGAACGCAGACAAACGGACGCCGGAGAAGCCGGCCGTTGCCGCGGGCAGATCCTTCGAGCCACCGTGAAGCCGCCACGACACCGGTAGGCCACCAAGACCTACCCATGCCGCCGTCCACGGCCGGAGCAGCAGCCACGCCCGACCGTTGCCCTACCCGCGTCGCCCGGCGAGCTCCAAGCGCCAGAGCCGCCGGGCACGCACCACCGAAGCCAGGCGCCGCCGGTCGGCCCCCAAAGCCAGATCCGGACGGATCTGGCAAGAGACCGGTCGCGCGCCACCTCCCGAGACGGGAGCACCGCAGCCGCCCCGCCGCGCGCAGAACGAGGGTCGCCAGAGCACCGCCACAACAGGCCACCCCGCTGCCCCGCGAGACCGTCGCCGCGCCGCTGGATCCCGCGGATGCCCAGCGCCGTCGCTCGAAGGAGCCGCCCCGCGCCGGCGCCCACAAGCGGACGGGGAAGGAGGCCCCGCCGCCGCCGCGCCCCCACGGGCTTTGCCCGACGGAGCTCGCCGGCGATGGCGGGGGGGGAGGGGGAGGGAGGCGGGGCCGAGGGCCGCGGCCACATGGGACCCCCCGGGCGCGCGCAGGCGCACCGCGAGAGGGGAGGGGAGGAGAGGGGGTGAGAGAGGGAGGGGAGCGGGGGGGGGGGGGGGGGGGGAGTTGCGCGCCCGGCGGCCGGTGCCGGCGGGAAGCTAGGTCGCCGGCGGCGGCGGGGGTGGGAACCCTAGGGCGGGGAGGGAGCGAGCCTGAAGCGATTTAGGGGCGCCCAACAATAAATATCCTCCAAAAATTTTTTTGAGGGACCTGATGTAGACACTTTGTGAACTTGAGTGACCAAGAATATATTTTTCTCTTGAAACAAAACATAAAATGGACTTCCTTTGTTTGAAAAGCATTGGATCTTGCCTTAGTTCTATATATTCGCTTGGCATTCTTGTGGCCTTGCCTGCTTAGTATTTCCTACTTGACATAGCTCGTGTTTGTGAGAGTAGTTTCAACGATAGATGGAATACCAGATAAAAGAGAAGTTGGATAAGTGGTATGTTGCTTGGATTAGGAGGCGTCCATGAACAATCAGCTGCCTCGTATCGCCGTGCAACCGCACTTGTGGGATGATGGGAGGTGCCCTGTGTGGAGTCGGGGTCGCTGTGTTTTGAGAATACTGTGTGACGACGATGACATTTGCGTCGCAGCAGACGGGATGGTTCTGTAAAACTACAGCGGTGTGTGTGCCGTAGGAGCAGAGAAACTGCTGCCAATAGTTCCTGCTGCTGTAACTTTGCTTTTTCGTTGGCGGGGTCGGGGAGAAGAGAACAGCCCGCCCGTGGCGTGGTGACGAATAACATGTTCGCTCTGTCCACCCGCTTTCCGGCCCCGGCCAGCCTCCAAAACCGACCAAACCAATTCATCAGTCACTCACTCACACGACTCGTCCAGCAGCCCTCTCGCTCTCCGCGCCACGCCGCGCACGCACACGCGGCTCACGATGGCAAGAACCGGAGCGCGCGCCCGGCGCCACGCACTCCTGCTCGCCGCTCTCGCGCTCTGCGCCGCGTGCGCGTGCGTGCCGGCAGCCCACGCGGGCGCGCTCCGGGCGTCGGCCATCTCCGCGGCGCCGGAGCCGTCGCCGTACCCTCTGCTGCAGCCGCGCCACCGCCACGCGAGCGCCCCCACCGCGCTCCCGCCGTCGCTCTCGCTCTCCCCGGACATAATGCCGCTGCTCCCGTCCCCGAGCCCCGGCGACGACACGCTGGCGCCGTCCGACGCGGCGGCCACCATCCCGTCCAGCCCGAGCCCGCCCAACCCCGACGCGCTCGAGCCCGACTCCGCCTTCGCGCCCTTCGGCTCCGCCGCGCCCGCCGCTGTCGCCGGAATGCAGTCCTCCGCTCCGTCGCGGCCCCGCATGGCGTGGGCGGTGCTCCCGGCCGTGGGGCTCGTGGCCGCCATGTGGTTGGCGTAGCGGATAGGACAGAGTGGGGGACGGCGGCAGCAATCCGCCAGGCCTGGGGCGTGCAGGGAAAGTTGGCCACTGGGCTGGTCGGTCGGCTGGGCAGGATTTGCATGAGCTTCAACCGAAGAGAATTATTACTTTTTGTTCTTACAATGTTCTTGGCCATCTCTTGTAAATTTCATCCTTAGTTGATAAATTGTTTCTCAGGTGCTACATTCTATAGCCTTTTCTGTAGTTTTCTGATTTTTTATGTGTGGAGATCATTTGGGCCATTCTTGTAATAAGGTTAGACTGGATGGGTTATTAGCTGATTGATAATAATCTAATGTCATTTCTTGAGATGGCATGTCCTCAAGTTCGAATCAAAAGAAAGAAGGAAATGAAGAAATGAAGTGTATGATTCTTTCCTACTCTAGCTTGACTGTTGATTCTTCAGCTAGACGACCACGAGTGCAGAGCGCAGTGCTTGCGGTTGCAGGACAATCATGCTGTTTTCTGATAGCTTTGGGTGCACCTATTATTTGCCTCTGATTAGATCTCATGAAATTATTGGTACTAGGAGTAGTACCTGTTAATTATTCCTCATCTTCTCAGTTCTCATAGATGCGTGACCTGAAAAGAGGTACATCTATTTCCTTGCCACTATCCCATCTGTGAATATAAAAAGATCTGCATTTCTTTTCCTCTCAAAAGGGAACACCATAAAATGCGCTACTGCAACTCCACAGCAGAATTTTCTATTCTTAGCCTTTTGGCCCTTTAGGATGTGCTGCCAGCAGAGTTTAGCTCAATCATCTCCTGATGATTATTACCGTAAAGCCTCTGTTCTTGCCACATCGCAGAGGAATTAACTTTCCAGGCATGACCAAAGTGCAGGGCATGTGATCCCATAGTGTAAGAAGCTCACGTGTCCTCTCAAGAACCATTGACTGTTGTCCCTGGGAACCAACTTTTTTTTTTCCGGTACAAGAAGGTAATTACTTTGGGCTGTACTATCTCGTTTGCTTGCTGAAGCCTTGGTGCATGTTCAGAGTCAAAGCGAGCTCCGCACTGTTGCCCTCACGTGCCATGCACGGTCGGGCAAATGGCACAGAGCAGCACATCGCTTTTTTACCGCTTGGATTGTACTACTCCTACCAATTTGTACCGCTGTTTATACTGCCCTGGGGGCAGTGAGTTCACGTGTTAGTTGGCTGCACCGGCCGTCTTGCATTTGGCATCTAATGGCAGGAAGCAGACATCCGCCAGGTTCGAGCATGGTGGAGATGGGATCCGTGGGTCAGTCTTACCATGTGGGTAGGAGCCTTGGCCTTGCTACCAACCTGGCTAGCTAGCTCTTGACGGGCAGTGTCCACTTGCGACGCTGCAGTGTTACCTTGGTAAATGTAGTATCAAGATAATCTAGCTCGCTGAAGCCTTCGTGCATGTTCAGAGTCAAAGTGAGCTCCGCACTGTTGCCCTCACATGTCATGTACTGTCGGGCAAATGGCACAGAGCAGCACACGCTTTTTACCGCCTCGATTGTACCAATTTGTACCGCTGTTTTATTGCCTTGGCGACAGTGAGTTCACGTGTTAGTTGCCCACCGTCGCCGCTTTGCATTTGGCATCTAATGGCATTCTTCCGCCAGGTTCGAGCATGGTGGAGATGGGATCCGTGGGTCAGTCTTACCATGTGGGTAGGAGCCTTGGCCTTGCTACCAACCTGGCTAGCTAGCTCTTCACGTGCAGTGTCCACTTGCGACGCTGTAGTGTTACCTTGGTAAATGTAGTGTCAAGATAATTTAGTGACCACCCCTGCTTACCAGGAATTAAGTAAAAATTAACCTGATGTGGTGATTCATCCGATGCATTAGGGAATAATTAAGATTATGTTTGCTGCCTCTTGTTTGGATGAACTGGTCGCTACTAGCAGAGCATGTGTGTGTTTGTCTTTTCCATTGAGAAGATTCCCGTGATTTGGTCGTGTTGCAGGAAGAAAAGCTACCCCGTGTGGAATCAGGAGCTAGCCAGCTAGGTAGGCAGTCGGCACATTCACGTGCTTGCGTGCTTGCTCGCCATGGACGATGTGAGGTTGCGAGTGCTGAGTAGGACGGAGGGAGGAGGCGAAAACAAAAAAGCATCAAACCAATAATAGACTATAGAGAACTAGCGAGTTTCCGGTGCGGAATCACAAATTCCCGCAGAAGATTAATTAGTGCAAAACTTAGTAGGTTGGATGGACGCCTCTGGAGCGGAGCCTGGGAGGCGATTTTCCTCTTCCCCTTCCCATCCTCCTCCTACCTACCGTTCGCTCGCCATTACCGCGCCTTCTCTGCGCTTAGCCACTTCCTCCTCCATCGCTGGGCTGGATGACAACACCTCACCGCCGCGGCGCTCTTCGTCGTCTTCGGCCGGCGACGCGGGTGGTGGAGCCACTGCTGCTTCCGCCTCCCCCAAACGATGCGAACTCATCCGAGGCGTATCGGGAGATGGAGCGGGTGGTGCGGGAGTGGTTCCCGGACCGCTCGGAGTGGTCAGATCTCTTCAATGTCATCATCCAACACACCACGTTTAAGGACCACGTTTAAGGAGTACGCGAGGTTCACCGGCGACGACGGCGCATAGGATGTGGAGCTCCTGTTTTGGGTCATTCAGGAGGCAAGCTCTCCAGATCCAGCGTAGGCAGCGAGGTGGAGCAACTTCCGCGCGCTCAATCCGCCTCGGCTCAACATCGCAAGGCCGCGGGTGGATGCTCTATCCAGAATTCCGCCGGATGTGCTACCGCCTGAGGTTCGCCCTCCCCGCCTGCAATAGCCGTCGCCTATGGCGATGGCCGGACCGCGCGGGGTGGGAGTCCTGCTCCTGCTGGTCACAATCGGGCATGCGAGAGGATCAAGCGCGACATCGAGCCTCCTCCATGGCCTGGAGACCAGGGTAAGATCCCTAAGATCCTATCTGTTGTGTCAATGAATTATTTGCGTGCATTCCGTTCTCGCCGTAGATGCGCTGCAGTCAGTCAGTTTAGGTCTGATTGTGCTTCCATTTCGGAAGAGACAGATTCAGGGGGTTTCATCTGCGGTAATAATATTGTGGATAATGATCGAGATGTCGAGATTTCGAGGGTTCTCCCTCGGGATGTTGTTGTTCCAGTTAAATACAATTCTGAAGTTGAGGTGTTTGTTTCTAAAGAGAAGAGGGATAAGCTATTTATGCAGTCTTGCGCCTCGTCAAGGTCAAATATTGACAGCGAAGCTTTTGCTTTGAAAAAGTATGATAAAGTTCAAGAAAATACCCAGTCCTTCCCTGTCGTGCAGGAGCCACCCATCCGTGGATGTGTGGTGGGGAGCAAAGAGGGTTCTAGAAAACCGTCTTCCTGTTCTCATGATCGTGACCTAGAGTATATAGAGGAGTACTATGGCCAGTTATGGTCCATTCCTTCCCCTCCCCGCCGCCGCAGTAACCCTAGTTTGTCCCTACCCAAACCTCTCCCTCATATCTTCTGGATTCAGAAAGATCTTCATGCTACTGGTGAATTTACCCATTCTTATTGTCACCCTGCCACGCTGCGATTTTCTGATCCTATTCCAAAAAAATCCACATTCCGTTGGAAGGGATTGGTTCGAGATCCCACTCGTTTTCTGAAGTTGTAAAACAAGGTGTGGGTATGGCTGATCGTCCTCTGTCGGGATCCAGCTCTGGGGCAGCATCTCAACGTGGCCCTGCCCAGCGTGCCCCAGCCCCTGTGCACCTTAGGCAAGCTTCTGCTCCATCTGGTAAGGATCCTATGCCTGCGCAGAAATCCAAATCTACTGCATCTACAACATCGTCTTCTCAAGTTCCCGCGTCTCAAGCTGTAGTTGGTGAAGTAGAGCAAGTGCTAGACCCCAGATATAAGGATATGATATGCTTGAACTATGGGGGGCCTCGTCATTATGTGGGAAACTGTGTGAAAACCAAAGCATGTTTAATTTGCCAGCAGAATCACAATGTCAACAACTGTGCTGCTTGGGCCAAGATTCAACCATCTCCTACTTTATTTGGGAGTGGTGCTAGTGGGTTAGGTTTCTACAGTGTATTTGTCCATGCTGTTTCTGAGACTAACTGGCTTAACTAACAGAACTGTTCTGTGGTCAATATACTAAAAGGTGATGTGCTTAAATCAGAGCTTTTTGGCTTGCTATCTGCTGTTTTCTGCAAGACCAGACCATGGTCTTGGCAAATTAGGGAGTTAGCCTGTAAAACCTTTTTGGTTAGGTTTCCACCATGGAAGAATGTTGAAGATCTGATAGAATTTCCTGCTTTTGACCTACCCAAGGAAGGAGTAAATGTGAATGTGACTGAATGGAAAGGTGCTTGTGACCCCTTTGGGGAACTTGTGGAAGCATGGGTTTTGATTGAAGGTGTCCCACCAAAATGATGTACTTGGAAAGTGTTCTGTCAAATTGCCTCTTTGTTTGGTGTTCTCACTGATGTGGATTGGAATGGTATGTTCAGGACCTTCATTGAGAACGTGACGATAAAAATTTCTTGTAGTGACCCATCTAAAATCACTTTTGAAAGGCTGATTGAGATGAAAAAGAAATTGTTCCTCCTTGGCTTTACTGTGGAGGGATATGAATAGGTTGGAGGGATTGACTCTGTGGTAGATGATGAAGATGGAGATGATGAAGAAGGAGAGGATGATGACATTCATGAGGATAATGGTAATTTGCATGGAAATAAGGCTGATGATGTTCAGAATGAAAAATTAACTAATGTTGAAAATGCTATAGATGAGTTGGATAGAGCTAACCTGAGCTCACATGGTAATGTGAATGGTGCTAGTCACAAGAAGACATCTGAAGCTGTGCTTTACCATGTTACCTAGACTGATATTGATCATGAAAACTTCATCATGGAATGTGATGTTGAGGAAGTCAAGACTCATGATAATATACAACAGGATGGACGAAGCAAGGGGGGGGGTCTCTTATTGGAGCTTATGCTTCATCTTTTCAGTGCCTGGCTGAAGAGGCAGGTCAAGCTTTGCTGACTGCTTCACCTGTTAGAACTCCTGGGGGAGGATGTTGCCTCATTTGAGGGTGAGGGTATATGTATTACCAACAAGGTTGAAGTTTTTACTGAGGATTTATATCCCTGTGATGACCAAGATAATGCTGTTTGGGATAAGAGTGTGGACTATTGTAAGAAGCTGCTGATGTCTATTGACTGTTCTGACTCTAAGGATGAGATAAGTAAGGAAGAAGAGATGGAAGTTTTACCTATTGAAGCTGTTGAAATGACTAGTTCTTGTGGACTGAAGAGGTCACTGATTACTTCTTTAGATGAGGTGGGTGATACTGGAAAGCCTAAAAAATACAAAGATCAAGTGGGGTCTTCTGCTGTCTCAGAAACCTCACACTAGATGCCATGGTAATATGAACATCATGCAAAAAGCTGCTGAATATAAGAGAAAACAGAACCTGGAGGTACCTCATACTTACAAAGGTAACTCATTTGCTATCCTTGATCCTGCTATCCTTGCCAAGCATACTGATAAAATTAACTTGAAGTTTGGTAATGATCCATGCTATCAGTCTGAGATTATTAATGATTTGATTGCTGATGAGAAGGAAAAAATGCCTTATATTTGCCAATAATAAACCTGAAACAGTAGTACCAACCAATTTAGATATTAGTGTGAATGATGATAGCTACACTCCAGTCAGGTCTACATTCCCTAAATTAGTGGGCACTACTGATGTTTTGGGGGAATCACCTGCTGTTCTAACAAAAGTTAAACCTTGTGGCTTGTCTCACCCTTTCAAAATAGCTTAGTTATGATTGGTCTCATTTGGAATATTAGAGGGGTTTGTCAACCTAGGAAAATTGAGTGCCTATGTGATAATATTGCTAAAGCTAATCCTGATTTCATTGGATTTCAAGAAATAAAAAGAGAGCTTATTTCTAAGGTTTCCTTAAGGCTTTGGATAAAAAAGTCTATTCACTTGGCATTTTTTGCCTGCATTAAAAACTGCTGGTGGTATTTTAGTAGGGGTCAAAAATGATATGTTTGAGGTGATTGGGTTTTCCAACAAAGAGTTTGGAGTGGTTTCTACCATTAGGTCCAAAGTTGATAATCTTATGTGGCAGTTAGTTGTGGTTTATGGCTCATCATACCCTGAATTTAAACTGGATTTTATTGCTAAATTACATGAAATTTTGGGGGTTGTCTCTGATATGTCCATTTTGCATCATGATTTTATATCAATATTTATTGCATTATGGGCTGTTATTACACGCTATGTGACAATACTTGTGGATATTCTCTCTTATTTTATAAGGTTTACCATGAAGAGGGAGAATGCCTGCAGCTGGGATTCTGGCTGGAAAAGGAGCAAATATTGGAAACCTATTCTGCACAACTCCAAAAATCCTAAAACTCCACGGAAGTCATTTTTGGAATTAATAAGAATTATTGAGTGAAGAAAATACTAGAGGGCGCCCACACCCTGACTAGGAGGGTGGGGGGCACCCCCCCCCTACTGGGCGCGCCCCCTGTCTCCTGGGCCCCCTATTGGCCCTCCGGTGCCCATCTTCTGCTATATGAAGGCTTTTACCCTAGAAAAAAAATTAGAAGCAAGCTTACGGGACGAAACTCCGCCGCCACGAGGCGGAACCTTGGCAGAACCAATCTAGGGCTCCGATGGAGCTATTCTGCCAGGGAAACTTCCCTCCGGGAGGGGGAAATCATCACCATCGTCATCACCAACGATCCTCTCATCGGGAGGGGGTCAATCTCCATCAACATCTTCACTAGCAGCATCTCCTCTAAAAACCCTAGTTCATCTCTTGTATCCTATCTTGTATCAAAACCACAAATTGGTACCTATGGGTTGCTAGTAGTGTTCATTACTCCTTATAGTTGATGCTAATTGGTTTACTTGGTGGAAGATCATAAGTTCAGATCCTTAATGCATATTAATACTCCTCTGATCATGAACATGAACATGCTTTGTGATTAGTTACATTTGTTCCTGAGGATATGGGTGAAGTCTTGCTATTAGTAGTCATGTGAATTTGGTATTCGTTCGATATTTTGATGAGATGTATGTTGTCTCTCCTCTAGTGGTGTTATGTGAACGTCGAGTACATGACACTTCACCATTATTTAGGCCTAGAGGAAGGCATTGGGAAGTAATAAGTAGATGATGGGTTGCTAGAGTGACGGAAGCTTATACCCTAGTTTATGCGTTCCTTCGTAAGGGGCTGATTTGGATCCACTAGTTTCATGCTATGGTTAGGTTTACCTTAATACTTCTTTTGTAGTTGCGGATGCTTGCAATAGGGTTTAATCGTAAGTGGGATGATTGTCCAAGAAAGGGCAGTACCCAAGCACCGGTCCTCCCACATATCAAATTATCAAAGTGCGAACGCGAATCATATAAGCGTGATGAAAACTAGCTTGACGATAATTCCCATGTGTCCTCGGGAGTGCTTTTCTCATTATAAGAAATTGTCCAGGCTTGTCCTTTGCTACAAAAAGGATTGGGCCACCTTTCTGCACTTTATTTACTTTCATTGCTTGTTACCCATTACAAATTATCTTATCACAAAACTATTTGTTACCTACAATTTCAGTGCTTGCATGGAATACCTTACTGAAAACCGCTTGTCATTTCCTTCTGCTCCTCGTTGGGTGCGATACTCTTACTTATCGAAAGGACTAGATAGATCCCCTATACTTGTCAGTCATGAAGACTCTTTTCTGGCGCCGTTGCCGGTTAGTGAAGCGCCTTTGGTGAGTGGAACTTGGTAAGGAAATATTTATATAGTGTGCTGAAATTTTCTGTCACTTTTTACTATGGAAACTAATCCTTTGAGGGGCTTGTTCGGGGTATCTTCACCTCAACCAGTAGAGCAAAGAGTTGCTCCTCAACCTACTGAACCTATTGAAAATGTTTACTTTGAGTTTCCTTCGGGTATGATAGAGAAACTGCTAGCTAATCCTTTTGTAGGATATGGAACATTGCATCCCGATTTACACCTTATCTTTGTGGATGAAGTTTGTGGATTATTTAAGCTTTCAAGTATTCCCGATGATGTTCTTAAGAGGAAGGTCTTCCCTTTATCTTTGAAGGGAGACGCATTGACATGGTATAGGCTATGTGATGATACATGATCTTGGAACTATAAACCATTGAAGTTGGAATTTCACCAGAAGTTCTATCCTATGCATCTTGTTCATCGTGATCGTAATTACATATATAATTTCTGGCCTCGCGAAGGAGAAAGCATCGCTCAAGCTTGTGGGAGGCTTAAGTCAATGTTATATTCATGCCCCAATCATGAGCTCTCAAGAGAAATGTGTTGGAAATATGCCCTAGAGGCAATAATAAAAGCATTATTATTATATTTCCTTGTTCATGATAATTGTCTTTATTCATGCTATAATTGTGTTATCCGGAAATCGTAATACATGTGTGAATAACAGACATCAACATGTCCCTAGTGAGCCTCTAGTTGACTAGCTCGTTGATCAACAGATAGTCATGGTTTCCTGACTATGGACACTGGATGTCATTGATAACGAGAACACATCATTAGGAGAATGATGTGATGGACAAGACCCAATCCTAAACATAGCACAAGATCGTATAGTTCGTTTGCTAGAGTTTTCTAATGTCAAGTATCTATTCCTTTGACCATGAGATCGTGTAACTCCCGGATACCGTAGGAGTGCTTTGGGTATGCCAAACGTCACAACGTAACTGGGTGACTATAAAGGTAGACTACGGGTATCTCCGAAAGTATCTGTTGGGTGACATGGATCAAGACTGGGATTTGTCACTCCGTATGACGGAGAGGTATCACTGGGCCCACTCGGTAATGCATCATCATAATGAGCTCAGAGTGACCAAGTGTCTGGTCATGGGATCATGCATTACGGTACGAGTAAAGTGACTTGCCGGTAACGAGATTGAACGAGGTATTGGGATACCGACGATCGAATCTCGGGCAAGTAACATATCGATAGACAAAGGGAATAGCGTACGGGGTTGATTAGAATCCTCGACATCGTGGTTCATCCGATGAGATCATCGTGGAGCATGTGGGAGCCAACATGGGTATCCAGATCCCGCTGTTGGTTATTGACCGGAGAGTCGTCTCGGTCATGTCTGCTTGTCTCCCGAACCCGTAGGGTCTACACACTTAAGGTTCGGTGACGCTAGGGTTATGAAGATATGTATATGCAGAAACCCGAATGTTGTTCGGAGTCCCGGATGAGATCCCGGACGTCACGAGGAGTTCCGGAATGGTCCGGAGGTAAAGAATTATATATAGGAAGTGCTATTTCGGGCATCGGGACAAGTTTCGGGGTTATCGGTATTGTACCGGGACCACCGGAAGGGTCCCGGGGGTCCACCGGGTGGGGCCACCTGTCCCGGGGGGCCACATGGGCTGTAGGGGGTGCGCCTTGGCCTAGATGGGCCAAGGGCACCAGCCCCTATAGGCCCATGCGCCTAGGGTTTCCCCCTAGGAGGAGTCCTAGTGGTGGAAGGCACCCCTAGGTGCCTTGGGGGGGAGGGAAACCTCCCCTTGGCCGCCGGCCCTAGGAGATTGGATCTCCTAGGCTGCGCACCCCCCCCTTGGCACCCCTATATATAGTGGGGGAGAGGAGGGACTTCATACACCAGCCCCTGGCGCCTCCACCTCCCCCCGTTACGTCTCTCCCTCGTAGTCTCGGCGAAGCCCTGCTGCTGTGACGCCCTGCATCCACCACCACGCCGTCGTGCTGCTGGATCTTCATCAACCTCTCCTTCCCCCTTGCTGGATCAAGAAGGAGGAGACGTCTCCCGTCCCGTACGTGTGTTGAACGCGGAGGTGCCGTCCGTTCGGCGCTGGTCATCGGTGATTTGGATCACGTCGAGTACGACTACATCATCACCGTTCTTTTGAACGCTTCCGTGCGCGATCTACAAAGGTATGTAGATGCATCTAATCACTCGTTGCTAGATGAACTCCTAGATGATCTTGGTGAAACGAGTAGGAAATTTTTTGTTTTCTGCAACGTTCCCCAACAGTGGCATCATGAGCTAGGTCTATGCGTAGTTCTTCTTGCGCGAGTAGAACACAATTTGTTGTGGGCGTAGATTTGTCAACTTTCTTGCCGTTACTAGTCCTTTCTTGCTTCAGCGGTATTGTGGGATGAAGCGGCCCGGACCAACCTTACACGTACGCTTACGTGAGACCGGTTCCACCGACTAACATGCACTAGTTGCATAAGGTGGCTGGCGGGTGTCTGTCTCTCCTACTTTAGTTGGAGCGGAATCGATGAACAGGGTCCTTATGAAGGGTTAAATAGAAGTTGACAAATCACGTTGTGGCTTTAACGTAGGTAAGAAAACGTTCTTGCTAGAACCCTAATTCAGCCACGTAAAACTTGCAACAACAATTAGAGGACGTCTAACTTGTTTTTGCAGCAAGTGGTTTGTGATATGATATGGCCAAAGTTGTGATGAATGATGAATGATCTATATGTGATGTATGAGATGTTCATGCTATTGTAATAGGATTCACGACTTGCATGTCGATGAGTATGACAACCGGCAGGAGCCATAGGAGTTGTCTTTATTCTTTTATATGACCTGCGTGTCATCAAGAAACGCCATGTAAATTACTTTACTTTATTGCTAAACGCGTTAGCCATAGTAGTAGAAGTAATAGTTGGCGAGCAACTTCATGGAGACACGATGATGGAGATCATGATGATGGAGATCATGGTGTCAAGCCGGTGACAAGATGATCATGGAGCCCCAAGATGGAGATCAAAGGAGCTATGTGATATTGGCCATATCATGTCACGTTTATTATTTGATTGCATGTGATGTTTATCATGTTTTGCATCTTGTTTACTTAGAACGACGGTAGTAAATAAGATGATCCCTCACAATAATTTCAAGAAGTGTTCCCCCTAACTGTGCACCGTTGCGACAGTTCGCTGTTTCAAAACACCACGTGATGATCGGGTGTTTTATTCAGACGTTCACATACAACGGGTGTAAGACAGATTTACACATGCAAACACTTAGGTTGACTTGACGAGCCTAGCATGTACAGACATGGCCTCGGAACACAGAAGACCGAAAGGTCGAGCATGAGTCGTATAGAAGATACGATCAACATGAAGATGTTCACCGATGTTGACTAGTCCGTCTCACGTGATGATCGGACACGGTCTAGTTTAACTCGGATCATGTAATACTTAGATGACTAGAGGGATGTCTAATCTAAGTGGGAGTTCACTAATAATTTGATTAGTTGAACTTAATTATCATGAACTTAGTCTAAAATCTTTGCAATATGTCTTGTAGATCAAATGGCCAACGTAGTCCTCAACTTCAACGCGTTCCTAGAGAAAACTAAGCTGAAAGACGATGGCAGCAACTATACGGACTGGGTCCGGAACCTGAGGATCATCCTCATAGCTGCCAAGAAAGATTATGTCCTACAAGCACCGCTTGGTGACGCACCCGTTCTCCCTGCGGAACAAGACGTTATGAACGCTTGACAGGCACGTTTAGATGACTACTCCCTCGTTCAATGCGGCATGCTTTACAGCCTAGAGCCGGGGCTCCAAAAGTGTTTTGAGAGACATGGAGCATATGAGATGTTCGAAGAGCTGAAAATGGTTTTCCAAGCTCATGCCCGGGTCGAGAGATATGAAGTCTCCGACAAATTCTTCAGCTGTAAGATGGAGGAAAACAGTTCTGTCAGTGAGCACATACTCACTATGTCTGGGTTGCATAACCGCTTGACTCAGCTAGGAGTTAATCTCCCGGATGATGCGGTCATTGACAGAATCCTCCAGTCGTTTCCACCAAGCTACAAGAGCTTTGTGATGAACTTCAATATGCAGGGGATGGAAAAGACCATTCCTGAAGTATTTGCTATGCTGAAATCAGCGGAGGTAGAAGTCAGGAAGGAACATCAAGTGTTGATGGTCAATAAAACCACTAAGTTCAAGAAAGGCAAGGGTAAAAAGAGCTTCAAGAAGGACGGCAAGGAGGTTGCCGCACCCGGCAAGCAAGCTGCCGGGAAGAAGCCAAAGAATGGACCCAAGCCCGAGACTGAGTGCTTTTATTGCAAGGGAAGCGGTCACTGGAAGAGGAACTGCCCTAAGTACTTAGCGGATAAGAAGGCCGGCAAAACAAAAGGTATATGTGATATACATGTAATTGATGTGTACCTTACTAGTGCCCGTAGTGGCTCCTGGGTATTTGATACCGGTGCAGTTGCTCACATTTGTAACTCAAAGCAGGGGCTGCAGAATAAGCGGAAACTGGCAAAGGACGAGGTGACGATGCGCGTCGGGAATGGTTCCAAGGTCAATGTGATCGCCGTCGGCACGCTACCTCTGCATCTCCCTTCGGGATTAGTTTTAAACCTTAATAATTGTTATTTAGTGCCAGCTTTGAGCATGAACATTGTATCGGGATCTCGCCTAATTCGAGATGGCTACTCTTTTAAATCTGAGAATAATGGTTGTTCCATTTTTATGAGAGATATGTTTTATGGTCATGCTCCTATGGTGAATGGTTTATTCTTTATGAATCTCGAACGTGATGCTACATATGTTCATAATGTGAGTACCAAAAGAAGTAAGGTTAATAATGATAGTCCCACATACCTGTGGCACTGCCTCCTTGGTCACATAGGTGTCAAACGCATGAAGAAGCTCCATGCTGATGGACTTTTAGAGTCTCTTGATTATGAATCATTTGACACGTGCGAACCATGCCTTATGGGTAAAATGACCAAGACTCCGTTCTCAGGAACAATGGAGCAAGCAACCGACTTATTGGAAATCATACATACCGATGTGTGCGGTCCAATGAGTGTTGAGGCTCGCGGTGACTATCGTTATGTTCTCACCCTCACTGATGATTTAAGTAGGTATGGGTATATCTACTTAATGAAACACAAGTCTGAAACCTTTGAAAAGTTCAAGGAATTTCAGAGTGAGGTTGAAAATCAACGTGACAGGAAAATCAAGTTTCTGCGATCAGATCGTGGAGGAGAATACTTGAGTCACGAGTTTGGGGCACACTTAAGAAAATGTGGAATAGTTTCACAACTCACGCCGCCTGGAACACCTCAGCGTAATGGTGTGTCCGAACGTCGTAATCGCACTCTGTTAGATATGGTGCGATCTATGATGTCTCTTACCGATTTACCGCTTTCCTTTTGGGGCTATGCTTTAGAGACTGCCGCATTCACTTTAAATAGGGCTCCGTCGAAATCCGTTAAGACGACACCGTATGAATTATGGTTTGGGAAGAAACCTAAGCTGTCGTTTCTAAAAGTTTGGGGATGCGATGCTTATGCCAAGAAACTTCAACCTGAAAAGCTCGAACCCAAATCGGAAAAATGCGTCTTCATAGGGTACCCAAAAGAAACTATTGGGTACACCTTCTACCTCAGATCCGAAGGCAAGATCTTTGTTGCCAAGAATGGGTCCTTTCTGGAGAAAGAGTTTCTCTCGAAAGAAGTAAGTGGGAGGAAAGTAGAGCTTGATGAAGTATTGCCTCTTGAACCGGAAAATGGCGCAACTCAAGAAAATGTTCCTGAGGTGCCAGCACCGACTAGAGAGGAAGTTAATGATAATGATCAAGATACTTCTGATCAAGCTCCTACTGAAATTCGAAGGTCCACAAGGACACGTTCCGCACCAAAGTGGTACGGCGACCCTGTCTTGGAAATCATGTTGTTAGACAACGGTGAACCTTCGAACTATGAAGAAGCGATGGCGGGACCGGATTCCGACAAATGGCTAGAAGCCATGAAATCCGAGATAGGATCCATGTATGAAAACGAAGTATGGACTTTGACTGACTTGCCCGTTGAACGGCGAGCCATAGAAAATAAATGGATCTTTAAGAAGAAGACAGACACGGATGGTAATGTGACCATCTATAAAGCTCGGCTTGTCGCTAAGGGTTATCGACAAGTTCAAGGGGTTGACTACGATGAGACTTTCTCACCGGTAGCGAAGCTGAAGTCCGTCCGAATCATGTTAGCAATTGCCGCATTCTATGATTATGAAATATGGCAAATGGACGTCAAAACGGCATTCCTTAATGGTTTCCTTAAGGAAGAATTGTATATGATGCAGCCGGAAGGTTTTGTCAATCCTAAGAATGCTGACAAAGTGTGCAAGCTCCAACGCTCGATTTATGGGCTGGTGCAAGCATCTCGGAGTTGGAACATTCGCTTTGATGAGATGATCAAAGCGTTTGGGTTTACACAGACTTATGGAGAAGCCTGCGTTTACAAGAAAGTGAGTGGGAGCTCTGTAGCATTTCTCATATTATATGTAGATGACATACTTCTGATGGGAAATGATATAGAACTCTTGGACAGCATCAAGGCCTACTTGAATAAAAGTTTTCAATGAAGGACCTTGGAGAAGCTGCTTATATATTAGGCATCAAAATCTATAGAGATAGATCAAGACGCCTCATAGGTCTTTCACAAAGCACATACCTTGATAAGATATTGAAGAAGTTCAATATGGATCAATCCAAGAAGGGGTTCTTGCCTGTGTTACAAGGTGTGAAATTGAGCTCAGCTCAATGTCCGACCACGGCAGAAGATATAGAAGAGATGACCGTCATCCCCTATGCCTCAGCCATAGGTTCTATTATGTATGCCATGCTGTGTACCAGACCTGATGTTAACCTTGCCGTAAGTTTGGTAGGAAGGTACCAAAGTAATCCCGGAAAGGAACACTGGACAGCGGTCAAGAATATCCTGAAGTACCTGAAAAGGACTAAGGAAATGTTTCTCGTTTATGGAGGTGACAAAGAGCTCGTCGTAAAGGGTTACGTCGACGCTAGCTTCGACACAGATCTGGATGACTCTAAGTCACAAACCGGATACGTGTATATTTTGAATGGTGGGGCAGTAAGCTGGTGCAGTTGCAAGCAAAGCGTCGTGGCAGGATCTACATGTGAAGCGGAGTACATGGCAGCCTCGGAGGCAGCACATGAAGCAATATGGGTGAAGGAGTTCATCACCGACCTAGGAGTCATACCCAATGCGTCGGGGCCGATCAAGCTCTTCTGTGATAACACTGGAGCTATTGCACTTGCCAAGGAGCCCAGGTTTCACAAGAAGACAAGGCACATCAAGCGTCGCTTCAACTCCATTCGTGAAAATGTTCAAGATGGAGACATAGAGATTTGTAAAGTACATACGGACCTGAATATAGCAGATCCGTTGACTAAACCTCTCCCTAGAGCAAAACATGATCAACACCAGAATTCCATGGGTGTTCGATTCATCACAATGTAACTAGATTATTGACTCTAGTGCAAGTGGGAGACTGTTGGAAATATGCCCTAGAGGCAATAATAAAAGCATTATTATTATATTTCCTTGTTCATGATAATTGTCTTTATTCATGCTATAATTGTGTTATCCGGAAATCGTAATACATGTGTGAATAACAGACATCAACATGTCCCTAGTGAGCCTCTAGTTGACTAGCTCGTTGATCAACAGATAGTCATGGTTTCCTGACTATGGACACTGGATGTCATTGATAACGAGATCACATCATTAGGAGAATGATGTGATGGACAAGACCCAATCCTAAACATAGCACAAGATCGTATAGTTCGTTTGCTAGAGTTTTCTAATGTCAAGTATCTATTCCATTGACCATGAGATCGTGTAACTCCCGGATACCGTAGGAGTGCTTTGGGTATGCCAAACGTCACAACGTAACTGGGTGACTATAAAGGTAGACTACGGGTATCTCCGAAAGTATCTGTTGGGTGACATGGATCAAGACTGGGATTTGTCACTCCGTATGACGGAGAGGTATCACTGGGCCCACTCGGTAATGCATCATCATAATGAGCTCAGAGTGACCAAGTGTCTGGTCATGGGATCATGCATTACGGTACGAGTAAAGTGACTTGCCGGTAACGAGATTGAACGAGGTATTGGGATACCGACGATCGAATCTCGGGCAAGTAACATATCGATAGACAAAGGGAATAGCGTACGGGGTTGATAGAATCCTCGACATCGTGGTTCATCCGATGAGATCATCGTGGAGCATGTGGGAGCCAACATGGGTATCCAGATCCCGCTGTTGGTTATTGACCGGAGAGTCGTCTCGGTCATGTCTGCTTGTCTCCCGAACCCGTAGGGTCTACACACTTAAGGTTCGGTGACGCTAGGGTTATGAAGATATGTATATGCAGAAACCCGAATGTTGTTCGGAGTCCCGGATGAGATCCCGGACGTCACGAGGAGTTCCGGAATGGTCCGGAGGTAAAGAATTATATATAGGAAGTGCTATTTTGGGCATCGGGACAAGTTTCGGGGTTATCGGTATTGTACCGGGACCACCGGAAGGGTCCCGGGGGTCCACCGGTTAGGGCCACCTGTCCCGGGGGGCCACATGGGCTGTAGGGGGTGCGCCTTGGCCTAGATGGGCCAAGGGCACCAGCCCCTATAGGCCCATGCGCCTAGGGTTTCCCCCTAGGAGGAGTCCTAGTGGTGGAAGGCACCCCTAGGTGCCTTGGGGGGGAGGGAAACCTCCCCTTGGCCGCCGGCCCTAGGAGATTGGATCTCCTAGGCTGCGCACCACCCCCCCTTGGCACCCCTATATATAGTGGGGGAGAGGAGGGACTTCATACACCAGCCCCTGGCGCCTCCACCTCCCCCCGTTACGTCTCTCCCTTGTAGTCTCGGCGAAGCCCTGCTGCTGTGACGCCCTGCATCCACCACCACGCCGTCGTGCTGCTGGATCTTCATCAACCTCTCCTTCCCCCTTGCTGGATCAAGAAGGAGGAGACGTCTCCCGTCCCGTACGTGTGTTGAACACGGAGGTGCCGTCCGTTCGGCGCTGGTCATCGGTGATTTGGATCACGTCGAGTACGACTACATCATCACCGTTCTTTTGAACGCTTCCGTGCGCGATCTACAAAGGTATGTAGATGCATCTAATCACTCGTTGCTAGATGAACTCCTAGATGATCTTGGTGAAATGAGTAGGAATTTTTTTGTTTTCTGCAACGTTCCCCAACAAAATGATTATTCAAAAAATTTATGCTCAGCTTTCTCTTAATGATCGCACCATGCTCGATACTTCCTGTGCTGGTTCTTATATTCTGGAGACTACTGAATTCAAGTGGGATTTATTGGAAAGAATTAAACGCAACTCTGAAGATTGGGGTTCCGACGATGGTAAGGTGTCAGGTATAACACCTAAGTTTGATTGTGTCAAATCTTTTATGGATACCGATGCTTTTCGTATATTTAGCGCTAAATATGAACTTGACTCTGAGACTGTAGCTGCTTTTTGTGAATCTTTTGCTAATCACATTGATCTCCCAAGGAGAAATGATTTAAATATAACCCTCCCACTGAAGTAAAGGTAGTTGCACCTATTACAGTTGAAGAAAATACTATCACTTATAATGATCCTATTGTTCCTACTACTTATGTTGAGAGACCACCTTTGCCTGTTAGGATAAAGGATCATGCTAAAGCTTCAACTGTTGTTCGTAAGAGCAATACTAGAACATATACTCCTCCTGAGAAAATCAAAGTTGAACCTAGTATTGCTATGGTTGAAGATCTCTTGGATGATAATTTAGATCGGCATGTTATTTATTTCTGTGGTGAAACTGCTAATATTGCTAGACCAGATGCTAAGATACATAGACCTCTTGTAGGCATCCTTGTTATTTTTGTTAAAATAGGAGATGATTGTTATCATGGCTTATGTGATATGGGTGCTAGTGCTAGTGCAATACCTACTTCCTTATATAGAGAAATTATGCATGATATTGCACCCACTGTGTTAAATGATATTGATGTTACAATTAAGCTTGCCAATAGAGATACTATTGCACCAGTTGGGATTGTTAGAGATGTTGAAGTCTTGTGTGGGAAAGTTAAATATCCTGCTGATTTTCTTGTCCTCGGTTCCCCACAAGATGACTTTTGTCCCATTATTTTTGGTACACCCTTCTTGAATACTGTTAATGCTAGGATTGATTGTGAAAAGGATATTGTTACATTTGGCTTAGGGGATATGTCTCATGAGTTTAATTTTGCTAAGTTCTGTAGACAACCCCGTGATAAAGAATCACCTAGTAAGGATGAGATTATTGGTCTTGCTTCTATTGCCGTGCCTCCTACTGATCCGTTAGAACAATATTTGCTAGAACATGAAAATGATATGTTTATGGATGAAAGAAGGGAAATAGATAAAGTATTCCTTCAACAGGGTCCTATTCTGAAACACAACTTACCCGTTGAAATCCTAGGGGATCCCCCTCCACCCAAGGGTGATCCTGTGTTTGAGCTCAAACCATTACCTGATAATCTTAAATATGCTTACCTTGATGAAAAGAAGATATATCCTGTTATTATTAGTGCTAAACTTTCAGAGCAGGAAGAGGAAAGATTATTGAAAACTTTGAAGAAGCACTGTGCTGCTATTGGATATACTCCGGATGATCTTAAGGGCATTAGTCCCACTCTATGCCAACACAAAATAAAAGTGGAGGAAGATGCTAAACCAGTTAGATATCCTCAACGACGGTTAAATCCTAAGACTAAAGCTCCTCGAGGCAGGTATAATTTATCCCGTTGTGATAGTGATTGGGAAGTCCTGTCCATTGCGTTCCTAAGAAGGGAGGTATTAATGTCATTCCTAATGATAAAGATGAATTGATCCCGCAAAGAATTATTACAGGTTATAGGATCGTAATTGATTTCCGCAAGTTAAATAAAGCTACTAAGAAAGATCATTACCCTTTACCTTTTATTGATCAAATGCTAGAAAGACTATCCAAACATACACATTTTTGCTTTCTAGATGGTTATTCTGGTTTCTCTCAAATACCTGTGTCAGCAGAGGATCAATCAAAAACTACTTTTACTTGCCCTTTCAATACTTTTGCTTATAGACGTATGCCTTTTGGTTTATGTAATGCACCTGCTACCTTTCAAAGATGCATCATGGATATATTCTCTGACTTTTGTGAAAAGATTTGTGAGGTATTCATGGATGACTTCTCCGTTTATGGATCCTCTTTCGATGATTGCCGGAGTAACCTTCATCAAGTTTTGCAGAGATGTGAAGACACTAGTCTCGTCTTGAATTGGGAAAAGTGCCACTTTATGGTTAATGAAGGCATTGTCTTGGGGCATAAGATTTCTGAGAGAGATATTGAGGTTGATAAAGCTAAAGTTGATGCTATTGAAAAGATGCCATGTCCCAAGGACATAAAAGGTATAAGGAGTTTCCTTGGTCATGCCGGTTTTCATAGGAGGTTCATTAAGGACTTTTCTAAAATCTCTAGGCCTCTGACTAATTTATTGCAAAAAGATATTCCTTTTGTCTTTGATGATGATTGTGTAGAAGCATTTGAAATACTTAAGAAAGCTTTGATCACTGCACCTATTGTTCAGCCACCTGATTGGAATTTACCCATTGAAATTATGTGTGATGCTAGTGATTAGGATGTAGGTGCTGTTCTAGGGCAAAGAGTTGATAAGAAATTAAATGTTATCCAGTATGCTAGTAAAACTCTTGATACTACCCAAAGAAATTATGCTACTACTGAAAAAGAGTTCTTAGTAGTTGTATTTGCTTGTGATAAGTTCAGACCTGACATTGTTGATTCTAAAGTTACTATTCACACTGATGTTGCTATTAAATATCTTATGGAAAATAAATATGCCATGCCTAGACTTATTAGATGGTGTCGTGGAGTTAACACGTAAGATGTCCTAGTGAGAGGACTTAGTCATGGAGCCATCACAACGACATTAGCAAAAAGGGGTTAAACCGAACAAGGGACACGAGGAGTTTATACTGGTTCGGCCCCTTGCGGTAAAGGTAAAAGCCTACGATCCAGTTGTGGCGGAATTGATGGGGTCTCGATGAGCAGGGAGCGAATCCGCTTTACCTGTCTCTCGAGTTGTTGTTTCTTGTCCATGAACGTCGCCGGGTCGTGCCTTTATATACACAAGTTGACGCCTGGCAGTTTATAGAACACCGAGGCCGGCTCATACACGTGTCCGGCTTGGTTTCTAGCTTTTCTATCTTACAACACAAGTTTACACATCTCATGCCGGTTTACATTTATGGGCTCTAAACTGCATTTGGGCTCTGGGCCTCTAAGCTTCAATGGTAGAGCGCCATACTCCTTGTCTTCATGGGCTTCAACACGGATGAGCATAAACCGGCACCTCCTGGGCGGTTTATATTCAGTAGTTATATCCCCAACATTAGGCCCCAGATTGATTTGAACCTGTTCATGTCAATCTTCAACACTTAAAAAAAACTCCTTGAACATCCTCATACGATTCTAGTAAACCGCCATGATATCTCCTCCATATAAACTTGATAACCGCCATGACGTCATCTTCTAAGATTACAGTGAATCGTCATGCCATCATCTCTGTATAAAAACCTGTAAATACTTCTTTTATTAATTAATCTCCAAAGACCGAGACGACAGTTGTACCCCATTCTCCATTTTGGGCTCCTCGATTCCCGCGCCTGCCTACTTTATCCATTTGCCATATAAATAGGACCAGAGGTCTTTTTTTTCTTCCCCTTTCGTGCTTCTTCGCCTCTTCTTCCTCCTTGTGACGCCCGAGCCCTAAAGCTCTGCCACCGCCCTCGACTTTCAAGCGCTGCATCACCCCTGGCCGCTGCGTCGACCTGAACGTACCAGAGAATCATGACACTTCTCCGCCACTACTGTGAAGCCGGTAAGCCCTCTTTCTTCAACCCTAGATTTGCTTTAGGGTTTCATGCTTTCATCGGTGTTCATTAGTATTCGCCGGTGTTCATTGCTTTCCTTTACTGTCCCATCGTATCTTGACGAACTTGACATCTTCCCCGCGCGGCCGAAACTATAGTTTATTTTTCCTCACCATAACATCTCTTCGTCCATGAAGAGATCCCATCTGGACCTTTGCTGTTATGTTGTCCTCATTTTAGGGCTTTGAAATTTTTCCTTTTCCTGAACTGCGCTAGATCCATAATTATAACTTTAGCCCGTGAAACCTGTTTCTGCAGCACTTAGTAATTTTTAGATCTGTTTCTTCCATACCACTTTAGGCGGTTTAACCGTTAAAAGTTGATAATCCGCTAGGTACCATTAGCCCTCTCTTAAACCGCCAATTTTACCTGAGCATCAGTATCCGGTTTAACATGTACATTTTCTCTGATTGATTCCTTCCCCCAGCCTGGCGCCGGTTTATGCATATCAATCCTGAACGGTAATCCGGCGTTTGAACTTCTTTTACAGCTTGTCATAAAACATGGCCAAACAGTTCTTCTCTTGCAATTGGGCTCCCTCTCGGGTTACAGAAGAGCAACTTACTGGGTATGTTGTAACTGGTGCTTTAGCAACGCAAGAAACCATCCATTGGAGAGCCCCGGGTACTGAAAATCCTGCTAAGCCTCAAGATGGAGAAGTTGTTGTGTTTGTACATCATCTGGACCGAGGGTTTAGCCCTCGTGGATCAAAAAAATTCCGAGATGTACTTGCCAGCTTCCAACTCCACCCTCAAGATATTGGACCAAACTCTGTGTCCAACATTTGCAATTTCCAAGTGTTTTGCGAGGTTTATCTGCAAGAAGAACCGACCGTTGAATTTTTCAGAGACTTCTTCCACTTTAACCGCCATAATGAATTTACCGATGGCCCCAACACTGAACTTGGCGGGGTGTCAATTCAAAAAAGGAAAGAAGTCAATTTTCCTCATGCCAAACATCACATCCACCCCAAGGATTGGAATCAAACATGGTTTTACTGCCGGAATACCGCTCCTGATAATGAAAATCCTCTACCGGGTTATCATGCTCACCGGCTCAGTAATGAACATCCATTGCCTCAACGGCTTACTTCCAAGGAACGATCGAAATATGCACCACAAAATTTCTAAGATCCGGTCTTTTATGGCAAACAGTTTAACTGGTATTGACCTTGTCCGTTGCTGGGTTTCATGGAGTATCTTGCCCTTAAGCCAGCATCCCGGTTTAATGTGCGAGTATACGGGAGACTTGGAAGATCCTCAACGTCATATTGATATTCAGCTAACTGATGAAGAGATTACTGAAGCTGTCAAAAAGAGGTTGGATGAACCGATATCTGAGTGCAGCAAGACTGGGCTGCATCCCTTTTACACCTCCAATAAATCGCCAGCTGTAAGAATTGTAACTTTCTCCTTTTAATTCGCCCCCCTATTGACACTTTCTGATGACCTTCTGTTTATGTTTGCAGAGCAATGACCCGTTCTGGAAGAGGAAATCTCAAGACAAGCCGGCAAAACCACAAGACAAACCGGTGAGAGCACCTCGTGCTAAGAGTAAGGCCTCAAAGAAGCCAGCAAAGAAGAGAACCGCCAAGTCCCCTGATTCGGCCGAAGATGTTGATGACTCGGAATCAGAGGTAGAACTTGATTCCCTTGGTTCATTTTTCATGCACCTTATTGACAATGATCATTATTAGGATGATGCGGAAGCCAGCCGTGCTGATCATGTAGAGGTAATTTCCCTTTCTTCCGATTCAGATCATGTGCCAGTACAAAAACTCCGTCGCGCAGTCCGGAAAGTAAAACGTTCACATCCTCTCGATTATTTGGATCCGTACTTTTCTTTCAATACACAACAACATGAAGCTCGTCGCACAACCCGGCATTGTGGCCAACAAGTTACTTCCTCCGATTTACCAGACACCCCGGTTCGAAAACACCTTCCAGAGGTCTCTTGTACTTCTAATACATCTTATCCCAAGGCGGGTTGCTTCCGATACCCTCTTAATCCGTCTGATTCAAATTACCAGGGTACTTCCAATTCCTCCTATGGCAATTCATCGACTACCCAGATGCCTCCTCTCAAGACTGTCCCTGGGTAAGCATAGCAAATTTAGTTTTGCTCTCTTGCACCAGTTTATTATACTAACCTCTGTTTGTTACTTGCAGTGCCAAAGCCAGACTTAGCAAAAAGGCTAAGCTGACTACACCAACTGTCTATAATCTGGCTACTGAACTGGAGAAGGCCGCGGAGGCTGTTTATCAAAATGCTGATATTGATCTAGATGATCCGGCACCTCAGGGCCAGGATCCCTTTGCTGATCCACCAGAGACAAATCCACCAAGCCCACGTGCTGATCCGCCAAGCGTAGCTGCCGATCCACCAAGCCCAGCAAAGGCCTCTGATAAACTGCTGAGCCCAAATAAGATAGTTGAAGGCACAATAGATGATGTTGTGATTACTGGCTTTGGCCATAGCACTCCTGGCAACCCTATCTCTTTATCAAAGCAAAGTCCCAAAGAAGAATTTGCTGCTGTGGACAAAGGCAAGTGGAAGACTGATTTGTCAAGTTATGCTCATCTCAATGCTCAAGACATCCACTCTGGATATTTGAACCGGCTGTATACAAGTCGTGACTATGAAGCCAGTTTGATAAACCTGATGAAAGAGCGATATGAGGTGAACACTTGTTCCTTTGAATAACTTTCTTCGTTTGCTTATATCCTGCTTCAATGATCAAGTCAAGTAGGCCCCAAGGGCTGGTTCATCAATATGAATGTGAACCGGGACTTATAGTAGGAGAATATTTGAATGTTGCTTGCGTAGCCCTTGTAGACCGGTTTATACCTTTAGGATGAATCGGTATATCTTTTCTAAGGTAGCTTCCAAAGTTCATTCCAGTTATCAATATGATCCGGTTTATTGTTAAAACCTACATGACCTTGAATTGAACCGATATGCATTAGCCCCCAAGTGCCAAGTATATAACTTGTTATATGCTTGGGACTTAAAATACCAGTTGATAAAAGCAATCCGCATTAGCCCCCAAGTGCCAAGTGTATAACTTGTTATGTGCTTAGGACTTTGAGAAAGTATTAACAACTTTATCATCTGTCTTTTGCAGGCTGACTTGAGCAACAAGGATTCCCAAATCGTCGATATTCAAGAAAATATCATGTCCCAGCAAGCAGAAACTTCCAAGGCCATATATGAGTTGAAGGGCGCTTTAACCGCCATGGAGCAAATGAAGGATGGCTTCCAAGGCGAGTGGGCAGACTGGCAGACTGAGAAGGCCACTCTGTTAAAACGGGCTGAGGATGCTGAAGCGGCCCTTAAACCGGTGGCAGAAGAGCTGACTGGTTTAAAGTGGCAGATCAATGCTATGACTTCTTCTATCCTTGGGAAGTAGCTTTGTAATGAACCGTACTTCATCAGCCTTGAAAGCGCCGGTATAACAACAATATTGTAACCATTGCAGGTAGCTGCGTCACCCATCTTGGCTCAGATATGTGCAAGAAGCTGAAGGCTGCTTATACCTTAATTGAGAAGCTATATACCGGCACTCAACGAGTTATCTGCACTGCTTCATCCAACAAACTTGTTGGAAATATGCCCTAGAGGCAATAATAAAAGTATTATTATTATATTTCCTTGTTCATGATAATTGTCTTTTATTCATGCTATAACTGTATTATCCGGAAATCGTAATACACGTGTGAATACATAGACCACAATATGTCCCTAGTGAGCCTCTAGTTGACTAGCTCGTTGTGATCAACAGATAGTCATGGTTTCCTGGCTATGGACATTGGATGTCGTTGATAACGGGATCACATCATTAGGAGAATGATGTGATGGACAAGACCCAATCCTAAGACTAGCACAAAAGATCGTGTAGTTCATTTGCTAGAGCTTTGCCAATGTCAAGTATCTCTTCCTTCGACCATGAGAGCGTGTAACTCCTGGATACCGTAGGAGTGCTTTGGGTGTATCAAACGTCACAACGTAACTGGGTGACTATAAAGGTGCACTACAGGTATCTCCGAAAGTATCTATTGTTTTATGTGGATCGAGACTGGGATTTGTCACTCCGTGTAAACGGAGAGGTATCTCTGGGCCCACTCGGTAGGACATCATCATATGCGCAATGTGACCAAGGAGTTGATCACGGGATGATGTGTTACGGAACGAGTAAAGTGAATTGCCGGTAACGAGATTGAACAAGGTATTGGATACCGACGATCGAATCTCGGGCAAGTAACATACCGATAGACAAAGGGAATTGAATACGGGATTGATTAAGTCCTTGACATCGTGGTTCATCCGATGAGATCATCGTGGAACATGTGGGAGCCATCATGGGTATCTAGATCCCGCTGTTGGTTATTGACCGGAGAACGTCTCGGTCATGTCTACATGTCTCCCGAACCCGTAGGGTCTACACACTTAAGGTTCGATGACGCTAGGGTTATAAAGGAAGTTTGTATGTGGTTACCGAATGTTGTTCGGAGTCCCGGATGAGATCCCGGACGTCACGAGGATTTCCGGAATGGTCCGGAGGCAAAGATTTATATATGGGAAGTCCTATTTTGGCCACCGAAAAATGTTTGGGATTTTTCGGTATTGTACCGGGAAGGTTCTAGAAGGTTCCGGAGTGGGGCCCACCTGCATGGGGGGACCCACATGGACGTGGGTAGTGGGGGCAAGGCCCCACACCCCTGGTCAAGGCGCACCAAGATCCCCCCTTAGAAGGAATAAGATCATATCCCGAAGGGATAAGATCAAGATCCCTAAAAAGGGGGGATAACAATCGGTGGGGAAGGAAATAATGAGATTTCTTTCCTCCCACCTTGGCCAACGCCCCAATGGACTTGGAGGGCAAGAAACCAGCCGCTCCACCCCTATATATAGTGGGGAGGCGCATGGGAGCTATAGACGAAGTTCTGGCACAGCCCTACCTCTCTTCCTACTCCTCCTCTCCCATGGTGCTTGGCGAAGCCCTGCTGGATTGCCACGCTCCTCCACCACCACCACGCCGTTGTGCTGCTGTTGGATGGAGTCTTCCTCAGCCTCTCCCTCTCTCCTTGCTGGATCAAGGCGTGGGAGACGTCACCGGGCTGTACGTGTGTTGAACGCGGAGGTGCCGTCCGTTCGGCACTAGGATCATCGGTGATTTGAATCACGACGAGTACGACTCCATCAACCCCGTTCACTTGAACGCTTCCGCTTAGCGATCTACAAGGGTATGTAGATGCACTCTCTTTCTACTCGTTGCTGGTCTCTCCATAGATAGATCTTGGTGACACGTAGGAAAATTTTGAATTTCTGCTACGTTCCCCAACAGTGGCATCATGAGCTAGGTCTATTGCGTAGATTCTTTGCACGAGTAGAACACAAAGTAGTTGTGGGCGTTGATGTTGTTCAATATGCTTACCATTACTAGTCCAATCTTGTTTCGACGGTATTGTGGGATGAAGCGGCCCGGACCGACCTTACACATACTCTTACGTGAGACAGGTTCCACCGATTGACATGCACTTGGTGCATAAGGTGGCAAGCGGGTGCCAGTATCTCCCACTTTAGTCGGAACGGATTCGATGAAAAGGGTCCTTATGACGGGTAAATAGCAATTGGCATATCACGTTGTGGTCTTGCGTAGGTAAGAAACGTTCTTGCTAGAAACCCATAGCAGCCACGTAAAACATGCAACAACAATTAGAGGACGTCTAACTTGTTTTTGCAGGGTATGCTATGTGATGTGATATGGCCAAGAAGAATGTGATGAATGATATGTGATGTATGAGATTGATCATGTTCTTGTAATAGGATTCACGTCTTGCATGTCGATGAGTATGACAACCGGCAGGAGCCATAGGAGTTGTCTTTATTTATTGTATGACCTGCGTGTCATTGAAGAACGCCATGTAAACTACTTTACTTTATTGCTAAACGCGTTAGTCATAGAAGTAGAAGTAGTCGTTGGCGTGACAACTTCATGAAGACACGATGATGGAGATCATGATGATGGAGATCATGGTGTCGTGCCGGTGACGATGATGATCATGGAGCCCCGAAGATGAAGATCAAAAGGAGCAAAATGATATTGGCCATATCATGTCACTATTTGATTGCATGTGATGTTTATCATGTTTATGCATCTTGTTTGCTTAGGACGACGGTAGTAAATAAGATGATCCCTTACAAAATTTCAAGAAGTGTTCTCCCCTAACTGTGCACCGTTGCTACAGTTCGTCGCTTCTAAGCACCACGTGATGATCGGGTGTGATGGATTCTTACGTTCACATACAACGGGTGTAAGACAGTTTTACACAGCGAAAACACTTAGGGTTAACTTGACGAGCCTAGCATGTGCAGACATGGCCACGGAACACGGAGACCGAAAGGTCGAGCATGAGTCGTATGGTAGATACGATCAACATGAAGATGTTCACCGATGATGACTAGTCCGTCTCACGTGATGATCGGACACGGCCTAGTTGACTCGGATCATGTGATCACTTAGATGACCAGAGGGATGTCTATCTAAGTGGGAGTTCATAAGATGAACTTAATTATCCTGAACATAGTCAAAAGACCATTTGCAAATTATGTCGTAAGCTCGCGCTTTAGTTCCACTATTTAGATATGTTCCTAGAGAAAATATAGTTGAAAGTTGATTATGCGATCAGTAGAAAGCTTATGTCCTTAATGCACCGCTCAGTGTGCTGAACCCCAACGTCGTTTGTCGATGTTGCGAACATCGGACATACACATTTTGATAACTACGTGATAGTTCAATTAAATGGTTTAAGTAGAGGCACCAAAGACGTTTTCGAAACGTCGCGGAACATATGAGATGTTTCGAGGGCTGAAATTGGGATTTCAGGCTCGTGCCCACGTCAAGAGGTATAAGACCTCCGACGATTTTCTTAGCCTGCAAACTAAGGGAGAAAAGCTCAATCGTTGAGCTTGTGCTCAGATTGTCTGAGCACAACAATCACTTGAATCGAGTGGGAGTTGATCCTCCAGATGAGATAGTGATGTTTCCCCAAAGTCATTGCCACCAAGCTGCTAGAGCTTCGTGATTAACTATAACATATCAGGGATAGATATGATGATCCTTGAAATATTCATGATGTTTGACACCGCGAAAGTAGAAATCAAGAAGGAGCATCAATTGTTGATGGTTGGTGAAACCACTAGTTTCAAGAAGGGCAAGGGAACAAAGGGATACTTCATGAAACGGCAATTCAGCTGCTGCTCTAGTGAAGAAACCCAAGGTTGAACCCAAACCCGAGACTAAGTGCTTCTGTAATAAGGGGAACAACCACTGGAGCAGCATTACCCTAGATACTTGGTAGATGAGAAGGCTGGCAAGGTCGATAGAAGTATATTGGATATACATTATGTTAATGTGTACTTTACTAGTACTCCTAGTAGCACCAGGGTATTGGATACCGGTTCGGTTGCTAAGTGTTAGTAACTCGAAATAAAAGCTACGGAATAAACGGAGACTAGCTAAAGGTGAGCTGACAATATATGTTGGAAGTGTTTCCAAGGTTGATATGATCAAGCATCGCACGCTCCCTCTACCACCGAGATTGGTGTTTGCGTTGAGCATAGACATGATTGGATTATGTCTATCGCAATACGGTTATTCATTTAAGGAGAATAATGGTTACTCTGTTTTTGAATAATACCTTCAATGGTCTTGCACCTAAAGGAATGGTTTATTGAATCTCGGTCGTAGTGATACACATTTTCATGCCAAAAGATATAAGATAGTAATGATAGTACCACTTACTTGTGGCACTGCCATGTAAGTCATAATGGTATAAAACGCATGAAGAAGCTCCATGTTGATGGATCTTTGGACTCACTCGTTTTTGAAAAGTTTGAGACATGCGAACCATGTCTATTGGTGTATATGCATGAAGAAACTCCATGCAAATGGATCGTTCGGACTCACTTGATTTTGAATCACTTGAGATATGCAAATCATACCACATGGGCAAGATGACTGAAAAGCCTCATTTTCAGTAAGATGGAACAAGATAGCAACTTGTTGGAAGTAACACATTTTGATGTGTGCAGTCGAATGAGTGCTGAGGCATGCAGTGAATATCATTATGTTCTTACTTCACAGATGATTCGAGTAAATGTTGAGTATATTTACTTGATGAAACACAAGTCTGAATTATTGAATGGTTCAAGTAATTTCAGAGTGAAGTAGCAGATCATTGTGACAAGAGGATAAAATGTCTATGATATGATCATAGAGATGAATATCTGAGTTACGAGTTTTGGCACACAATTAAGACATTGTGGAAATTGTTTCGCAATTAATACCGCCTGGAACACCATAATGTGATGGTGTGTCCGAACATCATAGTTGCACCCTATTGGATATGGTGCGTACCATGATGTCTCTTATCGAATTACCACTATCGTTCATGGGTTAGGCATTAGAGACAACCACATTCACTTTAAATAGGGCACCACGTAATTCCGATGAGATGACACCGTATGAATTATGGTTTAGAGAAACCTAAGTTGTCGTTTCTTAAAAGTTTGGGGCTGCGACGCTTATATGAAAAAGTTTCAGGTTGATAAGATCGAACCCAAAGCGGATAAAATGCATCTTCATAGGAAACCCAAAACAGTTGGGTATACCTCCTAATTCAGATCCGAAAGCAATATGGATTGTTTCTAGAATCGGGTCCTTTCTCGAGGAAAAGTTTCTCTCGAAAGAATTGAGTGGGAGGATGGTGGAGACTTGATGAGGTTATTGAACCGTCTCTTCAACTAGTGTGTGACAGGGCACAGGGAGTTGTTCCTGTGGCACCTACACCAATTGAAGTGGAAGCTTATGATATTGATCATGAAACTTCGGATCAAGTCACTCCCAAACCTCGTAGGATGACAAGGATGCGTACTACTTCAGAGTGGTACGTAATCCTGTCTTGAAGGTCATGTTGCTAGACAACAATGAACCTACGAGCTATGGAGAAGCGATGGTGGGCCCGGATTCCGATAAACGGCTTGAGGCCATAAAATCCGAGAGAGGATCCATGTATGAAAACAAAGTGTAGACTTTGGCAGAACGGCTCGATGGTCGTAAGGCTAATGAGTACAGATGGATTTCAAAAGGAAGACGGACAATGATGGTAAATGTCACCATTAAGAAAGCTCGACTTGTCGTTAAGATGTTTTCCGACAAGTTGAAGGAGTTGACTACGATGAGATTTTCTCACTCATAGCGATGCTAAGAGTCTGTTGGAATTATATTAGCGATTACTGCATTATTTATGAAATCTTGCAGATAGGATGTCAAAACATTGTTTCCTCGACGATTTTAATGAGGAAAGGTTGTATGTGATACAACTGGAAGGTTTTGTCAATCCCGAAAGATGCTAATAAGTATGCAAAGCTCCAGCAATCCTTCTAAGGACTGGAGTGAGCATCTCGGAGTTGGAATGTATGCTTTGATGATGATCAAAAATTTTGGGTTTGTACAAAGTTTATGAGAAACTTGTATTTCCAAAGAAGTGAGTGGGAGCACTATAGAATTTCTGATGAGTATATGTTGTTGACATATTGTTGATCAGAAATGACGTAGAATTTCTGGAAAGCATATAGGGTTATTTTGAAAGTGTTTTTCAATGGAAAGCCTGGATTAAGCTACTTGAACATTGAGCATCAAGATCTATAAGGATAGATCAAAATGCTTAATAATACTTTCAAATGAGCACATACCTTGACATGATCTTGAAGGTGTTCAAGATGGACCAGTCAAAGAAGGAGTTCTTGCCTGAGTTGTAAGGTACGAAGTTAAGACTTAAAGCTCGACCACGGCAGAATAGATAGAAAGGACGAATGTCGTCCCCTATGCTTAAGACGTAGGCTCTTCAGTATGCTATGCTGTGTACCGCACCTGAAGTGTGCCTTGCCATGAGTCAGTCAAGGGGTACAAGAGTGATCCAAGAATGGCTCACAGGACAGCGGTCAAAGTTATCCTTAGTAACTAGTGGACTAAGGAATTTTCTCGATTATGGAGGTGGTAAAAGAGTTCGTCGTAAAGGTTACGATGATGCAAGCTTGACACCTATCCGGATAGCTCTGAGTAGAGAGACCGGATACATATAATGGAGCAATAATTTAGAATAGCTCCAAGTAGAACAGTTGTTTGGAATAGCTCCAAATAGAGCGTGGTAGCTGCATCTAGGAGATGACATAGAGATTTGTAAAGCACACACGGATCTGAAAGGTTCAGACCCGTTGACTAAAACCTCTCTCACAAGCAACATGATCAAACATAAAACTCATTGAGTGTTAATCACATAGTGATGTGAACTAGACTACTGACTCTAGTAAACTCTTGGGTATTAGTCACATGGCGATGTGACCTGTGAGTGTTAATCACATGGCGATGTGAACTAGATTATTGACTCTAGTGCAAGTGGGAGACTGTTGGAAATATGCCCTAGAGGCAATAATAAAAGTATTATTATTATATTTCCTTGTTCATGATAATTGTCTTTTATTCATGCTATAACTGTATTATCCGGAAATCGTAATACACGTGTGAATACATAGACCACAATATGTCCCTAGTGAGCCTCTAGTTGACTAGCTCGTTGTGATCAACAGATAGTCATGGTTTCCTGGCTATGGACATTGGATGTCGTTGATAACGGGATCACATCATTAGGAGAATGATGTGATGGACAAGACCCAATCCTAAGACTAGCACAAAAGATCGTGTAGTTCATTTGCTAGAGCTTTGCCAATGTCAAGTATCTCTTCCTTCAACCATGAGAGCGTGTAACTCCTGGATACCGTAGGAGTGCTTTGGGTGTATCAAACGTCACAACGTAACTGGGTGACTATAAAGGTGCACTACAGGTATCTCCGAAAGTATCTATTGTTTTATGCGGATCGAGACTGGGATTTGTCACTCCGTGTAAACGGAGAGGTATCTCTGGGCCCACTCGGTAGGACATCATCATATGCGCAATGTGACCAAGGAGTTGATCACGGGATGATGTGTTACGGAACGAGTAAAGTGACTTGCCGGTAACGAGATTGAACAAGGTATTGGATACCGACGATCGAATCTCGGGCAAGTAACATACCGATAGACAAAGGGAATTGAATACGTGATTGATTAAGTCCTTGACATCGTGGTTCATCCGATGAGATCATCGTGGAACATGTGGGAGCCATCATGGGTATCCAGATCCCGCTGTTGGTTATTGACCGGAGAACGTCTCGGTCATGTCTACATGTCTCCCGAACCCGTAGGGTCTACACACTTAAGGTTCGATGACGCTAGGGTTATAAAGGAAGTTTGTATGTGGTTACCGAATGTTGTTCGGAGTCCCGGATGAGATCCCGGACGTCACGAGGATTTCGGGAATGGTCCGAAGGTAAAGATTTATATATGGGAAGTCCTATTTTGGCCACCGGAAAATGTTCGGGATTTTTCGGTATTGTACCGGGAAGGTTCTAGAAGGTTCCGAAGTGGGGCCCACCTGCATGGGGGGACCCACATGGACGTGGGTAGTGGGGGCAAGGCCCCACACCCCTGGTCAAGGCGCACCAAGATCCCCCCTTAGAAGGAATAAGATCATATCTCGAAGGGATAAGATCAAGATCCCTAAAAAGGGGGGATAACAATCGGTGGGGAAGGAAATAATGAGATTTCTTTCCTCCCACCTTGGCCAACGCCCCAATGGACTTGGAGGGCAAGAAACCAGCCCTCCACCCCTATATATAGTGGGGAGGCGCATGGGAGATATAGACGAAGTTCTGGCACAGCCCTACCTCTCTTCCTACTCCTCCTCTCCCATGGTGCTTGGCGAAGCCCTGCTGGATTGCCACGCTCCTCCACCACCACCACGCCGTTGTGCTGCTGTTGGATGGAGTCTTCCTCAACCTCTCCCTCTCTCCTTGCTGGATCAAGGCGTGGGAGACGTCACCGGGCTGTACGTGTGTTGAACGCGGAGGTGCCGTCCGTTCGGCACTAGGATCATCGGTGATTTGAATCACGACGAGTACGACTCCATCAACCCCGTTCACTTGAACGCTTCCGCTTAGCAATCTACAAGGGTATGTAGATGCACTCTCTTTCTACTCATTGCTGGTCTCTCCATAGATAGATCTTGGTGACACGTAGGAAAATTTTGAATTTCTGCTACGTTCCCCAACAAAACTGGCGCGAACCTTAATCAAAGATACATTGGCCAAGCTCTCCATGACATCGGCCCAGCTAGAAGAAATGAAGAGATCTGCTCCAAGGGCTGGCGCTTTAACTGCACTGACTCGGGCCAAGGCTTGGATAGCTGACCTTGATCCGGAGGATATTGGAAATGGTTATCCGAGTCAAAAATAAGATGGGTCGGATTTTGATGAGGATGCCCTTAAAGCTTTGACAAAGGAAATGCGCCCACTTGCTAGCAAAATGACCGAAGAGACTGGTCTGTCTTATCACCGGTCCATCTATGATGCATACAACAGACGAATTGCTGCGTCAGTTTATGAAGCCCAAAATCTAATCCCACCAACTCGTAAGCATACTTATGCTCCCGACCTTGAACCGTCAAATCTTATAAGTGATAAAGTTGTCTTCCAAGCTTTGTGTGGAATTGACTGGGCCACCATTGACTTCTAGGCAGTGGATGGGGAGGCGGAGGTTGAACTGACACAGGACGATCCGCAATCTTCACATCAAGCTGAAGAGGAATCATAATCCGGAAGCCGGTTTAATATGTGTGCACCATCCTCTGTAGGAAAAATAATTATCTTTTTGGTCAGTTAAAACGCCTTGTAATAGGCTAGCTTAAAATACTTGGTCTTCTATGCCATCGTGCATAGCTTGAAACACTTGGTCTGCTATGCCATCGTGCATAGCTTGAAACACTTGGTCTACTATGCCATCGTGCATAATCACTTTCCTAAGACTGAAACTTTGTCATCATATGCAATGTCTGCCTATGATCTTTACTAGTGTTGTGCAATCCTGTTTTCTGCATATAATAAACTGAAAACTTGTCCTGGCGGTTTACCGCCGGACGGGTTATGATTCCCAATATGAAGCCAGAGTTTATAACAAAGGCTTGTAAAGATAATGAATTATGAAAATACCTCGTACTTGTGACTTAAATCACATCGTTGGTTTACCAATCGTTTTTGTAGTAAGGGTGATAACCCAAATCTTGAGTGTTGATAACTCCCACCATGTTGTGCTGGTATATAATAAGCCATGCCGGGTTATGATAAACATCGGATGATCATCCTGGCGACTTATAGTCAATGCCAGACCGGGCTAAGAACACCGGTTCATAATTGATTATGTGCTAACAACTGATGGTTGAAAGCTGCACCGGGCTAAGAAACACCAGGTTGATGTAATGACTTATAGTCAGGCCGGGTCAATAGATGCCGGTTTATCTTAAAACCTTATCAAAGGAAAGAAAAACTTGCAAAAAACAAAATAAATTTTTTTTGTAGTCGAGGCTTTTCAAGGGCTGCCAGGCCCAAATTGAAGGCTTTTCATGGGCTGCCAGGCCGCTGAGTTAAACCATTTGACAAAGCCTTCTAAGATGGGCCTCCAATTACCAATCATTGTTTTAACCTTGACAAGTTCAGGGTCTGTATAAGATTGACTTGTCAAACGTTCGGCGGGTCATACCAGGATTACCTGGATGGAGTGGCTTACTTGATGAAGGCAGGTTAACTCGGGGTTTTAGGTGAATAAACCTTGCTTCCAAGCCTGGCTTGATAGCCTATTACAAGGGTCCTTTCAAACTCTTTGTTGTTGTGCACAAAGAGCCCCCAAGTAACATTGTGAGCTGTGCTCAATGGGTACCTATGTTTGAGCTGTGCGTGGCATCAGACTCTCTTTGGTCCCTTGGTGTGAAGCTCCCAAGCTATGTTGTAGCTTTGTAAGCCAGTTTAATGGGTAACTAGAACTCCGCTTTGTAAGCATAAGCCCCCATGTAACCAAGAAGATATATAAGACGAAACGGCAGAAGCCCCGCTTTAAAAGGATGCCGGTTTATTTATTGATCATAATATGTACATCAAAAATATATACATAGTAGGAGCCTGTGTCTCAGGTGTAGTAAGGCCTAAGACGAGCTATATTCCATGGACGGCGAGTCTCCTCCTCTGACTTGCGTGAGTCTTTGTGTTCTCGAACATCGATGAGGTAGTATGACCCGTTGTTCAGATTCTTGCTGACCACAAAGGGTCCTTCCCAAGGCGGAGATAACTTGTGCATGTCAGTCTGATCTTGGATGAGCCAGAGCACCAAGTCGCCTTCTTGGCAAGTCCCTGTTTTAACCCGGCGGCTGTGATAACGTTGCAGGTCTTTCTGGTAAATCGCCGAGCGAGCTGCCGCAATATCCCGTTGCTCATCTAACAGGTCCAATGCATCCTGGCGTGCTCTTTCATTGTCCGCTTCAACGTAAGCTGCCACTCATGGCGAGTCATGGCGAATATCACTTGGGAGAACTACTTCCGCTCCATAAACCATGAAGAAAGGTGTATAGCCCGTAGATCTATTGGGAGTGGTGTTAATGCTCCATAAAACGGAAGGCAACTCCTCCACCCAACAACCCTCATCCGCTTCAAAGGGACTGAGGGAGTCCCGGATTAGGGGGTGTCCGGATAGCCGGACTACGATCATCGGCCGAACTATCATCGGCCGGACTATCATCATCATCGACTGGACTCCAAGACTATGAAGATACAAGATTGAAGACTTCGTCCCGTGTCCGGATGGGACTTTCCTTGGCGTGGAAGGAAAGCTTGGCGATACGGATACGTAGATCTCCTACCATTGTAACCGACTCTATGTAACCCTAGCCCTCTCCGGTGTCTATATAAACCGGATGGCTCTAGTCCGTAGGACACAACAACAACCATTACAATCATACCATAGGCTAGCTTCTAGGGTTTAGCCTCCTTGATCTCGTGGTAGATCCACTCTTGTAAACATCCACAATATCAATATCAATCAAGCAGGACGTAGGGTTTTACCTCCATCAAGAGGGCCCGAACCTGGGTAAAACATCGTGTCCCTTGTCTCCTGTTACCATCCGCCTAGACGCACAGTTCGGGACCCCCCTACCCGAGATCCGCCGGTTTTGACACTGACATTGGTGCTTTCATTGAGATTTCCTCTGTGTCGTCACCGATAGGCTTGATGGCCTCTTCAATCGACAACGACGCAGTCCTGGGTGAGACTTTTCTCCCCGGACAGATCTTCGTATTCGGCGGCTTGGCACTGCGGGCCAACTCACTTGGCCATTTGGAGCAGATCGAAACCTACGCCCCTGGCCGTCAGGTCAGGTTTGGAAGCCTAAACTTCACGGCCGATATCCGCGGGGACTTGATCTTCGATGGATCTGAGCCACAGCCGAGCGTGCCGCGCTGTCACGATGGGCGCGACCTAACTCTGCCGCCGGACAGCACCTTGGAGGCCGCACACGAATCCACTCCAACCCATAGTCCGGAGCCGATCGCACGGATCGAGGACGGATGGCTGGACACCTCCTCGGGAGCTGCAACTTCCATGGCGATGGAGCCGAACACTTACCTCGTCCCGCATAAAGCCCATGACTCCGAGGTGCCGGACCCCCTGCCGGACTACGAACCTCCTGCGCCCCTGCCAGTCGAATCCGATTGGGCACCGATCATGGAATTCACCGCTGCGGACACCTTTCAGCACTCACCCTTCGGCGATATCTTAAATTCGATGAAGCATCTCTCACTATCCGGAGAGCCCTGGCCGAACTACGGCCAGGATGGTCGGGACGCGGACAATGAAGAAATTCAGAGCCCACCCACCACCCACTTCGTAGCCACCGTCGACGATCTAACTGACGTGCTAAACTACGACTCCGAAGACATCAACGGTATGGACGACGATGCCGGAGACAATCAAGAACCAGCGCCTATAGGGCACTGGAAGGCCACCTCGTCACATGACATACATATGGTGGACACCCCAAAGGGAAGCGATAACGAGGAACAACGGGATGCGGCAGAGGATAATCCCGCCGATAAACAACCAAAACGGCGACATAGACGCCGCCCTAAGTCCCGCCTCGATCAAAGCAGCATTCCTAACGACCCAGCGATAGAGCAGGGCAAACCAGCGGACGACGAACATACAACCAAGCAACCATCCGAACAGACGAACCGGATAATCAACCACTTCACGGAGCAATCAACAGTCCGGACACAACACCGGAGCATAAGAACCTTCACAAAAGACTCGTCGCCACTGCAAGAAGTTTGAAGAAGGAAAAACGGAAGCTCAAAACAGCGGAAGACATACTCAGAATGAAGTGGAGCAAAGTACTCAAGACCGCAGACAAATATGGCAATGGCCATCAAACAAAGAGCTACCCGAAGCGCAAGTTGCTGCCAGAATTTGACGAGGAAGCCATAGAGCCCTCACAGTCAAAAAATAAAGAGGCCGCCTGGCCGGATAGACGGCCAGATGACAGGCCAAAAGCGACAAGCGGCGCCGCACACAAGCCGACTTATGATCCTGGGAAAACGGACGGCCCAACTAGGTCCATCTACGGGCCAAAAAAGAGGGCCCCAGGAAGTAACACAACACGACAAGTGTTCGAAGACAGCGGCACACCCAAATACAGGGGCGCCGCACACCCGCTATGTTTTACCGATGAGGTGCTGGATCATGAATTTCCAGCAGGGTTCAAACCCATAAACATAGAGGCATACGACGGCACAACAGACCCCAGGAGTCTGGATAGAAGATTACATACTACACATACACATGGCTAGAGGAGATGATCTCCACGCCATAAAATACCTACCCCTCAAGCTCAAAGGGCCAGCTCGGCATTGGCTCAAAAGCCTCCCAGAAAACACTGTTGGAAGTTGGGAAGAGCTTGAGGACGCGTTTAGAGCAAATTTTCAAGGGACTTATGTCCGCCCTCCGGATGCAGACGATCTGAGTCATATAACCCAACAGCCCGGAGAGTCAGCGCGCAAATTCTGGAACAGGTTCCTTACCAAAAAGAACCAAATAGTCGACTGTCCGGACGCGGAAGCCTTAGCAGCTTTTAAACACAACGTCCGAGACGAATGGCTCGCCAGACACCTCGGCCAAGAGAAGCCAAGAACAATGGCCGCGCTAACAAGCCTCATGACGCGCTTTTGCGCAGGAGAAGACAGCTGGCTAGCAAGATGCAGCACCAGCGACCCGAGTACATCCGAGATCAGAGATGGAAACGGAAAATCACGGCGCAGGAAAGATCAGCGCCGGAATAAAGAAAAAATCCCAAAGGGCACGGCGGTCAACGCCGGATTCAAAAGCTCGCGGCCAAACAATAAAACACTGCCTCTTAAGGACAACAGCGATGAGCTATCAAATTTAAACAAAATCTTAGATCAGATATGTCAAATCCACAGTACCTCCGGAAGGCCTGCAAACCATACCAACCGAAATTGTTGGGTTTTTAAATAGTCCGGCAGACTCAACACCGGACACAAGGGGCTCGATGCGCCAAGCGAGGACGATGACGAACCCCACCAGCAGAGCAGAGCACCGGAAGTCAAAAGACTTTCCCACAAGAAGTCAAAACAGTAAGCTCGCTTCATGTGATAGTACGGAAAACCAACACGGCACTCGCTAAGACAAGTGTCGCACGGTCCACCCCAGCGGAACACCGAGATTGGATGTCAAAACCAATCACTTTCGACCATCTGGATTAGTCCAGAAGTATCCGGAACGCAGGATAGACTGCCCTGATATTGGATCCCATAATAGACGGACTGCAATTCACGCAGGTTTTGATGGACGGCGGCAGTAACTCAAACCTGCTATATCCGGACACAATCCGCAAGTTGGGATAGACCCTACTACAATTCGGCATAGCCGCACTTCCTTCAAAGGAGTGGCGCCAGGCCCTTACGCCAGGTGCACAGGTTCATTATTACTAGAGGTTGTGTTCGGGTCACCTGACAACTTCCAACGAGAAAAGCTAACCTTTCATGTCGCCCCATTTAAAAGTAGCTATCAAGCATCACTGGGACAGGAAGCTTTAGTCCGCTTCAATGCAATACCACATTACGCGTCTCTTACGCTTAAAATGCCCGGTCCATGTGGCATCATTTCATTAAAAGGTCGCCTGAGACCCCGGACACGGCTGGACGAGTCCGGAACAAATAAGCTAGGGGCTACCTAGCCGCACACCCCTTCACAAGGGTTTGTACATATAAGCCATAATGAGCTAGCATAGGCTCAACTTTATTAATCTATATTTCAATTTTTTATGCACTTTCTCGCACGATTTTTTTTCAAAATAAGTTCCTCTCTTTTTACAGATGAATAGCATGCACACCCGTCCAGGATACGGCACAACGGAGACACAGGCGCAGACGTGTAGTAGGGACCCATTGCAAGGACTCTTTTCAGACTAAGACCCTACGTAAACCTTTCTTACTGTCTCTTGTTGCTATAATCCCCTGGTTTCTCATTATAACCAGAGTGGAGACTGGCGTTTTGGCATCGGCCGCGCCAGAAGAACTTGCCCGTACCTGGACACAAGGGGCTTAGGGCATTGTTTTGCCCGCTATTGTAAAGACCGAACACCTTCGGGAGTGTTCGGCGTCTCGAGTTAGGCCTTATATGCATCAGCTCCGAATCATGTCTTTGGTCAAATGTTGGGTTTGCCCGGCTCCTGTGTTTTGCTGCCTTACGTTCCGTATCACCGGCTAATGCGGCACCAGGAGAACTACTGCGATTGTGCCCCAGTTCGGCTGGGCGAGCACCTCAGTAGAGAAAGCCGAAAACTGACTGTCATGATACAGCGAGAGACTGGTCAACCACTCGATCGACCATGGGAATGTTTAGAATTCCTCCGCTTTGACGAAGGGCCGTTTCCCGGTCAGGCACATACGCGCCCCAAATTCGGAGAGCGCGGTGCCCCCAGGGGCTATGTCGTAGCCCCACCCTCGAACTCCATGGCTAAGTGAAAGTGATAAAGCATTATAGTCCGGTTGCCTCGTTTGCTACGCTACCACCTCCTTTACAGGACCGAGACGTCGGATTAAGTGTGAAAACGCGCTATTTTTTGCGAACACCCCCGCACCTTGTGCGTGGGGGCTGAAGCCGACGACTGCCATCTTTCAGGTTATACACACGTATACATGAACGGCCGCATAGGAGATATTCTATTACTTGAACGCACAAGTATAAAAGGCGCTTACATTATAAATATTGTTTTACATCATAAAAACGTTCATTCGAACGTAACATTTTTTGAGCACTGCGACTCTATTACACGAGCACCACGCAGCACTTCGCCAAAATAGTGCTCGGCGGGTAACCGGTTATCGTCCGAACCCGGGGTCGCAATAGCGGTGGCATCCATCTCTGTCCAATGTGTCTTCACACGGGCAAGTGCCATCCGCGCACCCTCTATGCAGGCCGACCGCTTCATCGCCTTGATATGCGGCACCTCCCCAAGAAATTGCTGCAATAAGCCAAAGTAACTCTTTGGCTCGGGCCTATCCGGCCAGACATGGGTCACTATATCCGTCATAGCAAGCCCGGACAACCTATTTAGCTCAGCCCACTCGGCCAAATGGTCGGTCAGTGGAAGTGAACACTCCGGACTATGGAATTAAGACCAAAACAGCTCTTATGTCTTGTGATCCTTATGGCTTCGAAAATGCACAACGGCATCCGCCGCACTCGCTGCTAAGTCCATATAAGGGTCCTCTGGACCCCGCAGTTGGCCCAGCTGAGCATACTTTGGATCCGTAAACCTTCGGCGCAGCAGAAAAGGCTTGCCAGCTACAATATCTCCGGCCTGGCGCAGCTCTTCCTTTATAGCCCGCATTGCAGAGCGGGCATCCTTGGCTTCGGCGGTGGCCTTCCCCAGGTCTCCTTGCCCCGCTAGGCGCTCCTTCCCAAGAGCCTCATTGCGGTCGGTAGCATCTTTTAACTTCACGGCCATTTCGGCCATCTCTTCCCTGCTCTGGCAATGTGCGACCCTTTCGGCCGCTAACTCCTCGGCCGCCCTCGAGGCCGCCGCATTACTTCTTCTGGCCTGCTCCTTGGCTTGAGCAAGTTCGGTCCGAAGGCTCTCCACAGTAGCGGCACTATCTGCATTTCACACACATGTTGTAAGGAGCGGGCTTCAGCTCCCTTACCAAGTGACCGCACAGAAACACTTACCTTGCGACTCATCAAGTCGCCTGTTGACCAGCGTGATGTCCGCATCCGCAACAGCGAGTTGCCGCTTTAGTTCAGCAACTCCATCAGTCCGGCTGGCCCCCGGACGACCCGCCACCTGCATCGGCATGACGGAAATTTAAACCTGCGATTTTGATCCTCGGCACGCTGTCGATTTCGACAACCTACCGAGTCTCAGGGGCTACTATCTATACAGGGCGCATTCTATATGCAAAACTGTTAAAAGGTGTGTCATTTTTACGTACCTTAAACCCCGCCAGCAAACTCCTGACGGCATTATGCAACCCGTCTTCGGCGGACGAAATCCTTTCAATCACCATGCTCATCAATGCGTGGTGATCTTCTGAGATAGACACCTTCTCAAGCAGATCCTTCAGCCGTACACCAGTTGGCGCCGAACTATCCGGCTTTGCCAAACCAGGGGGCTCCCTCCGTGAAGACACTTCAGGCTCGTCCGCCCTATCTGACGGCGCCCCGGACGGAGGTGTCTCGCTCTCCATCATCTCCGGACGAACCCCGAAGACGAGCTCATTTGCGAAGGACGGAGATCCGAACTACAAGGTAAAAACTTTAGTTATCCTCAGAAGCACAAATAGGGATGTCCCTTATTATAAAACTCCTTTCTTCCTACTTACGGCTCGTTGGAGGGCTGATTCTTTAAGGGAGATTGTGCGGCCGGGGCCTCCTCGGACGCAGGACCCTCTGGCGAAGATTTCTTCCCCCATTTAGGGGCTTTTGCCCCCGGGTCCTTGGAGGCCGTCCTCTTCTCCCCTTGGAGGGATGGATTCTCGATCCCCCCTCTTTCAAGAGCCTCCTTAGGCGAGGCAGTAGCTTTCCTGCTTTCCCCTTCGCCTTCCTCTGGAGGCGCAACCTCAAGCATCCGGACCAGCACGGAATCCGGCGCGGTCTCGGGGAGGGGGGCCGAACACCATATCAATTTTGCTTCCGCTATCCACTCCTGTTTAGAAGGAAGTTGGTCATAAGGAGAATCATCGAAAGGCAAACAAACGGTATGTCCGGACTTGGAACTACTTACTTGAGTATCCATGCGATTGCAGCTTAGGCCAGCATCCTCGGTCAATTCCGGACGCGCCTCTTGCGATCCGAAGAATAATTTGTACATCTCCAGGGGTGTCATACCCATGTAGTGTTGAAGAATCCGTGGGCCCTCCGGATTGAACTCCCACAGCCGGAGAGGGCGGCGTTTGCAGGGCGGGAGACGCCTAATCAGCATAACCTGCATTACCACCACCATATCAACCTCCCTCGTTTGGAGATCTCGAATCCGGCCCTGCAGTAGGGGCATGTCCTTTGACGGCCCCCAGTTGAGCCCTTGGTTGATCCACGACATCAACCGTCGTGGAGGTCCCGGGCGGAATAAGGGCAGCGGCTTTTGTCTGCGGCCCCTCGGAACGGTAATATAGAACCACTCTTGCTGCCACGGGCCGAGCTCCTCTTGGAAGGAGCCAGCGGGCCACGGGGCATCGGCCCTCCTACTTATGGCCGCCTCGCCGCACTACGCTTGACGCCCCCCGATCATCTTCGGCGCCACATTGAAGGTCTTCAGCCACAGGCTGAAGTGAGGGGTGACGCGGAGGAAGGCTTCGCAGACGACAATAAATGCGGAAATATGGAGGATGGACTCCGGAGCCAAATCGTGGAATTCCAACCCATAGTAAAACATGAGCCCTCTCACAAAAGGATCCATCGGGAAGCCTAAACCCTGACGGAGGTGGGATACAAAAATGACATACTCGCCGGGCTCGGGGGTGGGGATGGCCTGCCCTTCGGCAGGCAACCTGTGCGAAATCTCATAAGCCAGGTACTTGGCCTCCCGCAGCTTTAGCACGTCCTCCTCTGTGACGGAGGAGGGCATCCACCGATCCTGGAGGTCAAAACCGGACATCGTTGAAGGTCCGAAGCGCTCGAATCTGGAGCTCTAGGTGCTGGAACTTGGAGCGGGGAGAGGATTCGATGGAGGATTGAAGAAAAGAAACGAGCCTTGGTCCCGTTATAAAGAGGGAGAATACCGAGAGCCGTCTCCGTGACCGTTTGGGACTCGCCTTCGATAGAGGGGGCGTGACGACGGGCGTGGTTGGGTTACCCACATCCGTATTGATGAGAATCCCGGATTAAGGGGGAACACGATCTCTGCTTCGACAAGACGTGCCAAGGAAACCGCTTCGCTAAATGCGCTGAGGTGGTAGAGTAAAAAATGATTCAAGTAATGGCTTGGTAGTGGCGTGACGTCATGCCGCAAAAAACATCAGCAGATTGAACTTGTGTATATATTATTCTCTCTACGGTGGAATGTGGAATTTATTTTGCGGAGCCGGACACTATCATGGTGTTCACAATCTTCTATCATTCGGAGGAGGAACCCGCCTTGCAATGCCAAGCAATATATGCGCCAGACTTATCGTCATCGAAGCCTGGTTCAGGGGCTACTGAGGGAGTCCCGGATTAGGGGGTGTCCGGATAGCCGGACTACCATCATCGGCCGAACTATCATCGGCCGGTCTATCATCATCATCGACCGGACTCCAAGACTATGAAGATACAAGATTGAAGACTTCGTCCCGTGTCCGGATGGGACTTTCCTTGGCGTGGAAGGCAAGCTTGGCGATACGGATACGTGGATCTCCTACTGTTGTAACCGACTCTATGTAACCCTAGCCCTCTCCGGTGTCTATATAAACTGGATGGCTCTAGTCCGTAGAACAACAACAACCATTACAATCATACCATAAGCTAGCTTCTAGGGTTTAGCCTCCTTGATCTCGTGGTAGATCCACTCTTGTAAACATCCACAATATCAATATCAATCAAGCAGGACGTAGGGTTTTACCTCCATCAAGAGGGCCCGAACCTGGGTAAAACATCGTGTCCCTTGTCTCCTGTTACCATCCGCCTAGACGCACAGTCCGGTACCCCCTACCCGAGATCCGCCGGTTTTGACACCGACAGGGACCATATGCCGGGGCTTGATACCCTTTAGTATTTCCTGATTAGCTCGCTCCGCTTGACCATTAGATTGGGGGTGGGCTACTGATGATACATCAAGCTGGATGTGCTCACGTTGACAGAACTCTTCATAGCTCCCTTAGAGAGATTCATGCCATTATCTGTTATAATGTTGTGTGGAAAACCAAAGCGGAAGATCACCTTTTTCATGAATTGAACCGTCATGGCCGCATCACACTTGCTCACTAGCTCTGCCTCCACCCACTTGGTAAATTTATCAACCGCCACCAGAAGGTGGGTCTTCTTATCCTTGGACCTCTTAAAAGGCCCAACCATATCCAGCCCCCAAGTTGCAAACGACCAGGTAATTGGAATCATTCTCAACTCCAAAGCCGGAACATGAGCTCGACGTGCAAACTTCTGACAGCCGTCACACTTTTGGACTAGATCTTACGCATCAGCATGAGCTGTTAACCAGTAAAAACCATGCCGGAAAGCCTTAGCCACCAAGGATGTTGAACCGGCATGATGTCCACAATCTCCTTCATGAATTTCGCGCAAGATCTCACAGCCTTCTTCAGAAGAAACACAATGCTGAAACACCCCTGAGACACTGTAGTGGTGCAACTCGCCATTGACAATAGTCATGGACTTAGACCGCCGGATTATCTGCTTAGCCAAAACTTCGTCCTCTGGTAACTCGCCCCGGTTCATGTACGCTAGGTACGACAATGTCCAATTAGGGATAGCATGTAGAACCGCCACCAATTGAGATTCCAGGTCAGGAATCGTCAGATCCTCCTCGGTATCTTGAGCGACGGATTATGCAGAATATCCAGAAAAACATTAGGCAGCACAGGTTTACGCTGGGATCCGAGCTGGCTTAAAGTGTCTGCCGCTTCATTCTTGCGCCTATCAATGTGCTAGACCTAATAACCCTTGAAGTGACAAGCAATGACGTCCACCTCCCGTCGATAAGCCACCATGAGTGGATCCTTAGAATCCCACGTACTGGATACTTGCTGAGCCACTAAATCGGAGTCACCAAAGCAATGTACCTGGATTAAGTTCATCTCCTTAGCCATCCGCAGACCATGGAGTAAGGCGTCATACTCAGTTGCATTGTTAGTACAGGGAAACATTAAGCGGAGAACATAACACAATTTGTCACCTCGAGGGGAAGTAAGAACCACTCCAGCCCCCGAGCCCTCCAATTGTCTTGATCCATCAAAGTGAATAGTCTAATATGTGTTATCCGGTTTATCCTTCGGTTCCTGCAACTCTGTCCAGTCGTTGATGAAGTCTACGAGCGCTTGGGACTTGATAGCAGTGCGAGGCATGTATTTCAACCCATGAGGCCCAAGCTCAATAGCCCACTTAGCAACCCGACCAATTGCCTCCTTGTTTTGAATGATGTCTCCCAATGGAGCAGAACTGACCACAGTGATAGGATGGCCTTGAAAGTACTGCTTAAGCTTCCGGCTTTCCATAAACACTCCATACACCAGCTTCTGCCAATGGGGATATCCCTGTTTGGACTCGATAAGTACCTCACTGATATAATAAACCGACCGTTGAACCGGATATTCCTTACCAGCCTCCTTGCGCTCCACGACAATAGCCACGCTGATAGCCCGGGCATTAGCAGCCACGTATAACAGCAATGGTTCCTTATCAATGGGGGCAGCAAGGATGTTCGGCCAACTGCTTCTTCAAATCCTCGAATGTCGCATCAGCAACATAACTCCAGACAAAGTTATCTGTTTTCTTCATCATCTGATAAAGCGGGACCACCTTCTCCCCCAACCGGCTGATAAACCGGCTTAGCGCTGCAATACGACCCGCCAGTCTCTGGACATCATTGATACACGCCGGTTTAGCCAGGGATGTAATAGCCTTGATCTTTTCCGGATTAGCTTCAATGCCCCTGTTAGACACCAGAAAACCCAACAGCTTGCCAGCTGGCACACCAAAAACGCATTTGGCCGGATTAAGCATCATCTTATAAATCCTCAGATTATCAAAAGTTTCCTGCAAGTCAGCTATGAGTGTCTCTGCTTTCCTGGATTTCACCACGATATCATCCACATAAGCATGAACATTGCGCCCGATCTGATTATGAAGGCAATTATGCACACATAGCTGATAAGTCGCCTGAGCACTCTTGAGCCCAAAAGGCATAGAAACATAGCAGAAGGCTCCAAAAGGAGTTATAAAGGCCGTGTTCTCCTGGTCCTTAACTGCCATTTTGATCTAATGGTAACCCGAATAAGCATCCAGAAAACTCAACCGCTCGCAACCCGCCGTAGCATAAATAATTTGATCAATACGAGGGACGATAAAGGGATCAGCTGGGCAAGCTTTGTTCAAATCCGTGTAGTCCACACACATACGCCAAGTGTCGTTCTTCTTAAGTACCAACACCGGGTTAGCCAACCACTCAGGGTGAAAAACCTCCACAATAAACGCTGCTGCCAATACCCGGGCTACCTCCTCTCCAATGGCCTTGTGTCTCTCTTCATTAAAGCGGCGAAGAAATTGCTTGACCAGTTTAAACTTGGGATCAATATTAAGGGTGTGCTCAGCGAGTTCCCTCGGTACACCTGGCATGTCACAAGGTTTCCATGCAAAGATGTCCCGGTTCTCACAGATGAACTCGATGAGCGCGCTTTCCTATTTTGATCCAAGTTAACGGTGATGCTGAACTGCTTGGATGAACTGTTAGGAACAAAATCAACCAACTTAGTCTCATCATGCGATTTAAACTTCAAAGCCGGATCATGCTCTGTAGTGGCTTCTTCAGAGAAGTCATATCTGCCGGATCAACATTCTCTTTATAAAACTTCAACTCCTCCATCGCGCAAACTGACTCAGCATAAGCCGCATCACCTTCCTCGCACTCCAGAGCAATCTTGCGGCTACCATGAACCGTGGTGGTCCCCTTATGACCCGGCATCTTGAGTTGCAGATAAACATAACACGTCCTTGCCATTAACTTAGCATAAACTGGCCGTCCAAATAGGGCATGGTATGGACTTCTGATTTTGACCACTTCAAAGGTCAATGTCTCGGACCTTGAATCATGATCATCTCCAAAAACCACCTCCAGAGCTATCTTATCGACCGGGTAAGCCCATTTACCAGGTACCACACCGTGAAAGCCGGTGTTCGATGGTTTAAGATTCTTATCTGTTAACCCCATACGCCGGAAGGTTTCATAATACAAGATGTTGATACTGCTCCCTCCATCCATGAGCACTTGGTGAATTTATAACCTCCAACCTGTGGTGCGACCACCAACGCCAGATGACCCGGATTAGCAACCCGGGGCGAATGATCTTCTTGATTCCACACAATAGGCTGCTCAGACCAACACAGATAACGGGGCACCGCCGGTTCAACGGAGTTTACCGCCCTCTTATGGAGCTTCTGATCGCGTTTGCACAGACTTGTAGTGAAAACATGATACTGTCCACCATTTAACTGCGGGTTACTCTGATAACCCGACAACTGCTGTTGCTGATTCCCTTGTTGATTATAACCACCTTGGTTGTCCTGATTGCCTTGATTGCCGTGTCCACCTTGGTTACCCTGAAAACCTGGACCAGAGTTACCTCCACCATAACCTGGCATATGTAACCCGGGTCCTGAACCGCCGGACGGTCCATGATCATACCGGAAGAGATATGAATTTTTGAACTCTCGCATAATGAAGAAATCCTTCCATAAGTGCGTAGCCGGTTTATCTTGCGTCCCATGCTTTGAGCAAGGTTGGTTCAACAGTCGCTCTAGATTCATCCCTGATCCTCCGCCCCGCGGGGGAGGTTTACCCATGCGGCGCTGATTATTGCCCTGCACATTGGTGTTAGCCACAAAGCCAGAATTATTCTCTCACTTGCGCTTACCGTTATTCCCATGGCTCGCCTAGTTATGTTGTTGTCCTTTTGTACTGACGTTCTTCTTTCCCTTCTCCGGCTCCTCGTCATCAGACTCAGGATCCATAGAATTATCAGAATCGCATACTTAACCAAAGCTACCATAAGTGTTCCCATGTCATTGCAATGACGCTTGAGCCGTCCCAACTTCAATTTCAATGGCTTAAACTGGCAATTGCCCTTCAATGTTATGATTGCCGAATCAGCATTGATGCGGTCCAATGAATGCAGAATTTCCGAAACCCGGCGCACCCAATGAGTCGTTGATTCGCCCTCCCCTTGGACACAGGCGGCCGGATCCACGATTGACATGGGTTGCTTGCACGTGTCTTTGAAGTTTGCTATAAACTGGGCCTTCAACTGATCCCATGAACCGATCGAATTAACCGGCAGACTTTTTAACCAAGTACGTGTTGGGGAACGTAGCAGAAATTCAAAATTTTCCTACGTGTCACCGAGATCTATCTATGGAGAGACCAGCAACGAGTAGAAAGAGAGTGCATCTACATACCCTTGTAGATCGCTAAGCGGAAGCGTTCAAGTGAACGGGGTTGATGGAGTCGTACTCGTCGTGATTCAAATCACCGATGATCCTAGTGCCGAACGGACGGCACCTCCGCGTTCAACACACGTACAGCCCGGTGACGTCTCCCACGCCTTGATCCAGCAAGGAGAGAGGGAGAGGTTGAGGAAGACTCCATCCAACAGCAGCACAACGGCGTGGTGGTGGTGGAGGAGCGTGGCAATCCAGCAGGGCTTCGCCAAGCACCATGGGAGAGGAGGAGTAGGAAGAGAGGTAGGGCTGTGCCAGAACTTCGTCTATAGCTCCCATGCGCCTCCCCACTATATATAGGGGTGGAGGGGCTTGTTTCTTGCCCTCCAAGTCCATTGGGGCGTTGTCCAAGGTGGGAGGAAAGAAATCTCATTATTTCCTTCCCCACCGATTGTTATCCCCCCTTTTTAGGGATCTTGATCTTATCCCTTCGGGATATGATCTTATTCCTTCTAAGGGGGGATCTTGGTGCGCCTTGACCAGGGGTGTGGGGCCTTGCCCCCACTACCCACGTCCATGTGGGTCCCCCCATGCAGGTGGGCCCCACTCCAGAACCTTCTAGAACCTTCCCGGTACAATACCGAAAAATCCCGAACATTTTCCGGTGGCCAAAATAGGACTTCCCATATATAAATCTTTACCTCCGGACCATTCCGGAACTCCTCGTGACGTCCGGGATCTCATCCGGGACTCCGAACAACATTCGGTAACCACATACAAACTTCCTTTATAACCCTAGCGTCATCGAACCTTAAGTGTGTAGACCCTACGGGTTCGGGAGACATGTAGACATGACCGAGACGTTCTCCGGTCAATAACCAACAGCGGGATCTGGATACCCATAATGGCTCCCACATGTTCCACGATGATCTCATCGGATGAACCACGATGTCAAGGACTTAATCAATCCCGTATTCAATTCCCTTTGTCTATCGGTATGTTACTTGCCCGAGATTCGATCGTCGGTATCCAATACCTTGTTCAATCTCGTTACCGGCAAGTCACTTTACTCGTTCCGTAACACATCATCCCGTGATCAACTCCTTGGTCACATTGCGCATATGATGATGTCCTACCGAGTGGGCCCAGAGATACCTCTCCGTTTACACGGAGTGACAAATCCCAGTCTCGATCCGCATAAAACAATAGATACTTTCGGAGATACCTGTAGTGCACCTTTATAGTCACCCAGTTACGTTGTGACGTTTGATACACCCAAAGCACTCCTACGGTATCCAGGAGTTACACGCTCTCATGGTCGAAGGAAGAGATACTTGACATTGGCAAAGCTCTAGCAAATGAACTACATGATCTTTTGTGCTAGTCTTAGGATTGGGTCTTGTCCATCACATCATTCTCCTAATGATGTGATCCCGTTATCAACGACATCCAATGTCCATAGCCAGGAAACCATGACTATCTGTTGATCACAACGAGCTAGTCAACTAGAGGCTCACTAGGGACATATTGTGGTCTATGTATTCACACGTGTATTACGATTTCCGGATAATACAGTTATAGCATGAATAAAAGACAATTATCATGAACAAGGAAATATAATAATAATACTTTTATTATTGCCTCTAGGGCATATTTCCAACAGTCTCCCACTTGCACTAGAGTCAATAATCTAGTTCACATCGCCATGTGATTAACACTCACAGGTCACATCGCCATGTGACTAATACCCAAGAGTTTACTAGAGTCAGTAGTCTAGTTCACATCACTATGTGATTAACACTCAATGAGTTTTATGTTTGATCATGTTGCTTGTGAGAGAGGTTTTAGTCAACGGGTCTAAACCTTTCAGATCCGTGTGTGCTTTACAAATCTCTATGTCATCTCCTAGATGCAGCTACCACACTCTATTTGGAGCTATTCCAAACAACTGTTCTACTTGGAGCTATTCTAAATTATTGCTCCATTATATGTATCCGGTCTCTCTACTCAGAGCTATCCGGATAGGTGTCAAGCTTGCATCGTCGTAACCTTTACGACGAACTCTTTTACCACCTCCATAATCGAGAAAATTCCTTAGTCCACTAGTTACTAAGGATAACTTTGACCGCTGTCCTGTGAGCCATTCTTGGATCACTCTTGTACCCCTTGACTGACTCATGGCAAGGCACACTTCAGGTGCGGTACACAGCATAGCATACTGAAGAGCCTACGTCTTAAGCATAGGGGACGACCTTCGTCCTTTCTCTCTATTCTGCCGTGGTCGAGCTTTAAGTCTTAACTTCGTACCTTACAACTCAGGCAAGAACTCCTTCTTTGACTGGTCCATCTTGAACACCTTCAAGATCATGTCAAGGTATGTGCTCATTTGAAAGTATTATTAAGCATTTTGATCTATCCTTATAGATCTTGATGCTCAATGTTCAAGTAGCTTAATCCAGGCTTTCCATTGAAAAACACTTTCAAAATAACCCTATATGCTTTCCAGAAATTCTACGTCATTTCTGATCAACAATATGTCAACAACATATACTCATCAGAAATTCTATAGTGCTCCCACTCACTTCTTTGGAAATACAAGTTTCTCATAAACTTTGTACAAACCCAAATTTTTTGATCATCATCAAAACATACATTCCAACTCCGAGATGCTCACTCCAGTCCTTAGAAGGATTGCTGGAGCTTTGCATACTAATTAGCATCTTTCGGGATTGACAAAACCTTCCGGTTGTATCACATACAACCTTTCCTCATTAAAATCGTCGAGGAAACAATGTTTTGACATCCTATCTGCAAGATTTCATAAATAATGCAGTAATCGCTAATATAATTCCAACAGACTCTTAGCATCGCTACGAGTGAGAAAATCTCATCGTAGTCAACTCCTTGAACTTGTCGGAAAACATCTTAACGACAAGTCGAGCTTTCTTAATGGTGACATTTACCATCATTGTCCGTCTTCCTTTTGAAATCCATCTGTACTCATTAGCCTTACGACCATCGAGCCGTTCTACCAAAGTCTACACTTTGTTTTCATACATGGACCCTCTCTCGGATTTTATGGCCTCAAGCCATTTCTCGGAATCCGGGCCCACCATCGCTTCTCCATAGCTCGTAGGTTCATTGTTGTCTAGCAACATGACCTTGAAGACAGGATTACGTACCACTCTGAAGTAGTACGCATCCTTGTCATCCTACGAGGTTTGGGAGTGACTTGATCCGAAGTTTCATGATCAATATCATAAGCTTCCACTTCAATTGGTGTAGGTGCCACAGGAACAACTCCCTGTGCCCTGTCACACACTAGTTGAAGAGAAGGTTCAATAACCTCATCAAGTCTCCACCATCCTCCCACTCAATTCTTTCGAGAGAAACTTTTCCTCGAGAAAGGACCCGATTCTAGAAACAATCCATATTGCTTTCGGATCTGAATTAGGAGGTATACCAAACTGTTTTGGGTTTCCTATGAAGATGCATTTTATCCGCTTTGGGTTCGAGCTTATCAACCTGAAACTTTTTCATATAAGCGTCGCAGCCCCAAACTTTTAAGAAACGACAACTTAGGTTTCTCCAAACCATAATTCATACGGTGTCATCTCATCGGAATTACGTGGTGCCCTATTTAAAGTGAATGTGGTTGTCTCTAATGCCTAACCCATGAACGATAGTGGTAATTCGATAAGAGACATCATGGTACGCACCATATCGAATAGGGTGCAACTATGATGTTCGGACACACCATCACATTATGGTGTTCCAGGTGGTATTAATTGCGAAACAATTTCCACAATGTCTTAATTGTGTGCCAAAACTCGTAACTCAGATATTCATCTCTATGATCATATCATAGACATTTTATCCTCTTGTCACAATGATCTGCTACTTCACTCTGAAATTACTTGAACCATTCAATAATTCAGACTTGTGTTTCATCAAGTAAATATACTCAACATTTACTCGAATCATCTGTGAAGTAAGAACATAATGATATTCACTGCATGCCTCAGCACTCATTCGACTGCACACATCAAAATGTGTTACTTCCAACAAGTTGCTATCTTGTTCCATCTTACTGAAAATGAGGCTTTTCAGTCATCTTGCCCATGTGGTATGATTTGCATATCTCAAGTGATTCAAAATCAAGTGAGTCCGAACGATCCATTTGCATGGAGTTTCTTCATGCATATACACCAATAGACATGGTTCGCATGTCTCAAACTTTTCAAAAACGAGTGAGTCCAAAGATCCATCAACATGGAGCTTCTTCATGTGTTTTATACCATTATGACTTACATGGCAGTGCCACAAGTAAGTGGTACTATCATTACTATCTTATATCTTTTGGCATGAAAATGTGTATCACTACGACCAAGATTCAATAAACCATTCCTTTAGGTGCAAGACCATTGAAGGTATTATTCAAAAACAGAGTAACCATTATTCTCCTTAAATGAATAACTGTATTGCGATAGACATAATCCAATCATCTCTATGCTCAACGCAAACACCAATCTCGGTGGTAGAGGGAGCGTGCGATGCTTGATCATACCAACCTTGGAAACACTTCCAACATATATCGTCAGCTCACCTTTAGCTAGTCTCCGTTTATTCCATAGCTTTTATTTCGAGTTACTAACACTTAGCAACCGAACCGGTATCCAATACCCTGGTGCTACTAGGAGTACTAGTAAAGTACACATTAACATAATGTATATCAAATATACTTCTATCGACCTTGCCAGCCTTCTCATCTACCAAGTATCTAGGGTAATGCTGCTCCAGTGGTTGTTCCCCTTATTACAGAAGCACTTAGTCTCGGGTTTGGGTTCAACCTTGGGTTTCTTCACTAGAGCAGCAGCTGAATTGCCGTTTCATGAAGTATCCCTTTGTTCCCTTGCCCTTCTTGAAACTAGTGGTTTCACCAACCATCAACAATTGATGCTCCTTCTTGATTTCTACTTTTGCGGTGTCAAACATCATGAATATTTCAAGGATCATCATATCTATCCCTGATATGTTATAGTTAATCACGAAGCTCTAGCAGCTTGGTGGCAATGACTTTGGGGAAACATCACTATCTCATCTGGAGGATCAACTCCCACTCGATTCAAGTGATTGTTGTGCTCAGACAATCTGAGCACAAGCTCAACGATTGAGCTTTTCTCCCTTAGTTTGCAGGCTAAGAAAATCGTCGGAGGTCTTATACCTCTTGACGTGGGCACGAGCCTGAAATCCCAATTTCAGCCCTCGAAACATCTCATATGTTCCGCGACGTTTCGAAAACGTCTTTGGTGCCTCTACTTAAACCATTTAATTTAACTATCACGTAGTTATCAAAACGTGTATGTCCGATGTTCGCAACATCGACAAACGACGTTGGGGTTCAGCACACTGAGCGGTGCATTAAGGACATAAGCTTTCTACTGATCGCATAATCGCTACTATCAACTATCAACTATATTTTCTCTAGGAACATATCTAAACAGTGGAACTAAAGCGCGAGCTTACGACATAATTTGCAAAAAGGTCTTTTGACTATGTTCAGGATAATTAAGTTCATCTTATGAACTCCCACTTAGACAGACATCCCTCTGGTCATCTAAGTGATCACATGATCCGAGTCAACTAGGCCGTGTCCGATCATCACGTGAGACGGACTAGTCATCATCGGTGAACATCTTCATGTTGATCGTATCTACCATACGACTCATGCTCGACCTTTCGGTCTCCGTGTTCCGAGGCCATGTCTGCACATGCTAGGCTCGTCAAGTTAACCCTAAGTGTTTTCGCTGTGTAAAACTGTCTTACACCCGTTGTATGTGAACGTAAGAATCCATCACACCCGATCATCACGTGGTGCTTAGAAGCGACGAACTGTAGCAACGGTGCACAGTTAGGAGAGAACACTTCTTGAAATTTTGTAAGGGATCATCTTATTTACTACCGTCGTCCTAAGCAAACAAGATGCATAAACATGATAAACATCACATGCAATCAAACAGTGACATGATATGGCCAATATCATTTTGCTCCTTTTGATCTTCATCTTCGGGGCTCCATGATCATCATCGTCACCGGCACGACACCATGATCTCCATCATCATGATCTCCATCATCGTGTCTTCATGAAGTTGTCACGCCAACGACTACTTCTACTTCTATGACTAACGCGTTTAGCAATAAAGTAAAGTAGTTTACATGGCGTTCTTCAATGACACGCAGGTCATACAATAAATAAAGACAACTCCTATGGCTCCTGCCGGTTTTCATACTCATCGACATGCAAGTCGTGAATCCTATTACAAGAACATGATCAATCTCATACATCACATATCATTCATCACATTCTTCTTGGCCATATCACATCACATAGCATACCCTGCAAAAACAAGTTAGACGTCCTCTAATTGTTGTTGCATGTTTTACGTGGCTGCTATGGGTTTCTAGCAAGAACGTTTCTTACCTACGCAAGACCACAACGTGATATGCCAATTGCTATTTACCCTTCATAAGGACCCTTTTCATCGAATCCGTTCCGACTAAAGTTGGAGAGACTGGCACCCGCTAGCCACCTTATGCACCAAGTGCATGTCAATCGGTGGAACCTGTCTCACGTAAGAGTACGTGTAAGGTCGGTCCGAGCCGCTTCATCCCACAATACCGTCGAAACAAGATTGGACTAGTAACGGTAAGCATACTGAACAACATCAACGCCCACAACTACTTTGTGTTCTACTCGTGCAAAGAATCTACGCAATAAACCCGGCTCTGATACCACTATTGGGGAACGTACCAGAAATTTAAAATTTTCCTATGTGTCACCAAGATCTATCTATGGAGAGACCAGCAACGAGTAGAAAGAGAGTGCATCTACATACCCTTGTAGATCACTAAGCGGAAGCGTTCAAGTGAACGGGGTTGATGGAGTCGTACTCATCGTGATTCAAATCACCGATGATCCTAGTGCCGAACGGACGGCACCTCCGCGTTCAACACACGTACAGCCCGGTGACGTCTCCCACGCCTTGATCCAGCAAGGAGAGAGGGAGAGGTTGAGGAAGACTCCATCCAACAGCAGCACAACGGCGTGGTGGTGGTGGAGGAGCGTGGCAATCCAGCAGGGCTTCGCCAAGCACCATGGGTGAGGAGGAGTAGGAAGAGAGGTAGGGCTGTGCCAGAACTTCGTATATAGCTCCCATGCGCCTCCCCACTATATATAGGGGTGGAGGGGCTGGTTTCTTGCCCTCCAAGTCCATTGGGGCGTTGGCCAAGGTGGGAGGAAAGAAATCTCATTATTTCCTTCCCCACCGATTGTTATCCCCCCTTTTTAGGGATCTTGATCTTATCCCTTCGGGATATGATCTTATTCCTTCTAAGGGGGGATCTTGGTGCGCCTTGACCAGGGGTGTGGGGCCTTGCCCCCACTACCCACGTCTATGTGGGTCCCCCCATGCAGGTGGGCCCCACTCCGGAACCTTCTAGAACCTTCCCGGTACAATACCGAAAAATCCCGAACATTTTCTGGTGGCCAAAATAGGACTTCCCCTATGTAAATCTTTACCTCCGGACCATTCCGGAACTCCTCGTGACGTCCGGGATCTCATCCGGGACTCCGAACAACATTCGGTAACCACATACAAACTTCCTTTATAACCCTAGCGTCATCGAACCTTAAGTGTGTAGACCCTACGGGTTCGGGAGACATGTAGACATGACCGAGACGTTCTCCGGTCAATAACCAACAGCGGGATCTGGATACCCATGATGGCTCCCACATGTTCCACGATGATCTCATCGGATGAACCACGATGTCAAGGACTTAATCAATCTCGTATTCAATTCCCTTTGTCTATCGGTATGTTACTTGCCCGAGATTCGATCGTCGGTATCCAATACCTTGTTCAATCTCGTTACCGGCAAGTCACTTTACTCGTTCCGTAACACATCATCCCGTGATCAACTCCTTGGTCACATTGCGCATATGATGATGTCCTACCGAGTGGGCCCAGAGATACCTCTCCGTTTACACGGAGTGACAAATCCCAGTCTCGATCCGCATAAAACAATAGATACTTTCGGAGATACCTGTAGTGCACCTTTATAGTCACCCAGTTACGTTGTGACGTTTGATACACCCAAAGCACTCCTACGGTATCCAGGAGTTACACGCTCTCATGGTCGAAGGAAGAGATACTTGACATTGGCAAAGCTCTAGCAAATGAACTACACGATCTTTTGTGCTAGTCTTAGGATTGGGTCTTGTCCATCACATCATTCTCCTAATGATGTGATCCCGTTATCAACGACATCCAATGTCCATAGCCAGGAAACCATGACTATCTGTTGATCACAACGAGCTAGTCAACTAGAGGCTCACTAGGGACATATTGTGGTCTATGTATTCACACGTGTATTACGATTTCCGGATAATACAGTTATAGCATGAATAAAAGACAATTATCATGAACAAGGAAATATAATAATAATACTTTTATTATTGCCTCTAGGGCATATTTCCAACAGTACGGGCCGTTCCGTCCAACATCATGGTGAAGTATTTTGCACACGCCGCTTCATCCACATCTAACATCTCCATCGCCATCTCATAACTTTCAACCCATGACTCGGGTGGTAAATCGGTGGTATAATTAGGCACCTTATGCGGGCCCTTGAAATCCTTGGGTAACCGCACATTACGCAGAGCTGGGGTGAGACACGGTACTCCCCAAGAGCTGAAAGCCAATCCTTGTTCAACTGATGCTGTCGGTTGAACCGGAGCGGGTTGATGATTCGCATACTGTGCTGCCAACTGCGCTGCTAACTCTGCCTCTCGTCGTGCTCTGCCATTGTTTACCACATCCTGAGCATTCATACCACCGCGTGCCGGATTAGGCCCTCGAGGGGCGTCATGGTGCCACGCACTGCTTGACACAGCTGGTTCATCAATGCGCCTGCTGTAACTCTTGCTTGGACGGGGGGTGGAATGTATTCTGTCTCGGCTATATGAATAAGCCTGCTGCTGCACCATAGCGGTTTGAAGAAGATCCCTAGCCCGTCGCGTTTCAACCGCCGCCAGTGACTCGCCCTCCATCGGAATAGCTGCCAACCGAGACGCCACAGCAATCATGTTATCCAAAGGGCTAGAGAATTTACCCGGCGGCGTCGGTATGTATTGCGGCGGGTTATCTGTTCGTCGAGGCGGGTCTGTCACCCGTGGCTGGCCCGGCGTTGTCCCAGGTGCCTCGGTCCGGTTCACTGCTGCCGGATCACTTGGCCCGGTTCCTGGTGTACTGAAGAGATTCATTCCTTCGTAAACCGGCGGAAGACGAGACCGGTGCCTTCTTCTCAGTACTTCATTTGACGCTTTCTGATCCAACATAAGCCGGTAATTCTGTGCCTGGATATGCTGTGACTGGGCATCTAAAGCGGCCTGTTCTTCAGTCATCCTGGCTTCCTCAGCCGCCAAGTCCTCCTTGGCGTGAGTTATCTGACCCCTCAGCTTTGTAACCTCCGCGTTATGTTGATCCTGAGTCTCCGGGGTAACTGCCGTGGTCAACAATGTCGTCCAGGCATCCAATAAACCGGACAGAACTTGAGTCGGCCGGCGTGCAGGGCCTCCTGCCCCGGCTGCCGATCCAGAAATCATTGCTGCTGCAGTTGAAGATTGCAATGTGGGATGCGTACCGTCCGTGAAGATTACAACCCGGTTTGGTGGTTCAAAGGGGTCCAGAATATTGTCGCCATCGGAATAGCCCCCGATCCGGCCATCTTGCAATTGATACAGCGACTCGGTTTTGCCAGTAGATGACTCGCCATCTGAGTAGATGGCCGTCTCACCGTCGACACCAGTTCAGATTCCGCACCATGGACGAATCCTATGAATGCACGCTTCATAGCAGGCTAAACCCAGGCAGGACTCGCACGCTGAGCCGTCTCGACGAGGTTGATTGAGATGTCCGGCTTAGGGCCTGATTCGCCAATCTTGCCGATGAAAACGTGAATTCCACCAAAAGGGACCCAGTACCCATACTCAATTGAGCCGACCTCGGGGTCCCAGCCTGCGTCGTCGATGTAGAGCTTGCCGCGATGACTCTTGGTCATCCGCCAACCATGTATCCCTTGAGTCCTTCAAAGTTGCCCTTCAAGAACTCGAAACCATCGTGCAATAGCCCCACGGTGGGTGCCAACTGTCGTGGAGTTAACACGTCAGCTGTCCTAGTGAGAGGACTTAGTCGTGGAGCCATCGCAACGAGATTAGCAAAAAGGGGTTAAACCGGACAAGGGACACGGGGAGTTTATACTGGTTCGGCCCCTTGCGGTGAAGGTAAAAGCCTACGATCTAGTTGTGGTGGAATTGATGGGGTCTCGATGATCAGGGAGCGAATCCGCTTTACCTGTCTCTCGAGTTGTTGTTTCTTGTCCCTGAACCGTCGCCGGGTCGTCCTTTTATATACCCAGGTTGACGCCCGACAGTTTACAGAACACCGAGGCTGGCTCATACACGTGTCCGGCTCGGTTTCCACCGTTTCTATCTTACAACACAAGTTTACACATCTCATGCCGGTTTACGTTTATGGGCTCTAAACTGCCTTTGGGCTTTGGGCCTCTAAGCTTCAATGGTAGAGCGCCATACTCCTTGTCTTCATGGGATTCAATACGGATGAGCATAAACCGGCCCCTCCTGGGAAACTTATATTCAGTACTTATATCCCCAACAGACGGGTTCTCTTGCTCCAAGAATTTGATTTGCATATTATTGATAAAAAGGGAGCTGAGAACCCCGTTGCAGACAACTTGTCTAGGTTAGAGAATGTTCTTGATGACCCACTACGTATTGATGATAGCTTTCCTGATGAACAATTAGCGGTTGTTAATGCTTCTCGTACTGCTCCATGGTATGCTGATTATGCTAATTATATTGTTGCTAAATTTATACCACCTAGTTTCACATACCAGCAAAAGAAAAAGTGCTTTTATGATTTAAGACATTACTTCTGGGATGACCCGCACCATTATAAAGAAGGAGTACATGGTGTTATTAAACGTTGTGTACCTGAGCATGAACAGGAATAGATCCTGCGCAAGTGTCACTCCGAACCATATGGAGGACACCACGCTAGAGATAGAACTGCACATAAGGTATTGCAATCTGGGTTTTATTGGCCTACTCTCTTCAAAGATGCTTGTAAGTTTGTCTTGTCTTGTGATGAATGTCAAAGAATAGGTAATATTAGTAGACGTCAAGAAATGCCTATGAACTATTCTCTTGTTATTGAACCATTTGATGTTTGGGGCTTTGATTATATGGGACCTTTTCCTGCCTCTAATGGATACACACATATTTTACTTGCTGTTGATTAGGTTACTAAGTGGGTAGAAGCTATTCCAACTAGTAGTGCTGATCATAACACCTCTATTAAGATGCTTAAAGAAGTTATTTTTCTGAGGTTTGGAGTCCCTAGATATCTTATGACTGATGGTGGTTCACATTTTACTCATGGTGCCTTTCGTAAGATGCTTTCTAAGTATGATGTTAATCATAGAATTGCATCTCCTTATCACCCACAGTCTAGTGGTCAAGTAGAGTTGACCAATAGAGAGCTCAAATTAATTTTACAAAAGACTGTGAATAGATCTAGGAAGAATTGGTCCAAGAAACTTGATGATGCATTATGGGCCTATACAACTGCATGTAAAAATCCTATGGGTATGTCTTCGTATAAGATGGTTTATGGAAAAGCATGTCACTTACCTCTAGAACTTGAATATAAAGCATATAGGGCTATTAAAGAGCTCAACTATGACTTCAAACTTGCCGGTGAGAAGAGGTTATTTGATATTAGCTCACTTGATGAATGGAGAACCCAGGCATATGAGAATGCCAAGCTATTCAAAGAAAAAGTCAAGAGATGGCATGACAAAAGAATACAAAAGCGTGAGTTTAATGTAGGTGATTATGTGTTGCTATTCAACTCTCGTTTAAGATTTTTTGCAGGAAAACTTCTCTCTAAGTGGGAAGGTCCTTACGTTATCGAGGAGGTCTATCGTTCCAGTGCCATAAAAATCAACAACTTCGAAGGCACAAGTCCGAGGGTGGTGAACGGTCAAAGAATCAAACATTATATCTCAGGTAATCCTATAAATGTTGAAACTAATATTATTGAAACCGTAACCCCGGAGGAATACATAAGGGACACTTTCCAGAACATTTCAGACTCTTAAAAGGAATAGGTATGTGGTACGGTAAGTAAACCAAATCCAAACAATTCTAATGGCAATTTTTCTAAGTTTTGGAATCTTTAAGAATTTTGGAAAGCAAAAAGTAATCCGGGAAGGACATGAGGCCTCCACGAGGGTGGAGGGCGCGCCCACCCCTACTGGGCGCGCCCCTATCTCGTGGGCACCTCGTGTGCCTCTCGGACTCCATTTTCTTGCACGTTACTTCTTTTGGCCGGTAAAAATTCATTATATAATCTCCCGAAGGTTTTGACCACCGTATCATGCAAAAATCCTCTGTTTTCGTTTCGAGCTGTTTTTCTGGCAAATCTAGAGCATCATGACGTCACCCTCCTTCAACAATGAAGACAAGGATGCTTGGCTATTGAAGATAGAGCTGAAAAGACAAGAACCAGAGGAGATCAACAAGGATGAAGGGATCAAGAAGGCCATGGAGGATCAAGCTCTGGCGGTGGAAGAAGAAGATATCCCTCAAACTCTACCTCTTTACTCCTACTGAGATTGAAGCTTTCCAGATGATTGAGTTAGCTCGCATACAAAACAAGTATCTCACACATGAAAATATTTGTGTTGAAGGATCATATCATCGGACTCAAGGGCATTATCCGCAAGTTGGAGGAGCTTTTACGCTCGATGTGCGATTATCCACCATCATCATCACCACCTTCATCACCTCCGAGGACATAATCACATGGGTATGGGCACTCCCCTTGGCAACTGCCAAGCTTGGGAGAGGTGCCCCGGTATCGTATCACCATCACACTCCTATCTTTAACTTTTTACTTAATTCAATCCTCTTAGTAATATCTTGATCTATTAGAATAAAGCTTTGGTATGAAGTAGTTTTGTGTTTTGCTTTGTAATCTCTCTATGTAATCAAGTCCATGAGCTATCTATAATAAAAATTAGTGTTGAGTCAAGGGCTTTGCTATCTTGCTATGATCTTGAGAAAATAGAAAGAATAAAAAGAATAAAAGAGTTCATATTGATCTTATGGATAGTAATGACTTCACATATAAAGAGTATGAGGCATAAAAGTTGTTGAGAGTTGACAACCATAGTTTTGGTCATTGTTGCAATTAATAGGAAGTAATAAAGAAAGAGAGGTTCTCACATATAAATATACTATCTTAGACATCTTTTATGATTGTGAGCACTCATTAAGTATGACATGCTAAAGAGTTGATGTTGGACAAGGAAGACAACATAATGGTTTATGTTTTCTCACATCTCAGTTAAAGTATATTGTCATGGATCATTCCAACATGTTGAGATTGCCGTTCCCCCTCATGCTACCCAAAAATTCCTTGCACCAAGTAGATATACTACTTGTGCTTCTAAAAATCCTTAAACCCAGTTTTACCATGAGAGTCCACCAAACCTACCTATGGATTGAGTAAGATCCTTCAAGTAAGTTGTCATGTTGCAAGCAATAAAAATTGCTTTCTAAATATGTATGACTTATTAGTGTGGAGAAAATAAGCTTTATACGATCGTGTGATCTGGAAGTAATAAAAGCAACAGACTGCATAATAAAGGTTCATATCACAAGTGGCAATATAAAGTGACATTATTTTGCATTAAGATTTTGTGCATCCAACCATAAAAGCACATCACAACCTCTGCTTCCCTTTGCGAAGGGCCTATCTTTTACTTTATGTCTTTACATTATGCAAGAATCAAGGTGATCCTCACCTTTCCCTTTTTCATTTTATCCTTTGGCAAGCACCTTGTGTTGGAAAGATCCTGATACATATATCCAATTGGATGTAAGTTAGCATGAACTATTATTGTTGACATCACCCAAAGCTGAATACGTTGGGAGGCAATATTGTAAGCCCTATCACCCAAACATTAAAACTCCATAACCATAAGTATTGCGTGAGTGTTAGCAATTATGGAAGACTATATGATAGTTGAGTATGTGGACTTGCTGAAAAGCTCTGTTCTTGAATCTTTCCGATGTTATGATAAATTGCAATTGCTTCAATGACTCAGATTATAGTTTGCTAGTTCTCAATAAAGTTTATTATCCATACTTGACATTGTGAATAGATTGTTACTTGAGCATAAGAAATCATATGACAAAATCCTTATATGTTGCTGTTATAGGAATGATCATGATGCCCTCATGTCCGTATTTTATTTTTATCGACACCTTTGTCTCTAAACATGTGGACATATTTTTCGATTTCGGCTTCCGCTTGAGGACAAGCGAGGTCTAAGCTTGGGGGAGTTGATACGTCCATTTTGCATCATGATTTTATATCAATATTTATTGCATTATGGGATGTTATTACACGTTATGTCACAATAGTTATGGCTATTCTCTCTTATTTTACAAGGTTTACCATGAAGAGGGAGGATGCCGGCAGCTGGGATTCTGGCTGGAAAAGGAGCAAATATTGGAAACCTATTTTGCACAGCTCCAAAAATCCTGAAACTCCATGGAAGTCATTTTTGGAATTAATAAGAATTATTGAGTGAAGAAAATACCAGAGGGGTCCCACACCCTGGCCAGGAGGGTGGGGGCGCCCCCCTACTGGGCGTGCCCCCTGTCTCCTGGGCCCCCTGTTGGCCCTCCGGTGCCCATCTTCTGCTATATGAAGGCTTTTACCCTGGAAAAAAATTAGAAGCAAGCTTACGGGACGAATATCCGTCTCCACGAGGCGGAACCTTGGCGGAACCAATCTAGGGCTCCGGCGGAGCTGTTCTGCCGGGGAAACTTCCCTCCGGGAGGGGGAAATCATCACCATCGTCATCACCAATGATCCTCTCATCGGGAGGGGGTCAATCTCCATCAACATCTTCACCAGCATCATCTCCTCTCAAAACCCTAGTTCATCTCTTGTATCCAATCTTGTATCAAAACCACAAATTGGTATGTGTGGGTTGCTAGTAGTGTTGATTACTCCTTGTAGTTGATGCTAATTGGTTTACTTGGTGGAAGATCATAAGTTCAGATCTTTAATGCATATTAATACTCCTATGATCATGAACATGAATATGCTTTGTGAGTAGTTACGTTTGTTCCTGAGGACATGGGTGAAGTCTTGCTATTAGTTGTCATGTGAATTTGGTATTCGTTCGATATTTTGATGAGATGTATGTTGTCTCTCCTCTAGTGGTGTTATGTGAACGTCGACTACATGACACTTCACCATTATTTGGGACTAGAGGAAGGCATTGGGAAGTAATAAGTAGATGATGGGTTGCTAGAGTGACAGAAGCTTAAACCCTAGTTTATTCGTTGCTTCGTAAGGGGCTGATTTGGATCCACTAGTTTCATGCTATGGTTAGGTTTACCTTAATACTTCTTTTGTAGTTGCGGATGCTTGCAATGGAGGTTAATCATAAGTGGGATGCTTGTCCAAGAATGGGCAGTATCCAAGCACCGGTCCACCCACATATCAAATTATCAAAGTACCGAACGCGAATCATATAAGCATGATGAAAACTAGCTTGACGATAATTCCCATGTATCCTCGGGAGCGCTTTTCTCATTATAAGAAATTGTCCAGGCTTGTCCTTTGCTACAAAAAGGATTGGGACACCTTGCTGCACTTTATTTACTTTCATTGCCTGTTACCCGTTACAAATTATCTTATCACGAAACTATCTGTTACCTACAATTTCAGTGCTTGCAGGGAATACTTTACTGAAAAGCGCTTGCCATTTCCTTCTGCTCCTCGTTGGGTTCGACACTCTTACTTATTGAAAGGACTATGATATATCCCCTATACTTTTGGGTCATCAGTCTCCTACCTTGTTTTGATATGTGGTGATCTTAATTTAGTTAGGTAGTAGACCGACAATAGCAGTGGGAACATTAACTATCACATTACTTTCTTGTTCAATGATTGGGTGAATAGGTGGGGCCTATTGGAGATTCCTATCTCCAAGAGAACCTTACTTGATCTAATAATCAGAGCAACCCAATCTTTGTTGTTCTTGATAGGATTTTCACTTCTGTGTATTGGAACAATCATTTCCCTCTATCTTCATTGACTGCTCTTCCTAGGGTGGGAAGTGATCACACCCCCTTGGTCTTGGATACTGGGGCTAGGAAGTCTCTAGTCCAAAAATGTTTAGGTTTGAAAATGGTGGCTATCCCAACCTGGGTTCTCCCAGATGGTTCATGATGTGTGGTTAGCCAATGGGGACCCTAGATCCTGTATTGAAAATTGGATGTGCAAGACCAGGGTCCTTAGGAAAATCATTAAGGGGTGGGGCATTAATATTGAGGTTGCTATGAAGAAAAAGAAAAAAAATCCCTCCTTATGTTGTTTGATATATTAGATGTGCTCTTTGAAAAAAATCCTCTTTCAACTAGTGATTATGGGAGAATGAATCAGATTAAGACTGAGTTGGAGGAGATTTGGAAGAAGGAAGAAACTGCCTTATGGCAGAGATCCAGAGATAGGAAAATCTTCAAAGGTGATCGTAAACATCGCAAAAACCATTAAGTGGAATTGAACGGTCCTGGTGGCCCTGTCACCTCCACTGCAGACATGCTATCTGTTGCTACTACCTTTTATAAGATGTTTTTTTAACCCAAACCTGACATTCATCTAGAGTCAGGTTTCTGGGATAAGTGTGAGTTGATTACGGAGGAGGATAGAGCTATCCTCGAGAGACCCTTTTCGGAGGAGGAAATTAGAGATGCTATGATGAGCTCTTATGCAGGGTGGCCCTGTCCCGGATGGCCTCTCCTTTATTTTCTATTAAGAATTCTGGGAATTGATCAAAAATGACTTTATGTGGATGGTTAAGGATTTTGAAAATGGCAATCTTGATGTTTCCAGGTTGAATTTTTCTATTATTACCCTTATTCCTAAAGTTAGCAATGCTAAAGATTTGAAGAATTTCAGACCTATTAGCCTTGGTAACTGCTCTGTTAAGATTTTTTTCCAAAGCCATGAACACTAGGGCCTCTCCCATTTGTTACAAGATTATTTATCAAAACCAAACTGCTTTCATAAAAGGGAGATTTATCCTGGAAAGCGTGGTTATGGCCCATGAGGTGATCCATGAGATCCATAGAACATGGGCTAGTGGGTTGGTTTTGAAGCTTGATTATGAGAAAGCCTATGACAAGGTGAATTGCGATTTCCTTGTGGAAATGCTTAGATTTAGAGGTTTTGGGGATAAATGGATTGGATGGGTGTGTAGTTGCTTACACCAAGGGACTTTTTTCTGTTAGGATTAATGATACCAATGGCCCTCATTTTGTGGGTGGGAAAGGTCTTAAACAAGGAGACCATTCATCTCCTTTACTCTTTAATCTGGTAGCTGATGTCTTTTCGAAGATGCTTAAGAAAGGTACTAGTCAGGATTTGATCAAGGGGCTTTTACCTCATGTAATACCTGGTGGTGTGGTCAGCTTGCAGTATGCTGATGATACCCTACTCTTCTTAGAAGCCTCTGTTGATCATGCTAGGGACCTCAAGTGGATCTTGGCCTGTTTTGAAAAACTTTCTGGTTTGTGTATTAATTTCCATAAAAGTGATCTTCATACTATCCATATAGATGAGGAGACTTCTAAGGAGTTTTCTCAAATCTTTTGTTGTCAAATTGGGGATTTCCCTTTCAAGTATTAGGGTGTTCCTTTGCATTATAAGAAGCTCAAAAGGGAGGACATCCAACCTATAATTGATAGGATCATTAGGAAAATTGTTGGGTGGCTGGGGAGAAATTTATCCTACAGAGGGAAGCTTATTCTCCTTACCACCTGTATTGCCATATTCCCTACATACTTGATGCCCATGATGAAGTTTCCTAAGTGGGCAATTGATGCTATTACATCTCAGATGTCTCACTTCTTTTGGGGTAATGTAGGTGACAATCATAAATACCATTTCGCCAATTGGGAAATGATTTCCCATAAAAAAGAATGGGGTGGTTTGGGTGTCCCTAATCTTAGGGAATTAAATATGTCATTGTTAGCTGCTTGGAGTAACCATTTTTTGATAATAGAGACAACGATTGGAAAAAACTACTTCGGTTTAAATATAATGTGGAGAAACCTAGCATTCTGTGGTCCAGGACTGGGGTGGGCTCCCTTTTTGGAAGAGCATCACCTGGGCATTTTTAGCTGGCAATTTTTTTATAAGTGGGATCCTTGGAATGGTAGAAATGTGTCATTTTGGCATGACACATGGATTGGTGATTGTTCACTCAAAACTAGGTTCTGGGATTTGTACATTATTTGTCAGCAACAGGATGCTTTTGTGGCCCAAGTGTGGGATGGTGTGGACTTGCAGTTGACCTTTAGGAGATGTGTAGATGAATGTACTTTAGGTATGTGGGAAGAAATGCTAGATCTGGTTATGGGTTTTCCCCTTCTAATGTTGTGGATAAACCTGTTTGGTCCTTAGAAAGTAAGGATTTATACTCTGTGAAATCTCTTTATAAGATGATCAATTTTGGGGGGATGACTTCTATTTGGAAGGATTACATCTGGAGAATCAACGTTCCCCCAAATATACATGTGGTTCTTTGGTTAATGGTGCACAACAAAAGTTTAACTAGAGATAACTTGTCAAAACGTCAGCATGTTGAGGATCTGACGTGCGTTTTCTGTAATGAGTTGGAAAGTATACATCATTTGTTCTTTAACTGTGTGGTTGCCCGACAAATCTGGGGAGTGATATATGATTGTGTTGATATGCCTATCCCTGATTCATTTAGTTCATTTATCTCCTTCTGGAAGAAGAAAAAGTGTTATGATGTTGTTAATTTAGTTTCTGCTGCTACCTTATGGAGCTTATGGTTGCTTCAGAATTAATTTTTTTTCTAGGGAAGAAAGTGGCGAAATATTAGGTTTGTGCTGGATTTAGTGGGGAAACATATTCATCAATGGAATGTTCTGTGTACGGATTCTCAAGCTGTGCTACTCCTTCGATGCTTGAGGCTGCTCGACCATCATCGCGGGGAACTGCTTAGGATCTCTTGCGTGTAGATGACGCTGGGGTAGTTAGATAATGGAGCTGGTGTTTTGGTGTGCGTGGAGGTTCTCATATAGCTCTGGTGTCTACTCTTCCCTCTGGAATCTGGCTTGATAAGCTTAATTGAGAGAGATATTTAACTTTCAGTTTTGTAATAATTCTGCTACAGCTACTGTCTGGCTGGAGCCGATAGCTGTTAACAGTCTGTTGTGGTTTCACCTTTGCTTTTGAATAAAAGTTATGGCAGGGGGCAACCTCTATCATTTCAATAAAAAGACTATATATGTATGCACTAGCGGAGCTCAGGCAAGGCCAAATGGGCCATGGCCCGCCCAGCTCTACAACTTCTTCTCAAGAGGGAGATCTTGTGCTCCGAGTGGATCAGCAACGACCACACAAACTTGCCCCCTCATAGTAAGTCCCCTTCATCGTCACCAAAGTGCTACATAATGGAGCCTACCACCTCTACAACCTCGCGAAGAAGATTGATGAACCACGTTCCTGGAACGCAGATCTTCTTCGTCGATTCTATACTTGATGATCGGGTTGTCAAGATGTAATAAGAATACTTTTAGATTGTTTATCAAAAACATGACTTCCGCGGTCCTATGATGATTTCACTCGCACAAACGTTTGTCCACAACCCCCAGCGGGTGGCTTAGCCACGAGCAAGTCCTCGCCTATGTTCAAAACTTCTCCGAGTGAGAGAATCCGTCCCACTCGGGGGCTTAGCCATGAGCCAGTCCTCGCCTAAGTCAGAAACTTCTTCGAATGAGAGGATCCCTGCCTCTCGGGGGCTTAGCCGCGAGCCAGTCCTCGCCTAAGTTAAAAACTTCTCCTAGTGAGAGAATCCCTCCCACTCAGGGGCTTAGCCGCGAGCCAGTCATCGCCTAAGTTAGAAACTTCTCCGAGTGAGAGCATCACGCCCAATCGGGGGCCTAGCCGCAAGCCAGTCCTCGCCTAAGTTAAAAACTTCTCCGAGTGAGAGCATCCGTCCCACTCAGGGGCTTAGTCGTGAGCCAGTCCTCGCCTAAGTTAGAAACTTCTCCGGGTGAGAGCATCCCTCCCACTCGGGGGCTTAGCCGTGAGCCAGTCCTCGCCTAAGTTAAAAACTTCTCCTAGTGAGTGCACCCTTCCCACTCAGGGACTTAGCCGCGAGAAAGTCCTCGCCTAAGTTAAAAACTTCTTCGAGTGAGAGCATCCCTCCCACTTTGGGGCTTAGCTGCGAGCCAGTCCTTGCCTAAGTTCGAAACTTCTCCGAGTGAGAGCATCCTTCCCACTCGTGGGCTTAGCCGTGAGCCAGTCCTCACCTAAGTTAAAAACTTCTCTGAGTGAGAGCATCCGTCACACTTGGGGGCTTAGCCGCGAGCCAATCCTCGCCTAAGTTAGAAACTTCTCCAAGTGAGAGTATCCCTCCCACTCGGGGGCTTAGTCGGAAGCCAGTCCTTGCCTAAGTTAAAGACTTCTCTGAGTGAGAGCATCCCTCTCACTCAGGGGCTTAGCCGCGAGCCAGTACTTTCCTAAGTTAAAAACTTCTCCGAGTGGCAGCATCCCTCCCACTCGGGGGCTTAGCCGCAAGCCAGCCCTCGCCTAAGTTAAAGAAACCCATTCAGTCGGAATATGCAATAAACTGAAAAGCAAAGTTCAGATAAGTTCGTAACCTCAAGTTCGCAAACACGGATAAAATTACTCGGGTAGAAGGCCCGAACGAGTTAAATGGTTACAAGATCACTCGGCATTCCGAGGCAAATAAGTTCTAATCATCAAGTTTTTCTTCACGCGCCGGGGGGACTCGCTGGGTTGACGAAGGTGTCCAGGCCGATGCCTTCAGCTATCCGAGTGGCTGCCTCAATGAAAGTCTCCATGAAGTATTCAAACTGGAGCTTCTTCGTATTTGCCACCTGAAGAGCCTCCAGCTTGTCTTCCCTGGCATCCTTACTATGGACATAAGAAACACCTTCAATAAGAAAACAACACGCAAACGCCGCATTGTCAAATCTAACAGCTAAAGGTCATGTCTTGGATTTTTAACCGGAATGGTAAGTTTAAAGAAGCTCCAAAGGAATGCCTCGATGAAACGATGCCAAAACACCGCTTCTGCCATGCGCGGCCATCGACAACTAGACCTAGGGTTTTCAACCTCGAGCGTGAGACCTGGTACTCATAAGGCACCATGTGTTTCTGCCACTATGTGCCGAAGAAGGCGATGTTGCCTAGAGAGGCGCTTCCACACAACATGTTCACGGGAAACTGAAATCAAAACTTTTCCATTTGCAAAACAGGCCCACAGAGATGCCAGCATGTGGACCCTGGCATGGGAATCACCACACAAATGATGGTCCTGCCGATGAGTTATGAACTACCATACAACGCGGATAATAGATTATTATCAGCAACTGCAAAATATTGTGTTACGCGTGCTCCAGAGCTAGTGTGGTATAATATGACATCTAAACATAGCGAGCCGAACTCGCACCAGCACCGTCCATGCTCCAACGTTGCACCGCTTCAAGATACCGATGTTGCTATCACATCACCGTCGCTGCAGCTTTAATTATGACCACTAGGTGTACCTGTTATCGGGCTGCTCAAATCTATGGCCTTGACAATTCGCAAAAGAATTAACTTACAAGACATGATCAAAGTGCTTCCATGTGATCCCATAGTTTAATAAATGATGGTAACAAAATCTCTCGCGCCCTCTGAAAATTGAGGCATCAATCTACCGAGAATATTGGCAGTTGTTTGTTGAATATTTTTTTTGGCTAATCAGCATTATGTTGTTGAGTACAAAGTTTTTGCGAGTTACACTAGTTTTCCTACACATTGCCAATAAAGTGCATCTTCACAAGACATTAATTGTTTTGGGTACTGAAATGTTCATAGCACCAAAATTTGGTCCAATGGAGGGCGCGCTATATCGCCTCACCAAAGGCCAAATACGGACTCTCGCGCTATGTTTGGAGCGCCCCCCTAAAATTACGACGGGATGGGAACCCTGCTAGAGCGGCCTGTTCAACCAAAATATACATAATGGTGGTTACTCCAGTGATCAGCCCGAGAAGACAATTCGGCAAGTGTTGCTCGTAGTTGGCAACCGTGACCACTTTCCATTTCGTGTATATGTGCGCAACTCATTTTATAGGTGCATAGGCAGGCAACTAAGTAAAATAACTACCATATATATGTTTTAGAGAAAGAGGTTTCAGGTTAGAAAAATCCCGAAACATACTATAGTATATTAAAAAAATACAACTCATGTTCGTCTCATGCTTAAGATAAAAACGAGACTAGAAGACATATATCAATTGACTATGCGACACATAGTCTTCGTTCGAGCAGCCAATTGAGCTCCGCAGACTCAATTTCCCTCAAGTTTATATTGTTTTACTGATCTAAATACTTGTAGTGAATACTTGACCCTTCTTAAATACATATATCATACCATATGAAAGTCAACAACCAAGTATTCGCTCAAACATTTGAATAGCTTCACACGTTAACAGACATCAAGTCTCATTCAAAATATAGATGTTCTACTTCCACCTGATGGAAACAAGAAGAGGTTGTTGAACTAAGAGCATCTCCACTTGTTCGCCCCCCCAGCGCATAGGCCGGTGCATTTTCGGGCGTTCAACCGGCGCATTTTAGGCCCTACGGGCGACCAAGGCCCCAACCACGCCCCCAGGTGCCGCCCCCAAGGCCCCAGCCATGCCCCCATATTCAAACTTGATCCATTCCTGCTCCAAAACACTAGTAGAAACAAGGACCTATAGTCCCGGTTCGTAAGGGCCATTAGTCCCGGTTTTTGAACCGGGACTGAAGTGTCGGTACTAATGCCCTATACCTTTAGTCCCGGTTCTTGCATAAAACGAGACAGATGGGCCTCCACGTGGCCGGTGCGGCGAGCCCAGGCAGGAGGCCCTTTGGTCCCGGTTGGTGTCACCAACCGGGACCAAAAGGCATCCACGCGTCAGCATTTCAGGGGCTGGGGTTTTTGTTTTTTTTGAAGGGGGGGGGGGGGTTGGGGGGTTAATTTAGGTGTTTCATATATTGTGTTAGCTAGCTAGCTAATTAATAGAGAGAAGTGTCCTCTCTTATGTCCGTGCTTGGTAGACGCTACGTATTGTACATAGAGAGGCCCTCGACACGCTAGCTAGTAAGAAAATGAAGGAAACCATTAAGTACAGAATTTCGTCATGCATACCGAGAGAAGTGATCGATCGACCTCTCCTTCTCCGAGAGATTGGTCGAACAACAAGTTTTCGTATTATCTATCCGACGCTACTGGCTACATACATATATACAATATTTAAGATCTCTTACAATTCCCTAGCATTTGAAATCAACTTCCACATGGTATTCTCCCGCTTTATTGATGACGTGGTCAAGAAAGAATCCCGCCAATTCCTCTTGAATTGCTTTCATGCGATCTTGTGGTAGGAGTTCATTCCGCATCTGCCACGTCTACTTTGAAGAAGGGGGTTCATACATATATATGAATGAAACTCAACAGAAATGATGCTGTAATAAAATGAAATTGTAAATATTATTGCTTACGCACTTCATATTGTCTTTTAGAGTAGCCCCGCTTATTTTTCAAAGTCGCGTTGTAGATGAACTCGCACACGTAGTATCCACAGAAATTATTCCCGGGTTCCTGCCACAAGAACTTTACAAGAAATAGAGGTCAATCAAACTGATAATGAAGCATTATAAATGACATTGATGAAAGTATAGCTATAGAATCAACGGGAGATGCGCGCAACTAGCTAGCTAGTAGTACTTACTTTCGGGTATGTATATCATAGCTCCTTCGGCAGCCCCAAAGCTTCTGCGGTGAACTATTTCCAAACCCTGCAAGACAAGGAAAATAATTATTATTACTTGAGACAATAGGAAATGAACAAAAAGTTGCCGATATGGTGCCATAATGATCGATTGAACTTACTTGTTGAGCATTTTAGTCATGTCCGTATAGGTTTCGGGATCTTTTTGTCTCGAGTCTAAGACGGTTACTAGTCCCCGCTCAAGCTTAATCTCCAGAAGAACATAGTGGAAGCTACGCAAGCATGCATACCTCATCAATTATATTACTATAATCTCGCTCGAGTAATAAGGGAAACCGAATATGCACACGACAGTAACACTCACTCGAAGTTGTAAGGAAAGAGTATTAAATCTTTGTTTTAATTTTTGATCAACGATTGTAGCAAGTTGTCCTCGGCCTCTGCGGCCTTCTTTTTAACCTGAAATTCATCTATGATATTTGTGTTAATGAACCCAATATCATACATTTCTTGTTTTTTGCACTCGACGATCTTCAATCTGCATAATATAGTGAGGATAATTAATTATAAATACATGCAATGAAAGAGCCGAGCTATATGTAGAGACTTAATGATAGAAATAGTACTTACAGACACTAGAAAAAGACCGTTAATTTATCGAGGGCCTTTTGATTGAAGAACTCGAAGAACTCCTCAAATGGAACAGGCAACAGATCAGTTCCAACGAGGTCGCGCCCTCTGAAATTCTTAGATACAAAGTATTTGTTCCCCCAGACACTCTGCAGGTTTTGATGTACCAATTATGGAATCTTCGCATCATCGTTGTTAGAGATTTTTCATCTTTGACGAGACTCTTCCCGTACTCGTATTTGTGTTCATTCACCTCCAAGAAATCAAAATGTACATCGGCAGGCAGGTAATCTCTAAGATTGTTATAACCGGGCACCGTCCCCGGAGCATTAGCGACGATGTCACTAGACACATTGAGCGGGGGGCATGATTGCTTTTCTTGTTCGCCGAGCTGGGCAATTTTTTTCCAGTTGCTCGTTCTTTTAACCTTTCATCACTGACAGTACTTCCCGACCGCTCCGCTTGGAGATATGCCTATTCAGTAATGCGCTCATAGTTGGTTCTCGGCGGAGACTTTGGTGGTTTCCTCAGGGCATCAATAGTGCGCTTTGCTCTCACCGGATCTACCTTCTGCTCCGGAGGTGGATGTCTCTTTGCTTTCAACCCTTCAAAGAAGTCCTTCACTTTGGTCCGCACGATCTTTGCGTTTTCCTCCTCGGTCCCCTCATACCGTAACTTCTCTAGAGGCTTGAGAGATGACCGTATCTGTATTGCCTCCCGCCTCTGGCTGTACTGCTAGACGCCGGAGCAGACGGAGCGGCTACGGCTGTCTTCTTTCGTGCTTGCTTACGAGGCGGAGGAGAAGGACTACGATGCATCGGAGCAGCCGGGGCGGCGGCGGGTCTCTTCTACCCTTGCTGGCGAGGCGGAGAAGGAGGAAGCAGCTGGCTGCTCGGGCGCGTCGGCTTAGGTGGAGAAGGAGGCGGAGTGCTGCAACGCGCCGGAGAAGGAGGCTGAGTACCCTGATCACTCACCGGAGGTGGCGGAGGAGGAGCCGGAGTGCCCTGACTCACAAGAGGAGGAGGAGGAGGCGGAGGCGTCTAGTTCGGAAGGTTGATGAGCTCCTTCCGCCATAGGCATGGAGTCTTCAGAGAAGAACCCAGCCGAATCTCCCCTTCACCTGTAGGGTGGTCAAGCTCAAGGTCCTCAAATCCGTCTGTTATTTGATCCACCATCACCCTAGCATATCCTTCTGGAATCGGCTGGCCGTGGTAGTTTGAGCCAGGTGCATTAGGTATAACGGAGCCAACAGCCGCCTTGACTTTCAATGTCATCGATCGCGTCATAAGGTGGCAATGTTGAGACTCTGTGATAGCATCCACGGGGTAGCCCGTGAAGACAGGCTCCAGCTGCTGAGTCTTCTTGGTGGAAGCCACGTTGCTTCTCCGCTGAGATGGCGGGGTAGCTTCAGGGGAAGCTTCGGCAGGTCGTTTGCTGCGATCTGCTTCTCGTTCCTCTAGCCCTTGTACCCTTTCGTGCAGTGCCTGCAGTTGGCTATACTCCACTTTCTTCCTCCTCTCCTTGGTTTAGTAACCGCCTGCGTCCGGAAACCCAGCCTTCCATGGAAGAGAGCCTGGCATGCCTCGTGTCTGTCCAGGGTGCTCAGGATTCCCAAGGGCCATTGTGAGCTCGTCCTTCTTTCTGTCTGGAATGAACGTCCCTTCCTGCGCTTTCTCGATATGCTCCCGAAGCTTCCTGATGGGTATTCGCAGTTGCTCTTCTGTCCAAATGCACTTCCCTGATACAGGGTCCAAGGTTCCTCCAACCCCGAAGAACCAAGTCCGGCAATGGTTTATCCATCTCAATGTCTCTGGTTTGACCCCTTTAGCAATCAGGTTATTCTCAGCCTTGTCCTACAAAGGTCGGGCTTTGAGGTAACCACCTGACCCCGTGCGATGGTGATACTTCTTCTTCGCAACATTAATCTTGTTTGTCGCTGACATCTTCTTACTCTTTTCTGATGTCTTGTGGGCCACAAATGCGGGCCATTGATCTCTGATCTTCTCAAATTGGCCGGTGAATTCTGGTGTCTCTTCTTTGTCGACAAACGTTTTCAGCTCATTCTTCCACCTCCTGAATAGTTCTTCCATCTTCTTAAGAGCATGAGACTTGATCAATTCCTCTTTAATTGGCTTCTCTCGAACCTCCTCTGGCGGTAGGGTGAAATTTTCCTTAAGCGTTGTCCTTAGATCTTCTTTCTGCATATCGAAGACATAAGACGTCGGCACCTCAGGGTCTTCCTTCTTTAGCTTTAACCATTGCTGGATACTGATCGGGATCTTGTCCCTAACAAGAACCCTGCAATGAGCACGAAATGCATCCCTTGTCCGGATGGGTTCAATCGGCTTGCCGTCGCGCGCGATTGCTGTGATCTCAAACCTTTCATCCGAGCGCAACTTTTTCTTCGGGCCTCATTTCTTTACCGAAGTTGAGCTTGCACTAGTAGAAAAAGGGCTTTTAGTCCCGGTTCATAAGGGCCTTTAGTCCCGGTTCTGGAACTAGGACTAAAGGGTCGTTACTAAATCGTCCCCCTTTAGTCCCGATTCTTACACGAACCGGGACTAAAGGCTCTCCACGTGGCCCCTGCCTGGAGGTCCACCTTTAGTCCCGATTGGTAACACCAACCGGTACTAAAGGAAATTTTAGGATATTTTTTAATTTTTTTTGAATTTGTTTTGAATTTTTTTTGAATTTTTTTATTTTCAAATTTCTGAATTTTTTTAACCTCGAATCTCTAATCACCCCTCATCACTGCTCCATTTAACCTCTAATCACCCCTCATCATCTAACTTCTCAGATGGTCACCCATCCTCTCACTACTCCAGCCTGAGCACGCTTAACTTCCGAGTTCTATTGTACCTCGTTTCCAAGTCTGCACTTGTTGTTTTCGTGACAATAGTAAGATGTCAATCCTATTAACCTCAGGAATTTAGCTTGAGCATGAAGTCACACATTTCACTGTTTGAGTTTGAAACTATTGTTCTAAAAAATAACACTAATATTTAGTAACACTAATATTTGTTGAATAATTAGTTTGACCATTGTTTGACCAGATTTGACCAAAATTCAAAAAAACTGAAATAATTATTTAGTAACACTAATATTCTTGAATAATTATTTAGTAACACTAATACTTCTTGAATAAGTAGTTTGACCAGATTTAACAAAAATTCAAAAAAAACTGAAATTTGAGCTTAACTTTTTTTCCTTTTTCATATTACGTATCATATTTTGAAAAAACATTCCCGAAAAAATTTGAAATTAATTTTTTTTTTGTTACTAGTGGCGCACCTAGCAAACGGTTCGCCACTAGTAAGTTTGAAATTTTTTGAATTTTTTTGCCTCTAGATCTTAAAAGCCCCGTAACTTTTTTTTCTATTAGGTTTTTGAGGATTTTGAAAATGTTTAACGGGATTTTGAAAATGAGAAATACGGATGTAACTTTTCGAGTAGATGATTTTTCATATAAAAAACTATTTCATCCGAGTTAGTATGCAAAAGTTATGCCCATTTTACAAATTCTAGAGAGATTTTGCAAATAAAGTCGAAATTCACATTTGCAAATTTTCCCAACAACTAGACCACATATCACATGGGAAACTTATTTTCTTTTATTTTTTTGACATTTCCATCATTTTCTTTTATTTTTTTAAAATTGAAAAGGCGACCTTTAGTCCCGGTTCGTGTCATGAACCGGTACTAATGCCTCAAACCCCATTAGTACCGGTTGGTGGCTCGAACCGGGACTAAAGGTCTAACCTTTAGTACCGTTTGGTGCCACGAACTGGTACTAATGGGCATCGCACCCTTTAGTCCCGGTTCGTGGCACCAACCGGGACTAAAAGGTCCAGACGAACCGGGACAAATGGCCCACGTGGCCCAGCCAGCCCCCTGGGCTCACAAACCGGGACCAATGCCCCCATGGGTCCCGGTTCTGGACTGAACCGGGACTAATGGGCTAACCCGGCCTGGACCAAAGCCCTCTTTTCTACTAGTGTCGATCCGGAGGGCTAGAGAAAAAAGAAGAAAGATGAGAATTAATTAATATGTGTACATATGAAAACAATGAATGCATCAATTAACTAGTCAGCACGGGCTTAACTAATATATATATATACCTGGCCGGACTCGGTTCGGTCACCGGAGCAGTCAACACGGTCTCCTTCTTGTACCTCCATTGGGTCACCGGAGCCATCATGAACATAGCCCTCTTCTTGTACCGACATTAATGGGCCGGAGCCATCATGAACATAGCCCTCTTCTTCACCCAGTCCTTCCTGACCATCGGTGTCGTTGAGAAATGACGCAATGACATCACTTCCTTGTGTGATTATGTCCCCCAACATCGCTTCTGTTGCTTCGTCTCGGGAGTGCTCCATAGTTTCTACAAATATTTACAACATGTCAATTATTATTCAAACATGGTACAGATGGATATATATTAGTGGCAAACGTAGAACTAGCTAGCTAATCACAATAAGGAATCGTGTTAGTGGCCTCGACGCTGCTTCTCTAGGGTTTGGGGTGGCCTAGACAACGCTTCAAGGGTTTGGGGTGGCCTCGACACAACACTTCAAGGGTTTGGGGTGGCCTCGACGACAACGCTCTTTTAACTTGGTAAATTTGGGTGGCCTCGAGAGAGTTTGTCGGGTAGGGGCGCGGCGGGAGGGGGTAGGAGACCAACATCATTTTTTATCTAGGGTGTGGGTGTCCTCGAGAGTTTTGGTCGAGCAAGAGGGCCGAGGGGGGTGCTGCCGTGGTATAAGATATCATGATCGAGAGGGGGTATATATATCGACCGCCCCTCATGTCGAAGTTATCCGGGAGTGGGTTATATCGACAACTACGCAACATACATATACATGGGAAAATAATGTTATCGGGGAGGGGGTATATCGGTACCTCCCCCCCCTCGTGTTGAAGTTCTCAGGAGGGGGTATATCGACAACGACATACCCAATAAAAAATAAGAAGACAAAATAAGAAATAAAAAGAGGAGAAGAAGAAAGAAATAGAAGAGAAGCAATAGAAGAAGAAAAAGAAGAAAAAAATGGAGAAGAAGAAAGGAATAGAGGAGAAAGAAGAAGAAAAAATAGAATTTTTTTTTCTATTTTTTCTTCTTCTTTCTCCTCTATTCCTTTCTTCTTCTCCTCTTCTTTTTCTTCTTTTTTCCTCTTCTTATTTATTTCTCTTTTTCTTCCTCTCCTCTTCTTCTTTCTTCCTCTTCTTATTTTCTTTTTCCCTATCCCGTGGACTAAAATCGGTCTATGCACGATAGTAAATTCTGAAAAAATTACATCATATCTATGATCCCTCGACGTCCCCGCCTCTCTCATGAAAAAAAACTATGAATAAAAAACATCATGTTCTATGAAAAAAATAGCATATATTTCATCCACATCCATGCATACATCATATATATATGTGATCTATGAAAAAAACATCATATTCTATAAAGACATCATCATATATATATGAACAAAAACAATTATGATAACAAGCATATATATCATCATATATATGAAAAAACAAGCATATACATATATATGAAAAAAATAAGCATATATATATATGATGTATATATATATATATATATATATATATATATATATATGAAAAAACATGCTGCGCCGGCCGGACCGCAAGTGAGGAGGACGGCGATAGCGACGACGGAGGCGGGGTACGGGGCGACGGCGACAGAAAAGACGGGGGCGGCGCGCGTCTGGGTGACGCGCGTCGGGGCGGGGGAGAGGGCGACGGCGATCGAGGGCGCGGGCAACGGCGAGGGCGCGGGCGACGGCGACGGCGACGACGGGTGGCGTCAGGGCAGACTGGCGGCGTCGATGTCGTCGGCGTCGTCGAGGGCGGGAACTGCGAGATGAGATTGAAAAAAATCCTAAGTGTGAACTTATATAGCGAGGCCTTTAGTCCCGGTTGGTGGCACGAACCGGGACTAAAGGCTGTATTAGTCCCGGTTGGTGCCACCAACCGGGACCTAAGGTCTCTTTTCAGCAGCACAAAGGGCGGGAAGCAGCGGCCTTTGGTCCCGGTTGGTGGTATCAACCAGGACTAAAGGGTGGGCATTGGTACCGGTTGGTGCCAGGGACCGGTAGCAATGCACCCCCTTTAGTCCCGGTTGGTGCCACCAACCGGGACCAAAGGCCCTGTGCTGCCCGCGTCGCGGCCAAAGTTTAGTCCCACCTCGCTAGCTGAGAGGGGCGCGCAGTGGTTTATAAGCCCCACTGCCGCACCCCTCTCGAGCTCCTCTCCACTACAGGCTTACGGGCCTACTTGCTACTGCTTTGCCTGATGGGCCTTCTGGGCCTACTGTGGGCCTGAATCCTGGCCCATGGATTGGTTTCTAGTCGTATTCAGGCCGTGGTAGCCTAGTTGGTGGCAAATTTTTTATTTTTTTCCAGTTTTTTTGTTTTCTTTTTTGCTTTATTGATTTTATTTTTTACTTACAACAAAATACTTATTTATTTTATTTTATTTTGTTTATAATTACTTATTTATTTTATTTTATGATAATTCTTTTTGCTATTAAAGTTTCTAACAAAAAAAGTTCTTTATGAATATTCTTTTTGCTTTTAATGATTTTGAACAGAAAATACTCTGATAATTTTAGTTGCATCAATTTTATATAATTTTAGCTTCAATAATACTAGAAGTTGCTTATAATCTTTTGAACAGAAAATACTTTGATAATTTTAGTTTCATAAATTTTATTTATGTTATTAAAGTTTTTTTGTTTCTACTTATAACAAAATACTTATTTATTTTATTTTATTTTGTTTACAATTACTTATTTATTTTATTTTACGATAATTCTATTTGCTATTAAAGATCCTAACAAAAAAAGTTCTTTATGAATATTCTTTTTGCTTTTAATGATTTTGAACAGAAAATACTTTGATAATTTTAGTTGCATCAATTTTATATAATTTTAGTTTCAATAATACTAGAAGTTGCTTATAATGTTTTGAACAGAAAATACTTTGATAATTTTAGTTTCATAAATTTTATTTATGTTATTAAAGTTTTTTTCGTTTCTACTTTCTATTTTATTAAAGTTTATATCATTTTGTTTCAAATTACTTATTTATTTTACTTTATTTTATTTCTGACTTCATTTGTTATTTTTCATGGATTTACTGATTATTTTGAGCTATAAGACTATGAAATTGAAAAGCATTTGAAATGAACTCTGAAAAGGTTCCAAGTTGTTATGGTATCATCATTTCACCCACATAGCATGTGCAAGAAAGTAGAGAGGCTTACGGCAAAAACTGGATGCACTTCGTGTACAAAACAGACAATCTCCTTCGAAGTATCAGGGTTTCATACGGAAACTCGTCTGTTACAAAGGGATTTCATTTTTTTTGAACTTATTTGAACCCCCTTGTTTTTCTGTGTTCAAAATGCACCATTCAAAGCCACAACATCAATTTACAACCTTTTCTGACTTCATTTGTTATTTTTCATGCATTTACTGATTATTTTGAGCTATAAGACCATGAAGTTGAAAAGCATTTGAAATGAACTCTGAAACCAAAGTACATACAGAGTTCTCCATAGCATTAAAACCAAAGTATATACGTAGTTATCATTGAACAACATATAGCTCTCCAGAGCATCTAATTAAACCATACATTGAAATTATGTAAAACATTTCAATGCAAAAACAAATGCGATCATAACCGCAACCAAGGTAACAACTGATCCAACTGTATAATGATACCAAGCCTCAGTATGAATGGCATATTTTCTAATCTTTTTAATCTTCAACTCCAATATCATCTTCTCCTCCTCAATTTTTCTTATTTTTTCCTTCAAGTAGTTGTTTTCTTCTCGATAATAGGGTCAGTTGGAATTTAACCTCTCGACAATAGGGTCGGTTGGAATTTCCGGTTCAACAACCTCCTAGATAAATAAAATCTATGTCACATTGGTCGGCGTAATTGTCATAAACAATAAATGAACCAAATAGTTATGAAAAGATAATATATACCACATCTGAATCATAGACAGGACGAGGGCCGACGGGGGCGGATACCAAACCATTGCACTATATAATAACAAGGAATAATAAAAGTAAGAAAATTAGACAAGTATCATTCTGAAGTCAGAATTTTTTTCTTTCGGAAAGAAGATAAGAACAAGAGGCTCACCACGGTGGTGCCGGCGACCAGATCGACGCGGGCGATCGACGGCGGTGAAGACGGGGCCGGGACGGGGCGTAACGGACCACTAAATCTAGACAAATCTCGTTGAAAATGGAGCTCGGAGGTCGAGTTTCGAGAGGAGAAAGCTTAACTAGTGTGGCTCGGGCATTTCATTGAACACCTCATGTGCATAGGAGGTGAACTGGAGCACCCAAATGCCCTCCCCTCGCCGGCTTGACAAAACAGAGCACTGTGGAGTGCTCTGCCGCGACGATGGGGTATATATAGGCAAGTTATTTGGACCGGTTCGTGGCATGAACCGGGACTAAAGCCACCCCTTCTGTCCCGGTTCAAGCCACGAACCGGGACCAATGGTTGTGGGCCAGCAGTGAGGACCATTAGTCACGGTTCGTGGCTCGAACCGGGACAAATGCCCACGAGGCCCCGGCCAGCCCCCTGGGCTCACGAACTGGGTCTAATGCCCCCCATTGGTCCCGGTTCTTGAAGAACCAAGACTAATGGGCTGGCCAGGGCCGAACGGTAGCCCTGTTTTCTACTAGTGAAAAAACGCCATAATCCGGTGATCAATGCAATAGTTCGGCGATCATCACCATGCCACAGTTTGACGATCAGATGAAAAGTTCGGAGCACAAAAAAGAAAGGACACGCAAGGAATGCATCAAACATCGGGGTCGGCCTCCGGCGTCGTCGTCGGCGTGCGCGGGCTGGAAGGCGTCGGCACGGCTTCTGGACAGGTCGGCGTGGCTTCTACGCTGCTGCGCGTTGCGGAGGCATCATCACTCGGTCCGGGCTGTGGCGTTGACGTTGGCGTGGGAGTTGGCGTAGGCGTCGCCGATATCGGGTCCAGGATGAAGCCGCGCTCCGCCAGGTACCACGCCTTGGGTTTCTCGTTGCGGCTCTAGAGCATATCAGCGCCGCCCATCAAGAAAGCCAGGTCGGTGTTCCCCTTCTTCGCGGCGACGTTGGTCCAGAGCAAGTCTAGTTTGACGGCATTGTTCGTCATCAAAGCAGCCCACCGCACCTCAGTTTTCTCTTCTCGCAGGACGGCCCTGGTCTTGGCGTCGGCAAGGCAATGCTCAATGGATTCTTGGCCCCTTTGTTGTCGTCCGGGCGCCCGTCGGCCGTGCCCGGGGTCGGCACATCCAACTTGTATGTCTCCTTGGCCTTGGCGAGGGTGCGTCGGATATCCGCCCACTTCCCGCACTTGTCGATCTGCTTGAAGACGTGGAGGTACTTGAACTCTTGTTCGCTGTTGTCGTCGCGGTACATGGCGAACATGCGCAGCGGCTTCGCCGAAGAACGAACATCAGTCGGCGCAGCCGCGCACTTGGGCGCGCGCATGGCGAAAGGAACAGGGAGAGGACGTCGTGTTGTACCTGATCCTCGACGCTGTTGCCGCTCTCCGGGCGAGCCGCGACCTCATCGACGATCCCATGCCATTTTTTGCATGCCGTTTGGATGAGGCCCTAATGGTTTGCCATTGCCTTCGACCCACGCTGCATGTGGATGCCTTTGAAGTAGGGATCGACGAGCTTGCGCTCGTCGAACTCGGCCTTGATGCGGTACCAATACATGTCGATGTTTTGGTTCGTGCCGGTGATCGGGTCGAGGCAGACAACTTTCCATGCTTCGGCGAGGAACTCATCTTCCTTCGTCACCCATTTGATACGCGGCTCACCGGTCTTGGCCACCTGTTTCTTCTTCTTCTTGCTTTTCCTCGTCGGAGCAGGCGCCGGATCCTCCTCCTCCTCCTCCTCCTCCTCCTTCGGCTCTTCCTCGCCATAGTCGACCTCGCCGTCCATGTCGCCGAGATCCATCGAGTCATTTTGGGTAGTGAAACCGGGGGAAGCGGCGGCGGCAGCCGAGCCGGCATCGATGATGTATTCCATGTCGGCCTCCGTCGCGTCGGCGTCGCCAAGATGCGACGATGAGGTTTGTGAGTAGAGCAGCTCGCCGCGGAGGAGAGGTGGCGTCAGGGAGGCTGCGTAGTCCGGCGGCGAGTACGTGTATAGAGGGTATTGCACGCCGGCAAACGTGGGCGAAGGCGTGCACTGGACCCGACAACCATGGGGGAAGGTGGACGTTGGGGTTGAACCCGCAGTGTACGTCGCTGTCGGCATAGTCGGGCGACGGCATGCAGCTCCGTGGGTGTGGAGACGACGAGAAGCCGGCCGGAGATCCGACGCTTTGCTGGCTCCAGGTCGCGTGCGGGCCGTGGCCACCGGGTAGATTCATCATCCCCGCGCGAGCCGCCTCGGCTTGTTCGCCCGAGCGCTCCGCCTACTCCGCCACCGCCGCGGCTGCCAGCGCTGCCCTTTTGCTGGCCTTCTTGACCCTGTTGCACCTATCGGTGGTGACGGCCTCCCGGCGCAGCACTTCCGCCCTCTAGTCGGCGTTGGTCATGCTCGGGGGCTTGGCCGGCAGCGCCCTCTGCTTCCTCTGCTTCGGTTGGGCGACTGCGCCGGCGGTGGTATCCGTTGCGGCGCGGGGTTAACACCTACTTCTTCGGCGGCATGGCGGACGGCTTGGAAGGGAGGAGGCGGAGTTTGGCGGGAGGAATGGAGATGGGGGAAGCGGGAGGAAATGGCGGGAAAAGGGCCTCCTCTCGCTGACAGAGCGGCCCCACGCCCCTTTTCGCGTCGGCCGGCGCCCCCAGGCGACACCCAGGCGCTTGGGTTCGGCTCGGGATCGCCGGCTGTTAATTTGGCCTAAACTTGCGCTAAATGAGGTCCTGAGGGCGCGACTGGGCCGATTTTCGGCCGCCGGCGCTAAAAGTTCGCCGGGGGGTCTATTGGGGCCGCCACTCGAGATGCTCTAAAACATATGAATTGTGAGATTTGAGTTTTCTCTTTTATAGTAAGAAAGAAAAGATCTGATGTTAATATTTGGATGATGGATAGTCAATGCAACCACCAAGGCACCAACCTTCCCTTGTTTTAAAAACATCGCATCTTGTCTTAGGCCAATATATTTGCTCCACATGCTAATGGCATATATGCTTGCGATATTCATAGCTCTCCTAAGAGTAGTTTCAGCTGTAGAAAAGGCTCTAGATAAATATGAAGATCCCAATACCGGAAGTTGGGTATGTGCAATTGTTACTTGGACCAGGAGGCATCAGGGAACAATCAAGGTCCCACATGCTGCCTTACAGTAGAGGTTTAGGAGTTAATGGATAGTGCATACATGTGATGGATGCTGGATATGGGTAATGCTCTCCTTTGTTTCCACTGAGGCCTTCATGTTGGAACAGGCTGGCCTTGGCACTTAGAGCCTTTGACATGATTGTGAACGTTCTCAGATCAATGTTCATTAGATACTACTTCGCCTTTCGAAATTACTCACCAACACAACCAGCCTACCTCGGATGCTCCTATTCATCACTTTTAGCAAAAATATGTACTATAACGGATTATAGAGCGGGCCTAATAGCTATTCGAGCACAAAACCTCCTCAGTTGCTCAGTATAAAGAAAACAAGCTACTACACCTCAGTACGAAAAAATGGAAACGGGAGGGAAAAAACTTGATGTTCTTGCTTTTTTCTAAATGATTCAGATATATTATCTTTTTTTATAAGATGTATAAAGCACCAAAAATATAATAAAAATTATGTCGGGTTCCTTGGAGCACTGGACAACCGATGTCGCCGCAAGAACGAGTCATTGACGAGCTACTGTTGTTGCTTTCATACCGGAGTTGGCCTCACTTTGTCGATGACAGCCTATGAGTGTTCGTGCATGTACCCCTATGGACCAACACCCCGGAGCCGCAATCGTCGCCATTTAACCCTTGAACCGATCAAAAGAACATGGCACCAAATCTCACCGTTGCATATACACAACAAGAAATGCTAAACTAGCCATCCTGAGGAGTGGGCAGGAATCTACACTGGAAGTCCATATAATCCCTCTCGAGTCTTGATCTTGAGGAGAATAGGAGCCCGGAAGCTGACTCGCAGAAGAAGCATCAGCATCCCTCCGAGCGCCATCCCTGCAAAGACTAAAATCATAACCGAACTACTAGTTGGAGCAGAGGTACCATAATATTACTGGCGAAGATCGAGGGGAGGAAAGCTCTCCCCTAGAAACCTTTCGAGAGTGGAATGAAAGATGACATACACCCTCGGTTTGTACATAAAAATCGCATGCTACTCGCTCCGGGAAAAAAACTGCAGGTTTTCTGATAGATATGAAAATATTACTTTCAAAATATATTTGTGAATTTTAAAACGTGTTCAATAATTTTAAAATTGATAAAAAACTTTGAAAAATTCCCAAATTTTAGAATAAGTTCAAAAGAATATCAATGTTTGAAATTTCAACAAATGCTTAATTTGTAGAAATTTTACAGATTTTAACTATATGTTTGGGCATTTTAAATAATGCTATGAATTTTTAAAAGTGCTCTCTAATTTCTAAAATTTGTCAAAAATTCTAAAAACATGGATTAATTCTAAAAAATATTTAGGAATTTAGAAACGTTCACAATTATTTTTAATATTGGTGAGTATAAAGATGTTCACGAATTATAAAACTATTATTACATTCATAAATAGAAAAGAAGTATACACTAGAAGAAGTAAAAGCCAAACTGCAAGAAAAATATATGAAAAAAATGGCACGAACATGCGCCAAGGTTACGGGGTGGTCCATAAGGTAGTCGCAGTGCAATTTAATGGTTTTTACACTATCCTTCCCTATGAGTGAAAGTTCGGATTTTCCACCTTCCCTCAATTGGCGAGCGGATGTATACTAATGGTCGAGCGTCCGTGATGGCAGTCCCAAAAATACCTAAATGATAACGTCCACGTTTGTGGCACTTATCAACATGACCCAAACACAATTGATGTCGTTTTATTCATTTGCACGAATATTGAAGTTGTTGCCATCTGGGTGAGAACCACGTAAGCACCCAGCGTCATGTGGGCGTTATCATTTAGTGCCACATGTGTGGGTGCTCCTCGCCCAAACGGACACACGGATGCTCGCCCGAACTTGTGGGCGAGAAACTGCTCTTCGCCCACACGACGCTCGCACGGTGACACATGGAAACTACAATTGTGCATATATGATAACTACTTAATCACACATGGCGATTATGGTTGACCATACATGGCAATTATGGCTTAACTACACGTGGCGACTTCAATTAGTTACACAATATACACATGTGGCAACTACTTAATCACAAACAACTATGGTTGATCATACATGGCAACTATAATTTGACCACACATGGCAACTTCAAATAGTTACACATGGCAACTATATTTAACGATACATGTCAGACATGGCAACTATAGTTAATTACACATGGCAACTAAAATTGACTACACACGTGTTGGTCCTTATGGGTGGGAGTGAGTAGTTGCCACATAGGATCGTATGGGCCGTCGTAGCTGCGCTCGAACCTGTGGCCAGTTTTCATGTTCGCCCACATAACGTCGTTTCGGCTGGCTCCTGTGTACGATCGAACGAATCGTGTGATCGGTGTCCATTGTGTCACACGTGTAGTAGTTATCGGCGTCCAAGAAATATTAGTAGCGTTCTTGTCATCTTGCAGTCAGCCATCCTTTGAGGTTAATGGGATTAATTGTCTCCAAATTGATATTGTTTTATTTTTCTAATTACTTTTAATTAACACTGCTCCGTATGACACTCAGGTTGAGTTGAAGCAGCTCGATCATGAAACTCAGGTTCTTTCTTTATGAAAAAGATACAATCTTAATGTGTAGTGGACGGATAGATAATGCAACCACCATCCTCCCCTTGTTTTAGAGCGTTGAATCTTGCCTTTGCTCAATATATTTGCTTCCCATGTTATAGTCTATTTATCATTTCTCCTACTTGTTGTAACTCGTCAGAAAAGTTTCAGAGAGATGGGATACCTGAAAAGGGAAATCTCAATCTGATACGTGCAATGCTGCTTGGACTAGGAGGCATCCAGGAACTATCAACTGCTTGGTGTCGAAACCATGCTGCCATGTGTTTGACTCCTTGGGTTATCTCATCTTTTAAAGGACCGGCACAGCCCACGTCCAACCGCCGCACTCTCCGATGATGGTCGGTGTTCATAGTGATGTCGTGGTCGCTGCATTATTTGAATACTCGGTGAGGAAGACCTTCTTTGCAAAGCAATTTTCGGCAGTGGTTCTTCGAGTGATGCGTTTGCGGACCGTTTTTTTTATGTAATGTCATCCTGGCGGATTATATTAATTGCCGAAATAACGATACATCATGCGCCAGTACATGAAATAAAAAATCCGGTGGATCAACATTCCAGACAATATTTTGTGGATCTACCAGTTGGCTAGCTAATAAATCAGGAGCCCTATTAGCCTCCCTAGGACAATGATTGATTATCACATGATCAAAATTGTGAACTAGAAAGGAACACTCCTCGTAGATCGCTGCTGCTGGTCCTATGGAGTTGCCGCCATGCGGTATTACATCGACAACCTCCATGCAGTCTGATTCGACCATGATCCTGTTACATCCCACTTGTTCTGCAAGAATTAATCGGTTTAAAAGAGCTCGAGCGTCAGCTGTCGCAGCGTCATCCACAAACGGAATACCATAACATCCCGCTGCTACAAACCAAATCGTCTCTGATTATCGCACCCGTCCCACCTCCGGAGCCGTGCACGACCAGCTCCAGTGCTGGCCCACCAAATTCGGGTGGAACGCGGCCACCGGCGCATCCTCCATCGGCTCCTCCTCCGCCACCATATCCAGCTAGAGGATGGCGACGTCGCCGGCCGCAGAGAGGGCCATCATTTCCTCTAGGCCTGGCCATTGGCGCTCATCATGCGTGTTCATGGAGTCCTCCGTGACACGCTGCATGAGCCGGGCCTCCTCCTCCGCTGTCATGCGAGGAGGTAGAGGTGTGACGGAGACACGGAAGGCGACGACGTGGGCGTGAGGCTGCACCCGTGTACGCCCGCACACCTCCCACGTGGCCGCCGCGACCCTGACACCGTGCCGGCGAAGTAGGACGCGCGCCGCGTGTCGTGCCCGTCCTGGAGCCAGGTGTCCCAGAGGCCGGAATCGGGGGCGTACCTATCATCGAAGTAGAGGTTGTCGGGGAGGAGGCGGTGGCGGCGCTCGATCTCATCGCGGGGCGCACGACCTCTCGTCGGCACCGGCGGGATCAGTACCCGGTCGGCGGAGAGGTGCCAATTGTTGGGGAGGTGTACGTCGCTCCACGGGACCGGCGTCCTCGTCTCCCAGTAGCGCTGGCACACATCGGCGCTGAGGTACTGCCTGTTGCGCTCGCAGGTGGGACTAGGGGCGATGGTGAAGGGGGCCGGCGCGGGGGCGATGCAGCCTCCTTTTTCACGGAGCCGCGGCGGCGTCGCGACGAGGAGCCAGCCTCGCGGTCCTGCTTCCCCTTGCGGCCGTAGTTCCACAGGCCCATGGCTGTGAGGCGGCCGGCCGGTGAGTTTGAGGCTAGGGTTTGGGACTGTCAGGTTTCGAGGAGGCCGCGGGGTGGAGTGGGGAGTGTGGACGACGACCGGTCCACGGCTTCCGCAATTAAGAACGACCACGACGTTTTCCTGGGCGGATGACAGGCAGGCCCGGCCGCGCGTGCACATTGATGTTGGTGGGTGGGAGGTAGGTGGACGCCTGCCATGCGGCCCCGACGCGGACGAGCGCGCGTCCGTTTGCTGTCCGCCGCGACCCAAAACCGACTCATGTTCGCGCTTGAAATGGGTCGGCCCGGACACGGATAGGATGGGTCCGGGCCGTCACGTGGTGGGCCGACCGGTTTGTCCCTTTTACCACAAACGGACGGGGCCGGACCGGATGGGGTTGCGCGGTGGAGTTGGCCTTACCTTTTATTTTTTTCACAATGTTCTTGGTCATCTCTTGTAAATTTCATCCTTAGTTGACGATTATAATGTAATGTCATTTCTTGGGATGCCATGTCTTCAAGTTCGAAAATAATGTTCGAATCGAAAGAAAGAAAAAAAGAACGTGCATGATTCTTTCCTACTCTAGCTTGACTGTTGATTCTTCAGCTGCAAGACCACAAGATCACAAGTGCAGTGCTCAGGGCCATGATGCTGTTTCTGATAGCTTTAGGTACACCTATTATTTGCCTCTGATTAGATCTCAAGAACTTGTTGGTCCTAGGAGTACCTGTTACCAGGCTACTTTAACTATTTCTTCTCTTCTCAGTTCTCATAGATGCATGACCTGAAAAGGTACATCAATTTGTTTGGCACTAGCCCCATTGTGAATATAAAATGATCTGCATATTTTTCCTCTCAAAAGGGAACACCATAAAGTGAACTACATGTAACTGCAACTGCCCAACAGAATTTTATATTCTCACCCTTTTGGCCCTTTAGAATGTGCATCCAGCACAGTTTAACTTCATCATCTCCTGATGATTGTTAGCGTAAAGCCTCTGTTCTTGCCACTTCGCAATGGAATTAACTTTCCAGGCATGAGTGCATGACCAAAGTGCAGGGCATGTGATCACATAGTTTAAGAAATCATGGTGACAGAAGCTCACATGCCCTCTGAAGAACCATTGACTGTTGTCCCTGGAAACGAACCATTTTTTTCCCTGTTGAAGAAAGTAATTATTTTGGGCTGTACTATCTCGTTTGCTAGGTGACGCCTTCGTGCATGTTCAGAGTCAAAGCGAGCTCCGCACTGTTGCCCTTACGTGCCATGCACGGTCGGGCAAATGGCACAGAGCAGCACACGCTTTTTACCGCTACGATGGTACTACTACCAATTTGTAACGCTGTTTTAGTGCCGTGGTGACAGTGAGTTCACGTGTTAGTTGGCAACCATGGCCGCTTTGCATTTGGCATCTAATGGCAGGAAGAAGACATCCGCCAGGTTCGAGCATGGTCGAGATGGGATCCGTGGGTAGCTAGTTCTTCACGTGCAGTGTCCACTTGCGACGCTGCGGTGTTTTTTTTTTTTTGAAACTGTCACCGGGGGGGAAAGACTCCCCACCTGAATATATTTCAAAAGCATTTTGTTACAAATTTAGACAAGACGAGAGGTAAAATAGTCCCGCCACAGGCCGGCGTGAACTTTGTCCTCCGCCTTCTTAAGGCGATGAGACCACAAAGTAAGGTCCGCAATGATGCCCCTAATAACATCATGGGGTGAGACATCTATATCCCTAAAAGTTTTAGCATTACGGACATCCCAAATTTTCCGAAGGATAAGAAGAAGAATGAGAGGCCATACTGACTCAGGGAGACCCGGGTGCCCATGGGAGACCCAAAGATGTGCGAAGGGGGTAGAGCAAGGGTGTAGACCAATGGCATCCCAAATGGCACGAGTTGCCGGACAACGGAGGAAGAGGTGTGCCCGGTCTTCGGACGCAGCAGCGCATCGGGGGCATGCAGCAGAGTCGATGATGGACTTACGGAGCAGGTTTGCCCGTGTGTTAAGTCGGTCGAGGTAGAAAAGCCAGCCGAACACCCTCACTCTGCTGGGGACACGCGAGTCCCAGATACGAGCAAGAGTAGGGTCGGCCAGTTGAGAAGCCATCGCGTCGTAGGTGCCCTTGGTGGTGAAAGCGGCGCCATTAAGTAGGGTCCTGTCGTCTGGGGCACCCGTCAGACTGATATCCTGGAACAGTAATCTCAAGGAAGCAAGTTCATTGGAAGCAATTAAGGTTAGCCGGCTACGCAAGCCCAGATCAATCCCATCCATCAATATAGTGGCTACGAATGCATTTGGCTTTGTATGGTGTGAAAACAATGCTGGGAAAGCAATGTACAGAGGCTCAGGGAGAACCCAACGATCTAACCAGAAGAAGGTGGATAAACCGTTCCCAATGGTCACGCATGATATCTCACGAAGGGAACTGAGGTGTCTAAAAATGGCACAACCAAGGAAGGAGGCATTGTTGCCACGACCTATAAGCATTGGAGAATGGTTGAGGAGCCAATCCTTCCAAGGAAAAAGAGGGGAATGCAAAAATTTGAATGCAAATTTCAACATAAGGCAAAAATTTTGTGCTCGCAAGTTTTTAAACCCAAGACCACCCGCAAGCTTTGGCATACAAACTCGGTCCCACGCAACCAGACACTTAGCCCCAGAGAAGGAGTCATCGTTAGACCAGAAAAAAATAAATGTAGTGTAAATATAATCTAGTAAGATTCATTAGTTTTAGCGTGTGTTAGTTAGGCTATATGCGTACGTCGTCTAGACAAAACAGGAAGCTAAGTGGCCACCCGTACTTACCAGGAATTAAAAAAATTAACCTGATGTGATTATGTTTGCTGCCTCTTGTTTGGATGAACTGGGAGCTACTAGCAGAGCATGTGTGTGTTTGTCTTTTTCAATGAGAAGATTCCCGTGATTTGGTCGTGTTGTGGGAAGAAAAGCTATCAGTGTGGAACAAGGAACTAGCCAGCTAGGTAGGCAGTCGGCACATTCGCGTGGTCAAATTTCGTGTTTCTGACCCTTTTTAGATACAAATTCAGGATCTAACCCCAGTTCCGAAAATTTTCGAGATCTGACCCTTTCGCTACCGCCATGGGCTCTGGCGGTATGGTTAGACATGCTACCGCCAGGGTCCATGGCGGTAGGGTGCGACGGAGGACGACGGAGGGCAACGGCCGCCGTTTGCTCGAGCTGACGTGGACAAGTAGCCTACCGCCATGGCCCCTGGCGGGAGCATGTTAGACCTTACCACCAGACCCCTTGGCGGTAAGGTGTGGTTGGGGTTTTGCCTCCCAAGTTTCTGTAACGAAATATCGAGGTGCCCTGGCGGTAGGTACGTTCGTCCTACCGCCATGTCCTTGGCGGTAGGGTCCTGTGTTCTATGGTTTATAAGTTTTTTTTTTGCTTCTTTTCAAAAACAATATAGACGCTAAAATATGAGCTTACATTTTTTTAGTGATTGTTTCTTTTGTAAAATATGAGCTCACAAAGAAAGCCAACAAACGGTTTCACATAGTTTGTTTTGTTACAACTTTCACATCACAAAATAGCAAAATATGAGCTCACATAATGATGATGGTTCCACATAGTAATTATCAAACTGTTTACAGATAATAGATTCATAAGTAGGGAATAGCAAATAGCTAACTTGTCCACATAGTTTGACAACCCCTACAAAAACAGAGATATATATTCAATCAACATGTTTATGGGGCGGACAAATCTCCCACCCCCCCCCCCCCCCCCCCCCCCCCCCGCGTATATTAGGCATGGCCGTGGAGACAGATACGCCAGCGGATCCACCGGTTCAGGCGGAGGCGAAACGCTGGTCGGCATCCGACCGTTCAAGAAGTCCCACCTTGGCTTGCCCGCTGGAGTTTTCGCCTTAGCCCTTGTCCAGTTGATGATATCGAACGCCGATGCACTTGGGGGAGGCATCCTGGCTCTCTCCTCCTCATTGCTCTCGAAGTAGATCCTCCGGCCCAAATTGCGCAGCTCCCGGTTGAAGCGCTGCTTGGCAGCTTCAATGTCCCATTCCCAGCGTTCTCGGCAGATAGTTGGATCTCCCTCCATCTCTGCAATCACTGTCTTCCACTCCTCCGCACTCTCTGCCCAACACTTCTGATCATTGTAGATCCGTTCCGCCCTCTCGTGCCACCACACTTCCCTCGTCTCCTGTAGGAACTCGTCTGAAAAAGCGGTCACCGGCAGCAGAAACTCGGGGCAGGCCTCGTACACGTACGGAAGTGGCAAGCCGGACGGGTCGTGTTGGAGATGAAGGGGCGATGGTTGCGCCACTATTGCAGACCTAAACATATGGATGAAATAAATAAAATACATATATCAAGATGTGTGAAATGCAAAACCATATCATATCATATTTACTCCAACCAAATCCAGTACTTGCATCATATTAACATGCTTACTAAAAAACAAAGAACTAAGAACTAAGAACTAAGAACTACAAAATCCACTACTTGCATCATATAAGATCCACATGCATCCTATATCAAAACAAATATTTCCAATATTCATCATATATAAAAAAATTTAACACAAAAAATTATAAACTAGGTTCATCTTAAGGGTTCAACATTTATTCTCCAACTATATCCACTACTTGCATCATAGCATATCAACATGCATCATCATATCACAATATATTCCTCCAACATGCATCATATAAAAAAATTCTCCAAAAATAATATGAACTAGGGTTCATCTTCACATAACCATACCAACTAGTGACTAGAGTTCATATCTAACACAATATAACTTCTATAATCAACCTAAATCAATCCTAGGGTTCAAAATATTTAAATCTAGTTCAAGAAGGGGGGTGATTTGAATCAAATAATGCGACGAATCGGAAGCTATTTGACTAAAACTAATTGGAGGGATCGAAGGAGCTTACTTTTCTTTCTTCGGGGCTATCTCGATCCGCAAAAATGATGAAGAAACGACGAAGATATGAGGGGGGGAGTGCAGGAGAAGAGAGAGGGGCGAGAGGAGGAAGAACTCCTCTGTTCTTGGGCGGGTGGTTGGGAGAGAAGGGGAGGGGTGGGGCGGCCGGCGGCTTATAACTGCGCGCACCCTACCGCCAGGTATCCCGGCGGTAGAATCGGACAGGCTACCGCCATGACCGGCGGCGGTAGGGTGGGACGGAGGCCATTAACGCTGCTGACGTGGATAAGTTTCCTACCGCCGCAGTGTCTGGCGGTAGCCTAGGTAATCGTACCGCCGGGCATCCTGGCGGTAGCAAAAAGGGTCAAATGTCGATTTTTTTTCAAAGTGGGGTCAAATCCCGATTTTGTTTGATAAAAGGGTCAAAACACGAAAATCGACCCATTCACGTGCTCGCGTGCTTGCTCGCCATGGACGGTGTGAGGTTATGAGTGCGGAGTAGGATGGAGGGAGGAGGCAAAAAAAGAAAAAGCATCAAACTTAACTCTTAGAGGTATGTAAATAATTACATAGGGCAGCATTAATAGCATACTATAAGAAAACAGTTTTAACAGAATCAACATTCTTGCTACTTGGAACTGCGTAGAATTGACGGTATGATTATTTATTTAACATGAAAACGTGTCACAATTTTTTCCAGGTCATCTTCAAAGCCGCAAGATGTATCCGTACGTGGTCCTTAACACACCATGCGGAAGCGCGGGAGCTCATGGTATCTGGGTGCGACCACTAGGAGATGGTAGCACGGGATACAGACAATCGATTTGGACGGCGATCCAATAATATACTATGTGTGTAGGCTTATATTCCTTTTTTTTTGGCTATGTCTGATTTAACTTTTATTTGTTACTACTTTGTTCTGCAACTTGGCACTTGCACTTACTTAATAAATAATGCAGAGGCCGGGGGCAGCCCCGGACATTTCAGGAACTCATATGCCTATTGCATACATACGAGCCCAAGCGTATGTTCCTTTCTAAGACAAGGCAAAGCAATTCGTATGTCAATAAGATAAAATGGAGGCTACGCCTCAAATACTGTACCATGCAACAAGTGAGCCAATGATTTGGGAATATGTCAATGGTTCCTTTGTTTCCACTTTGTTCTTTCAAATCAACACACTTGGATCATAAAGTGGTGGAGAAGGTTTACAATCTGAATATCTAAATCGACTTGTAACCTTCTCCACATAGTGAGATTGCAACAGAGTTATCCCACCATCATCACCTCTTAAACCGTTGGTGTTCAAGATAACATCAACAACTCCAAGATCTTTCATTTAAAATTTTGGAGATAGAAAAGCTTTTACTACCTCAATGATCTCAATATTTGTTCCAAATATGATTATTTCAATGACAAAGGTTTGGATCCACACACCCCTACTGGCTACCAATCTATATTGGTCATGAGTAAACAAGCACCCGGAGAGAAATATACATCTAGAAACCAACCATAAAGGCATACATAAATTTGAACATAAAGAATTATTTTATTACATGATAAACATCACCGCTAAACATTACTTCAGATTAACCAAATCATATAGGGTAGCTCATATGTATATTGTATTCAACATCAAAGAAGACATATTACATCTTGGCGACTACAATGAACCCGAAGTGCAGGGGGTGGACTACTCGCAACTTATCTTGGACCATGATGATCGATGTTAGTGATGATGGAGAAGAATTCCCCATCCGGCAGAGTTACAAAACAAGGCTGAAAACGAATATCGTCTCGGAATAGCGAAGTTGCGGCGGTGGGAAAATGTGAGCTGATTTGAAGTAGGTTTGGAAACAATATAAGGCATCGGGCACAAAAGCCACCCCGAGGGGGTGCCCATAGGCCCTAGGCGTCCCCTAGGCGTCCACCTTATGATGGTTCCTACATTTTTTTAGCGAAAGAGAGGTACCAAAAGGACCACGAACCTGCATTAATTCAACAGTGCAAGCATACATAAGATTACAATAGGACCATAAACTAAACGAAAGTCACGGACTACTCCGTGTCTTTTATAGACAAGACCTTAGAAGCAAGATGGAAAATGAAATCGGGTCCAAAGTTTCTCCACCACGGAAAGGGCCTCACCATTTTCTGGGGACTACAACACTTGGTACTCAAGACGTCGGAGATTCCATGTCGCAGACTCCGTGATGAAGAAATGCTGCCTCCTATAAGGCTCCATGTCGAGGAGGTAAAGATATGTCCGCCCTTCGGCCTGAAGATATGATGGCGAGGTGAAGCAGGCCTGCGTACGATTGTCGTATCTGGCGCAATAGCACCTAGGCTCTATGGGCCCCTCTAAGCGCTGTCCTTGGTCCCCTGGTCCTCTTTCGATGCAAAAATCCCACTAATTTTTCATGGAATTTGTTGGCGATTCTGTATCATGAGTTCTCCATTTGTTTTTTTAAAAAAGTAGAAAACATGACTTCGACTGAATTCCCTGAAAAAGCTTAAAAGACATTACGAAATTAGAGAACAATAGGAATGAAACATTCACAATTATAGATACATCTGACATGTATCAGAACATGCCCAACAGAATGTCACCCGTCAGTGTGGTAGTCGAGCTAGTTGATTCGACCCTCCAGGCGTCGCCAATGGTCCCGAACTAGAGCGCGAGTTAACGCTGGAGGTGTGTGAGGAGAAAGTCCGTAAAGGCATCGTTAGCCACCTTCACCCAAAAGCGTGTCCCTAGCAAGGCCACTACTGGCTTGTCGGATGCCCCCTTCTCATTCTATGGGAGATTTCAGCCAGGCTCTCTATGGCCACGTAATACAGTTTGGCCGGTCACGCCGGCTTCTACGCGTGAGGTGCCAAATGTGCCTACACACACGGGTGATGCGCTCGCGGGCCCTGCAGGTGGCGACGGTTCAAGAGGAGGAGCAACGGCCGGCACCGCGAGGGAGTTGCCACTCTGGTAAATTTGAATCCGGATGTTTTTTGGCAGAACATCCTGTGAAGGCATTTTTCTGTTTTGGTGTTTTTGGAATATTCGAATTATAGAGACCATAAGGATTTATTGCGATCGAATTAGACAACACCGATGGTAAGAGTTCATTTCTTTCTTTTAAATCAGGAAAATATATGATCTTAATATGTGGCGCATTATGTACTGGGCCGCCAGCATACCGTTGTTTAAAGCACGTTGTTTGTCTGCTTCGTTGTCTCTATATATTCACATTGCATGTATGCAATACACTTACCACAACCCCTGCTTGATGTAGCTCTCGTCCAGTTGGTAAAAATAGCTTTTATCAGTGTTGTTTTATCGATAAACTGGACTAGAGATAAAACTGGACAAGCAAAAATCAAATATGAGAGTTGGATCTGTGCAATGCTGCTTGGAATAGAAGGCATCGGGAAACCCATCAAACGTAGCTCGTGCACCGTCTGCTCGGAAGTTTTCGGTGTGGCGATCAACTACCCAGAAGTCATGAGTCCCACTGGCTATCGCTTCGAAAAGCTACTCACCGATAGTCTTCCATTGCGTTGACAGTTTTAAACCTTGCCACTGGAACTCCGTGGCGCGGTACTACTTTGCGTTTGTAGATGCTAGGCCGAGCTCCCGAGCCGCCCATCTCCGACTAGCTTGACTGATGATTCTTCAGCTAGAGGACAACGAGTGCAGTGCTTCCGGTTGCAGGGTAATCAAACTAATAATACTTGATAACTTCTGGGCGCCCCTATTCTTTGCCTCTGATTAGGAGTACTGGTCCCTGTTACCAGGCTGCTTGAATTATTACTCCTCTTCTCGGTTCTAATAGATGCTCGACCTGAAAAATTTCCTTGCTACTAGCCCCTTTCCAAAGAAGAACTGCGCCAGAAAGTGCACTGTATGCAGCTGGAACTCCACAACAGAATTTTTTATTCTCCACTTTGTGGGTCGACCTTCATAATGCGCAGCCAGCACACTTTATTAGCTTCATCTGTCCTTCACAGTTTAGCTTCATCATCTCCTGATGATTATCAGCCTAAAGCCTCTGGCCTTGCCACTCTGCAAAGGAATTAATAAACTTTCAAGACATGACCCAAGTGAAGGGCATGTGATCCCATAGCTTAATTAACCTTCTGGTATCTAATGAACGATGCATCGACCAACCAAGACCATTGACTGCTATCTTGAAACCAGCCGATTATTATTTTTCCCTGTTGAAAAGAGTATAATTGTTTTGTGCTGTTGTCCTGGCGTCCTGGCGTACCATGCACGGTCAATCAAATAACACAGGGCACCACACATTTTTTTCAATAAAGGGAATATGTTAATATCGTGAAGATACCAATTACACCCAGCCTCTGCAACAACGCAATACCCTACTGGCACTACGAATGCACACAACCAAAAATATTAAATAAGAAGCTAAAAAAAGAAAAGTCCTGCTACAGTGATCTAGTCCTTGAAGCAGCAGTACAAACACCACCAAGACAACACCTGAAGTCCAAATTCTCCAAAACCGACGCCTCCAAGAAGGAAACAGTGCACAAGCGCCGTCATCGCCCGATCATAGATCATAGGTTTTCACCTTGAAGGAAGTCCACGCTCTCAAAACAATGCCTTCAAAAAGGCCATTGCCAGGCACAACCAATTAAGGCCAGACCTCGGTTTTTCACCCTGAAAGGTAAGACCTTGAACTTCTCATGTGTTTTCACCCCCACTTGCATGCTGCTGCTACGAGTCCCGAAACACCAAGCAAATTCCTCGTCACCGCAAAGACTCGAACCACCTTTGGTAGTCCTCAAACCACAGCTTCCATGACATTCTCTCCCTCTGACTTCATCACGAAACGAAAAAGACATGTCACATGATGGCAACAAGTAGCAGAGCTTCGGGCCGCTCCCTCTAGAAACCAAATGGTCGGAAAAACATGGGTGCACACGACCGAATCCCATCCGATCCAACAATCTCCAAGTATGAGGCGCCCATGGGAGTTTGCCGGCGGAGCCTTCTGAAACTTGACACTCCGGTCAGATCAAGGAGGACAAGCATCAAGCAGATCTTCGTCCTGAGGTGAGAAGAACCATATGACCGCCGCCTTTATTAGGCAGAACAATGGCCCTCACGCCGTTGCCCGCCGGCTCCCAACAGCAAGCCGCCATGCTGCCCTCGCGGCCACACCGGTCGTCAAGATCGCTGATGAAGACCGAGGCCGCCGCCCCAGCATCCCTCTCTGTCGAGTGCACCTCGATGTCCAGGGCCGCCAATCTACAGCAGCCAGAGATCCCGTCGCATGGTAATGGAAGGCCCTCACCGCCACCCGCCACACGAGGAGATGATGGTCCACCGCTGCCGTCAGCCACGCAGGCTTAGCCCGGTGGATTCCTCTGGCGGCGATAGGGGACGAAGGTGGAGGGAGCGGGGTCGCGGCGGCTGAGATCTGAATTGCCCGTGCCGCCCCCTGGAGCGACGCGAGCGAGGGAGGTGGAGTGGCACGCTTTTTACCACTTCGATGGTACTACTTCCAGTTTGTACCGCTGTTTTACTGCCGTGGTGACACTAAGGTCAAGTGTTAGTTGGCCACCACGACCGCTTTCCATTTGGCATCTAATGACAGGAAGAAGGCATCCGCCAGCACTAGTAGAAAAGGGGGCAAAGGTCCAGGCCGGGCCAGCCCATTAGTACCGGTTCAGTCAAGAACCGGGACTCATGGGGGCATTGGACCCGGTTCGTGAGCCCCGGGGGCCGGCCGGGCCACGTGGGCCATTGGTCCCGGTTCGTCTGGACCTTTTGGTCCCGGTTGGTGGGACGAACCGGGACCAATGGGCCTCGCTCCTGGCCCACCACCATTGGTCCCGGTTGGTGGCTCGAACCGAGACCAACGGCTAAATAATGCAGAAAACAAAACAAAAAAACTGAAAAAAGATAAAAATAGCAAGAAAGAAAACAAAAAAAACAAAAAAAAGTATTTTCAAATCAGAAAACTAATGGCACTAACAGAAAATTTGTAATTTTTCTATAACTAAAAGCAAAAAGAATTAAAAATAAAGCAAAAACAACAGAAAATAAATAATGCAGAAAACAAAACAAAAAACTGGAAAATAAAAATAAAAATAGCAACAATAAGTATTTTGTTGTAAGTAGAAACAAAAAAAATAGCAAGAAAGAAAACAAAAAAACAAAAAAAAGGGTTTTCAAATTTGAAAACTAATGGCACTAACAGAAAGTTTATAATTTTTCTATAACTAAAAGCAAAAAGAATTAAAAAATAAAGCAAAAAACAAAAGAAAATAAATAATGCAGAAAACAAAACAAAAAAACTGGAAAAAAATAAAAATAGCAATAATAAATATTTTGTTCTAAGTAGAAACAAAAAAATAGCAAGAAAGAAAAGAAAAAAAGAAAAAAAGTGTTTTCAAATTTGAAAACTAATGGCACTAACAGAAAGTTTATAATTTTTCTAAAACTAAAAGCAAAAAGAATTAAAAAATAAAGCAAAAAACAAAAGAAAATAAATAATGCAGAAAACAAAACAAAAAAACTGGAAAAAAAATAAAAATAGCAACAATAAGTATTTTGTTGTAAGTAGAAACAAAAAATAATAATAACAACAAAGAAAACAAAAAAACAAAAAAAGTGTTTTCAAATTTTAAAACTAATGGCACTAACAGAAAGTTTATAATTTTTCTAAAACTAAAAGCAAAAAGAATTAAAAAATAAAGCAAAAAACCGAAGAAAATAAATAAGGCAGAAAATAAAACAAAAAACTGGAAAAAAATAAAAATAGCAACAATAAGTATTTTGTTGTAAGTAGAAACAAAATAAATTAGATAAATCAAGAAAGAAAACAAAAAAACAAAAAAAGTGTTCTCAAATTTGAAAACTAATGGCGCTAACAGAAAGTTTATAATTTTTCTAAAACTAAAAGCAAAAAGAATTAAAAAATAAAGCAAAAAACAAAAGAAAATAAATAATGCAGAAAACAAAACAAAAAAACTGGAAAGAAATAAAAATAGCAACAATAAGTAAAGAAAACAAAAAACAAAAAAAGAGCCTCCTACAGAGCCCCCACGGCCTGAATACGACTAGAAACCCATCAATGGGCCAGGATTCTGGCCCGTAGTAAGTTCAGTAGGCCCACAGGCACATAGAGACAGATTAGGCCTGAAAGCCTGCTTTAGAGAGGAGCTCGAGATGGTTGGCGCATCGCACCTTATAAACAGGTGCGGTTCTCTCTCAGCTAGCGAGGTGGGACTAAACTCCCACCACCACGCCGTTGTGCAAGGCCCATTGGTCCCGGTTGGTGGCATCAAGCGAGACTAAAAGGGTGCATTAGTCCCGGTTCGTGGCACCAACCGGGACCAATGACCCCTTTAGTCCCGGTTGGTGCCACCAACCGGGACCAAAGGCCACCGCTTCCCGCCCTTTGGGCTGCTGAAAAGAGGCCTTTGGTCCCGGTTGGTCGCACTAACCGGGACTAAAGGGGGCATTGGTCCCGGTTGGCCTCACAAATGGGGACCAATGCTTTGCCTATATAGGAAGCACTCATGAAAATTTGATTCAGTTCCTTCTTCCCCGCGCCTGACGCCGCCAGGCTGCCCGTCTCCGCCTCGCCGTCGCCGCCCCGCGCCGTCGTCGCCCCGCGCCGTCGCCGCCCCGCCCCGACGCCGTCGCCGCCCATCACGCCGTCACCGCCCCGCGCCGTCCCGCGCCGCCCCGTCGCTGTCGTCGTGCCGTCGCCGTCGCCCTCCCCTGCCCGTCGCCTTGCCGCGCCCCTCACACCGTGGCCATCCCGTGAGCAAATTTTTTGCTAATTTAATTTGATGTAGTAGCTAATTTAGATGTGTAGTGTAATTTAGATGTGTAGTAATTTAGATGTGTAGTTCATAATTTTTTTTCATATTGTGTAATTTGTTCATATTTTGTTAGATTTTTTTTCTGTTAATAGATTTTTTTGATGATATTATTGTTGAATATGCATGTTTGTATGTTCGTATATACGCAAAGATCGAATATGTCAATTTTTTATGATTTTTTTCTGTTCATAGAATTTTTATGTTTTTTTGTTTTAATTTTGTTCATAGAATTTTAATGATTTTTTTGTTCATAGAATTTTCTTTCTCAATTTATGTATATGTTCATATTGTGTATAGGAAAATTGTGCATAATCAAAGTCATTTATGAATATGTTCATATTAAGAATAGATGAAAAAAGAAAATAAGAAGAGAAAGTGTTTAATATAATTAGTTAGAAAAATAATAGAACTATAGTTAAACTAGTTTATTTTTAGTAAGTATTACTTTATTTTATTTATAGTAAGTGCTTCATATATAGTTGAACTAGCTAGTTGATTTAATAAACCAATTTATTTACTATATATAGAAGTAGTTTATTTTTAGTAAGTACTACTTTATTTATTTATAGTAAGTACTTAGTAGTTGAACTAGTTGATTTAATTAATAAAACTACTTTATTTAACTATATATAGAAGTCGTAGTTCCCGCATCGACGTCGACGATGCCTATCCCGCATCCTCGTCGTCGTCGACTCGGCGGTGGAGGCCTGCTTGATCAGGGCCATGTTCGGGACTGGGCTCCAGTGGGCTGGTATTGGGAGGTGCTACCTTCCGGGGGACGTAGGTTGGTGAGGAGGCAGCCCATTGTTGACCCGATCCTTATTTGGTGGCGGTCGCGTGGGCCAGTGAGAGTGCCGAGGCTTCCGGACACCGCGGAGGTGGTACATCACCGTGTCAGCAAGGAGGACGAGCATGTTCGTCGCTACATGGTTGCGTTGGAGGGCAGGTTCGACAATACCTGGCAGGTTCTTCAAGGATCTCACTGGAGCTATGATCCTGTGATCGTTCCTTATCTTTGGGTGTCCACCGCCCGCGAGGATACCCGTCGGGCGCTACGGTTCTAGCTGTATTAATTAGCGATGTTATATGTATGATAGTATTCAAGGAGTATTTGACGATGTACGGACGCAAGAGATGATGTACTTTTGGTTATAATTGAATGCATGCTAATTTGAATACTACTTTATTTTACGATTTGATTTTGCTTATTGAATGCTCATATTGGAAAAGTACTCCTACTTTGAATGCTAAAATTGAAGAGCACCCTATGCAGAAATCTAGAAGCCCACTCCATCATCCACGCTATCGTGGGGGTAGCTTCTCCTTCATTCCCATGTGCTAGACAATTTGGTATAATAATACACTCGGGAATGAAAGGAGGAGCTACATACCATCACCGATAGTCAATCCGTGATTAATAATAATGATCTAATTTAGGTTTTTTAGTATATATATTTAATTGTACAAGTTTAATATTTGAATTATGAACTTAGGCCGGAAATGTCGTACTCGGACGACGAAAACCGCCCGGGGGAGTGCGACTGGTGCCACAACGACCGAGGTATGTGCGACAGGTTCATTGAGCTGGACGAAGATCGGCGCTTCAGCATTAAGCTCGAGGAGACCTTCGATGTTCATACGGTACGCAACGACGACAATAGTTTTTTTCGTAATTAAGCACGACTTCAACTATTTTAACGTGTATTTTTCATCTTTTCCAATTCGACTAGCTTATCCCATGCTATTCAAGACGCTATGTCTAGGAGAAGATGGGTTTTGAAGACCATGAAAGTATGGAAACCAAAAAAAATCACCTAAGGACCCATCATGGTGTGGATTTTAAAGTAAAGATGTACAATGCTGAGAGTGTAACCCATTTTGGTTGCAAAAATTGGGAAGCACTTTGCAAGATGTATGATTTTGATGAGGGTATGCTTGTCACCATGGATCTTGGTGATCCTACAATCCAGCAAGACAATATGGGCATTTGGGTCCTTGTGGATACACCTCCAATTCTTCCCCCATGTGAGCTTAACATAGTTATTAAGGAATTTATATTGTTTATTTCAAAATAGTTGACAGCTTATTTCCATTGACAGCTTATTTTCATTCTTCAATGAATGTGCGGAAGATGGTAGACAAAACCCACTACACCGATGACTCTGAATTAACTTATAAGGAGAAAAATCATCTAATCGCATTTTGTACTGATCTTGAGAATTACAATGTCTACAATCGAACTCCTCAACATTATGGTCAATACGTGCCACTAGTGCACGTGTTGAACTACGGTAACTACCATGGAGATACCCAGGGGCGGACCCAGGAGAAAAACCGACTGGGGGCACACAACGATAGAAAACTCTCGAACATGTTTACACATAGGCTTATAAACATGTAAATATGTTATATTTATCAATTTTCTTGCAAGTCATAACATATTTCATCCAAGTTCGAAAAAAGATACATTATCCAATAGACAATAGTAACACAACAAGTTAACACTAAGGTGATCAGAGCCTACAAAAAGACTTCATATCCCAACAGTTCATGGCTTCATGCTTTGCAAAATATAATATTCATTTCTAATATAAATGCCGTTATCTGTGAAGAAAAAACACATATTAGTATTAGCCATTAAAATACAAATGGAGATGGTAAACACACAAAAGGTGTATGGCATTGGATCATTACATTTTGTTCTTCCCACGACGATCTTTCATCTTATGAAAACGATCAACAATCACTTCATTAGTAATTTCGTCCAACAGTCCCTTTTCCGCAAAGCAAATTAGGCTATGGCTCAAATAATCATCACCAATTTTGTTACGCAAAGCATTCTTCACAATCTTCATAGCTGAAAAACATCTCTCAACAGTGGCCATGGCAACAGGAAGAGTCAAAGCTAGCTTCAAAAGCCGATATACCAAAGGATAGGAGAGGTGCTTCCTTGTATCCCCCATCAGTTTAGCTAGATCACCTATTTTGTCCAAGCTAGAAAACCTTGTATCATGGAGTATATTATGTATGTAGAGACCAAGTTCATGCTCAAGAGTCACCATATCTTTGTGATTAAAGTCATCAGGATAATGCTTAGCTAATTTCAGCAACTTCGCCTTGTCAAAACGACAAAATAAATTACTTGGGCTCAAAGCAGACATGCATAGAAGCAACTCAAAATTTACCTCATTAAATATGTCATTAAACTCTTCTCCTAACAGATCCAGAACAGCAAAGAAACAGTCAACGTGGTAATAATGTTCATTGTTAATACCGGTCTTTTGTCTTGGCTTCTTTGGGTTAACATAGGCATCTTCCATGTCCAGTACTGGAATGTCATGTTTCTCACAGAAACAGTATACCTTCCTCATAAGAGAATCCCACCCTTCATTGGTTCTGAGCTTTTCTAACTCCCGTTTAGTTGATTCCACATCTAAAATAGCATTTACAATGTCTTTGTAAGGTTTTTGACAGTCCATTTGTTAAAGCTAATATCATCATCATCATATGTAAGAAAAATGCTGAATCAAAAGTCTGGAAATATTTGAGAAGACCTCTAGCTTGACACCTCTTTCCAGTATCTGTGCCATCTTTCTCAACATATTCTAGAACTTTAACCACCGACGAGAACATCTTTGACAAACCCAACAATGTTTTATAATGGGAGTTCCATCGAGTGTCACCTGGTCTCTGAAGTGATAGTTCTTGATTTAGTCCCGTTCCTGTAGAGATCTCTCCACAACCAATTGCTTTCCTCACTTCTTCTTGATGATGCTCACGAAGTTGGCCTTTTCTCTTGCAAGATACTCCCACGACATTCAGCAAAACTGAAACCATATCAAAGAAATCTCCTAGATCGAATATCTTTTTTGCAATAGCCACAACAACCAGGTTGAGTTTATGAGCAAAACAATGTATATAATATGCTGAATTGTTCTCACTCATAATTTTAGCTTGCAAACCATTAAACTCACCAGACATATTACTTGCACCGTCATAACCTTGGCCTCTAACTTGTTTAATATTCAAACCAAGTTGCGAAAATAATAAATCTATGCAAGACTTGAGATAAGAAGCTATTGTCTCCTCCACATGGACAACACCAACAAACTTTTCTTGGACCAACGCACATTTATCAACGTACCGGAGCACAACTGCCATTTGTTCTTTGTCGGAAACATCTCGACACTCATCAACTAATAAGCTACCAATTTCTTCCATCACATAACTCAATATTTCTTTTGCGAAACACTCGGTAATATCTCTCTGAATTGTTGGAGACAACAACTGATTATTCTCTGGAGCATTCTTGAATGCCTTAGCAACGACATCATTCTGCTTAATAGTGTAATCCATCAACTCACGGTAGTTTCCTTTATTTTCAGAATCTTTAGATTCATTGTGACCACGGAAAGGTTGCCCCTGATGCAACAAATATCGACAAACATCAATTGCAGCATTTAAGCGGATGAGATGCTCATTCTTTTCAATTTCGCTTTGTCTATGCATGGTTGCAGAGATTGATTGATCTTTTTTTAGTAGATCCTCACAATCCTTGAGTGCCCTGTTGTGAAAGCTATTACGATTGCCGACATGAGTCACAAATTGCTCTGGCTTGTTCCAACTGTTGAAGCCTTCCACTACAAATGCATCATGCCCATGGTGGCTATCTTTGATGTTGTCTCTAAACAAATAGCAACATAAGCAATAGGCCTTATGCTCCTTCTCGTTGTACTCTAGCCAATATGCATAATCGTCGTACCAATCTGCATTGAACCTCCTCCTCTTCTTCTTCTTCCCAAACTCTTTGTATGGAAAGTCAATGTCAGGCTGATTAGGTCCCCAAATTAAATACTTTCTTCTTATCTCATCACGCTGGTTTGGGTGATAATCTGCCATTCGCTTCCTTTTAGATGGATCCCGAGGAAGCTTGTTCAAGTCAATTAGTGCAGGCACAGCAGAATTATGTCTTGGTACAGGTCTTGATGCATTTCCACTACCACTTGAACTGTTGGTGGTGACAGGAGGACCTTGGGTGGTGGTGTTGACATCTCTTGATTTCTTTATCGAATACTTCTCCATTATCTTCCTTCTTCCCTGACAAATAGTTGAACTACTAGTTGTAAAAATTCAGATAAAAAGCATGCTAGTAGTAGCAGACTAGAACTAGAAGGTCAGCACACTAGCAGTAAGCATGTCAGTACTAGTAATAGAATGGTTTGCTTGATTGAATTGCACAGAAAATTCTCAAACTGTACAAATTAACCTACCAGTGGAGTGTCACACTAATCCTATAATTATTTTGTTAAAACCAAGAGTACATGCGTGATAGCATACTAGTACTGTACTAGTGGGATTGCATATTTTCATTTGATTTTACATAAGACACACCAAAGAATCAACTAAGGAATAGGGACTCACTACAGGAATCTGCTACTTTGCCATCAGCCATGGCGGACGGCAAAGGCATGGATGGCGGACGACAAAGACCTTTGCCGTCAGCCGCGGACGGCAAAAGGTGACGGCAAAGTAGGGGACGACAAAGAGCTGCGTTGCCATCTGCTTCGGGCAGCTGACGGCAAAGGGGACTTTGCCATCAGCAGCGGACGGCAAAGAAGACGGACGGCAATCAATGCGCTGTTACTCCGTTAGGTGGTTAACAGCAGGCCTTTGCCGTTAGCTGCGGACGGCAAAGCCTTTGCCGTCTGCTGCTGATGGCAAACTGACCAAATTGGTCAGCCTCCCAGGAAGCACAGTTGCCTGGCACGTGGCCTCTTTGCCGTCCGCTGCTGATGGCAAAGAGCCCTTTGCCGTCGGTGGCAGACGGCAAAGAGCCTGCATATTGTCTCTTTTTTTCTGTTTTTTTAATCCAACATTTTTCACAGCAAATATATATGACATATATAGATATATTTCCATATCACATATCCAGCACATAAGTTTCATATCACATATCACACCAGTTTCATCCATACACATTGTTCATACATAAGCAAGTTCCATCGATACACATTGTTCATACATAAGCAAGTTCCATCCATATAAATATTACAATGCAAAGTTTCGTCAAGATAGCAAGTTCTATCATAGCAAGCTAGATACAATGCAAAGCTTCATCAAAGGAAAAGCAAGCACTCCATCATAGCAAGCTAGCTTCCATGAAGTGAATGAAATCTGCAAAATGGTAAATAAGAAAGTTAGAAATAGGTGACTAGAACAAGAAGAAGACTAGAACAAGAAGTATATGTCATTTATGAGCTAACTTAGGTGAAATGGATCATATATGAGCTAACAAAAGTTGAAATGGGTTGTTTATGAGCTAACTTAGTTGAAATGGATCATTTATGAGCTAACTTAGTTGAAATGGGTTGTTTATGAGCTAACTTAGGTGAAATGGATCGTTTATGAGCTAACTTAGGTGAAATGGATCGTTTTTGAGCTAACTTAGGTGAAATGCATCATTTATGAGTTTTTATGAGCTAACTTAGTTAAAATGGGTCGTTTATGACCTAACTTAGGTGAAATGGATCATTTAAGAGCTAATTTAGGTGAAATGGATCATTTTTAGCTAACTTAGGTGAAATTGATCGTTTAGGAGCAAATCTAGGTGAAATGGGTCATTTTGGAGCTAACCTACGTGAAATGGGTCATTTTGGAGCTAACCTAGGTGAAATGAGTCATTTTGGAGCTATCCTAGGTGAAATGGGTCATTTTAAAGCTAACGTAGGTAAAATGGATCATTTACGAGCTAATCTACTAAAATGGGTCATTTTAGAGCTAACTTGGATAAATTAGATCACTTGTAAGCTAACTAAGGTAAAATGAGTCATATTAGAGCTAACTTAGGTAAAATGGATCGTTTATGAGCTAACTAAGTTAATTATGCAATTTTTGACATAAGTAAGCTTATTAAGTCATTTTGAAGGAAAAGAAGCTAACTCTAGGTCATTATGGTAAGCATATTGGAGGAAATAAAGCTAAGTCTAAGTCTAGAGAAACTTACCGTGATCAGGGAGGTGGAGGAGCGGGCTGGCTCGTGCCGGTAGCTGGAGAAGGATCGTGCGATGCGTTTCTGGAGTTAAGCTGCAGCAAAGATCATTTCCAATGTCTCATTACCATTATGACACTCAAATGTTAAGACTAGCAAGTAATGTCCATTCAAATTAAACTCATCGTGCTCCCAGGAGGGGCCTCGGCGCGCTCCCGACCAGCGCCCACCATCTTTCACACCTGCCATGACAAAGAATAAACGAAATTAGTACAACATGAAAAAAAGTACCGACATGAATAATAATATGTATATCACATAAGTGTATCATCATCAAGTACAACATAAACAACTGCACATTTAAAACTACCTGATCCACACAATTATATATGATGTTTTTCATAACAAAATCGAAAAATATATGACCTAACTATGATGTCGTGTCGGGGTCGGGGTCGGGGTGTCGTGTCGGTGTCGCGGTCGGGGTGTCGGTCTCGGGGTCGGGGTGCCGGGTCGGGGTCGGGGTGCCATGGCGGTGTCGGGGTCGGGGTGTCGGGTCAGGCTTGGGGTCGGGGTGTCGGTGTCGAGGTCGGGGTCGGGGTCAGGGTGTCGGGGTCGGGGTCGGGGTGTCGGGGTCGGGGTGTCGGGTCGGGGTCAGGGTGTCGTGTCGGTGTCGAGGTCGGGGTGTCGGTGTCGGGGTCGGGGTGCCATGTCGGTGTCGGGGTCGGGGTGTCGGGTCAGGCTCGGGGTCGGGGTGTCGGTGTCGGAGTCGGGGTCGGGGTCGGGGTGTCGGGGTCGGGGTCGGGGTCTCGGGGTCGGGGTGTCGGGTCGGTGTCGGGGTCGTGGTCTCGGGGTCGGGGTGTCGTGTCGGAGTGCCGGGTCGGGGTCGGGGTGCCGTGTCAGGTCGGGTTTTTTTCCTCTTTTTTCCTTCTCTTCTTCTTCTTCTTCTTCTTCTTCTTCTTCTTCTTCTTCTTCTTCTTCTTCTTCTTCTTCTTCTTCTTCCTCCTCCTCCTCCTTTCCTTTTTCCTCTTCTTCTTCTCCTCCTCTCCTCTTTTTACTTCTTCTTCTTCCTCTTCTTCTTTTTTCTTCTCCTCCTCCTCCTCTTCTTCTTCCTTTCCTTTTTCCTCTTCTTCTTCTCCTCCTCTCCTCTTTTTTCTTCTTCTTCTTCCTCTTCTTCTTTTTTCTTCACCTCCTCCTCTTCTTCTTCTTCCTTTCCTTTTTCCTCTTCTTCTTCTCCTCCAATCCTGTTTTTTTCTTCTTCTTCTTTTTCTTTCCTAAAACTGAACTAAACCTAAATCTAAAACTAAAACTAAAACTAAATCTAAATCTAAACTAAACATAAACCTAAAACTAAAAAAAGAAAAAAAGGAAAAAAACTAAATATAAACCTAAAACTAAACTAAAACTAAACCTAAACCTAAAACTAAACCTAAAACTAAAACTAAAACTAAACATAAACCTAAAACTAAAAAACAGCAAAAAAGGAAAAACAGAGGAGGTAGAGCTCACCTGGGCTGGTGGAGGAGGTGGCCGGTGGAGGAGGGGGGCGGGGCGGCATGGGGCGGCAGCGCCGGGCCCAGGGCGGTGGGGCGCGGGAGGGGGGGCGGCGCCGGGGGGCCGGGGCACGGCGGCGCCAAGACGGCAGGGCGGCGGGGGCAACGGGGCGGGGGGCCGGTGGGTCGACGGCGCCGGGCGGCAGTGGCGACGAGGCGGGGGCCGGTGGAGGAGGGGGGCGGGGCGGCCTGGGGCGGCGGTGCCGGGCCCGGGGCGGGGCGGCCTAGGGCGGCGGCGCCTGGCCCGGGGCGGTGGGGCGCGGGGGGGCTGGGGCGCGGCGGCGGGCGGGCCGGGGCGGGGGGCCGGTGGGGCGGCGGGGCGGGGGGGCGGTGGGGCGACGGGGCGGGGGGCCGTTGGGCGGGGGGGGGGGGGCGGTGGGGCGACCGGGCGGCGGCGAGTGCTGGGGGCGGCGGCGCGCGTGTGGGAGCAGGAGAGAAACAGAGAGAGAGGGCGGGGTGGGGCGCGCCGTTATTTTTGTTGAATGTTTGCCGTCTGCCCTCTTTGCCATCCGCTAGCAGACGGCAAAGAGGGGGGACGTTAAGTATTTTTTAAACAGCTCCTCAGTGGGCCCCCCCTCCCTCTTTGCCGTCTGCTAGCGGACGGCAAAGATTCTTCGCCGTCAGCTAGCGGACGGCAAATAACAGGCTGATGGCAAAGGCTTTATTTGCCATCAGCCAGTTCTTTGCCGTCTGCTTTCGGGTAGCTGATGGCAAAGAGCTTCTTTGCCGTCCGCTAGCTGACGGCAAAGAGCTGGCAGATGGCAAAGTAGCTGATTCCAGTAGTGACTGGAGTGGTTCAGGAAAACAGGATCAAGTACTTGAGCATTGAGTCTTTACCTACGAGAGATGAGGCGATGAATCAAGGGATGAGAAGAGTTGCAGTCCTGTAGAGGTTGCCGGTGGCCGCGCCGAGGCTGCCGGCGACTGGGCGGCCGGTGAGTGGGCAGCCGCCGAGCTAGGATCGACCAACGACCAGAGTACCAGACCAATCGGAATCCTGGAGACCTCGAAGAACAGGCGGCGGGCGGTGGCTGACGGTTCGCTTCTTTATCTTAATCCTTTTTCTAGGTATTAATTGATCTCCAGGAGTTGAAGCGGCAAGTGGCGGGTGGTTTCTCCGATGCGTTCATCGTTGTGTGTTGCAGGACATGCACACCAGGGCATTGTTTCTCGATTTGGTTTGCTTCTTTTATGGGCTTTCGTAGAATGGCCGAAGGGACTGGGGGCACTTGCCCTGGCCCGACCGGGGGACTGCTAGTTGCCACCTGATGTATATAGGGGACGACGGGAAATTGAGTGGGGGCCTGGGCCCCCACTCGTAACAACGTTCATCCGCCCCTGGAGATACCCTGGTAAGATTTTTTACTATTACGACATCCCTGCATCTTTTTAAATACTTCTAAAACTAGTACATCATTGCTAACTATGAAGTTATTACTATGTTTTTCAACAGATAATTCCGAATGGTTGTGTGCCTCATCTGATGTATACGCATGGTCGCCTTGATATTTTGATCATACAACAAGGTCGTCCTACGAATCTCAACTGTCCATACTGGATTTCTAAAAGAAGTGGAGACATGACAATCAAAGAATGAAAAAATTGTATGGACAGTCGTAAGGAGCTTCTTGGAAGCAAAAGGAGGCGAAGCGCAAGAATTGGAGATAGGATGATCTCATTCTTCATAATGGAGAGCCAGGGTCTATATTGTTTTATGCTATTTTACCTTAAGGGTGTTTAGGTCCTACCTGATACTGATGATCATGTGCTAAGAACAATTATGGAGGGTTGGGTTCGATGACTATGAGGGTGATGATCGTATGACTTGTTATTAATAACGAGTAGAAGTTGTATGATAATGCATGATTAGTAGGACTTGTTATTATATATGATGATGTATGATGCAAGCATCCATGAGTTATTATATATCAGCGGGTGAAATGAACATAGCAGTAGCGTTGGTAAACTAAGGACGAAGATATAAGAGAGGACATTTCTCTCTATTAGCTAGCTAATAACAACCTAAAATTAACTCCCAAACCCCCTAAACCAGTCACTTTAAAAAAAACCTCAGCTCCAGCCATCTGCTGACACGTGGAAGCCTTTTGGTCCCGGTTCATGTCACCAACCGGGACCAAAGGGCCCCTTGCCTGGGCTGCTCGTAGTGGCCACGTGGAGGCCCATCTGTCCCGGTTCGTGTTAGAACCGGGACTAAAGGGAGGAGGCATTAGTAACGACTCTTTAGTCCTGGTTCAAGAACCGGGACAAAAGACCCTCACCAACCGGGACAAATGCCCTGTTTTCTACTAGTGCAGGTTCGAGCATGGCCAGATGGGATCCGTGGGTGTTACCACGTCTGAGGAGCCTTTGCTATCAGCCTAGCTAGCTCTTCACGTGCACTGTCCATTTGCGACCCTGCAGTGTTATCTTTGTAAATGTAGTGTCAAAGTAATTTAATGAGATTCATCGGTTTATCTTCAATCTCCGTTAGTTTTAGCGTGTGTAAATTTAGCTATGCATGCGTTCTCTAGACAAAACACGAAGCTAAGTGACTACCATCAACGCATCTGTAGGAGTAGGTTGCCAGGAATAAAGCAAGAAATTAACCTGTGTTGGTGATTCATCCGATGCATTAGGGAATAATAATTAAGATTATGTTTGCTGCCGGTTGTTTGGATGAACTCGGGGCTACCAGCAGAGCATGTACGTGTTTGTCCTTTTCATCGAGAAGATTCGCCTGATTTTAGACGAGTTGCGGGAAGAAAAGCTACCGAGTGTAGATTAAGGACTTAGGTAGGCAGTCGGCCATTCACGTGCTTGCGTGCTTGCTAGCCGCGGGTGTCGAGGTTGCTAGTGCGAGTTTGGATGGAGGGAGGTGGGGAAAAAACTAATCTCTCGGTTTTTTTTTCTTCTATCCTTGCCCTAAGCTCTCACTTCCATTTACGAAAGATAATTTTGAGTATCTAAGAGCATCTGCAGCAACTTTTGTATGTTTGATTGTGTATATGTCCATATAGACAATGGTCTAAATAGATTGTTTTATTTACACAACCAGTTTTCTAGCAGTTTGTCTATATTATATCTCCTATGTTTGACTACCATCTTAACCATTAAAATGGCTCTGTGTACAAAATGTAGATAATATGAAGCAAAAACGCTCTCTAGCAGATTGTCTACATAGTCCATATTTTGGCAATGTCTACCAATTGTCCACATTTAGGCAATTGCCACCGATATTTAGAACAATTCGAGCGGTAGACCATTATATAGACAATTTGCTAGAGAGCATTTTTTTCCCTCATAGTGTATATTTCTCATGTAGACAATTGTCTGGACAATCTGTTGGTGATGCCTTAACAGAGCATAAGAACATACTATAAGGAGAGTTTGAGTTTTTGACAGATTCAATACTCTCTCGCTATCTCGCTCTCTCATGATGTTTGTGTCACCATCACTGATCGAGCACATTGTTAGTTTGACCTCAAAAGCGCGAGGGAGTGAGACAAATGTAGTAGAGACAGCAAGAAAGGCGGCGATGACCTATCAAGTTTTTGCCATTTTTAACTTAGGCGTGGGTGGCCTTTGGCTCTCTTGGCGTCGGGATAGGGCTACCGAGGACTTGTCAGCCGGTAGTGACAGCTTTGTCGGAAAGTGTGCCTTTACTCTGCGTGACAGCCTTTTTTTGCGGGTCCTGGGTGAAAGCCTATGATCGCATAACACATGGTATGTTGGAAAAGATAAAACAAAAGTAGTTTGCAGTTGCATCGCAGATCGCTCTAACACTGCATTTCGATGTCTCCATTGGAGGCCTGGAATCTGAATTGGTATTCCTAAATTTCAATTCATATGTTTGGCTGGACACCGAATTTGCAGACTGAAATGAAGCGAAAATTCTGGCCGAATTACCTCTCATGTGAAATGCCCGTCCACAATACAGAGCCATCCCTCTTCGAATCTTCCTGAAATATGCATCCCCATAAAATATACCGCTTAGTCGGTCTCTTCCCACGACTGTTGGAGTTTCCCATACACGAGGAGCTGCACCTGCACGAGATTGGCCCATCACACTCGCCGGCGTCACTCCCTCCCGGTCACTGATGGCCCGCTATTCGTGAGGGAGGACTGCAGCCTGTGCTCCTCACGGCTGCTCGGCCGGCCCCATTCATGGCACAACTCATGCACACTGTCAATTCAATTGTATGGCATCCAAACATAATATTGGTATTGCTTGCTTATCTAATTCCAACCGGCAATATTTTGTACATCGAAACATCTGTAATGGTATTGGAGCCCATTGCAATATAAAGGTTGATTTGGTATTGGATCCAATGCAATTCAGAGGCTCTCAATGGAGACATCCAAACGAAACGTAAGGGGAAAAAGTTAAGCGTGTGAGCCCCCATTAACCTTTTTACGCAAAGACCTCGAACCAGAAATTATATGTACAAACCTCCATTCATCTCTTCTTTAATCTCTAATTTGTAATACTTACAAAAATCTACTGTTCTCTGTTTCGCTATGGCTTCATCTGTCACACCTCACCCTGTAGGTCGATTGAACGAACGAAAAACCCGCCATCTGTTCCTTCAATGAATGGAACAAGCATCGGGCACTTCTGGTTCAGTCGCTTCTAGCCACCTCATTCTACTCGGTTGGACCTCCTTGCAATTTCTGATGGCCCATTTGAATCTACCCATTTATTTTACTCTTGGGCACCAATCCATGAACGAAATATACGCCCTCCCTTGGAAAAAAATGTGCCATGTTTTCATTTAGCTAATTCAGATTCTTTTTTTTTTGCAAATACCTGATCCAGAGATTTTATATTGAACAAAGCTAAGCCAAAGTTAATATGCAGTAGAATCACACGACAAATCCAGTGCTAAGTAACGTATTACCTTATTTATTCATTCTACTCGTGTCATTAAATTATCCTGTTTTTGGTAGATGCAACATCGCTAAATCTGTGAAACGAATGTAGATGGGTGTTGAGCCTTCTGATTTTTTTGACACTAGAAAATGTAATATTCAATATTTGCTTGCTGTCCTTGCATATCTATTGCACTTGTCAGCCTTTTCTTTCGTGTAATGTTTCGTATAGAGGCCCTTATATAAAGACACGCCCACCCTGCTGATATAGCAAGACATATACTACGTGTTTGCTGAATCTAGCACTGTAGTCCTGCCTATCTTCGGCACCTCAGACCATAGTAGTACACAGAAGAACAACACAAATGAATCGAGACAAGGGAAAATACGGATACAGTGAGCACCAAGAGGAGTATCACGCAAGAGGGGACTGAGAGACATCTGAAGGCATGGGGGGTGCATGTCTCTAATGACCCGTGGTTGCTATGGACCGTGAAGTTGCTATGGACCAGTTGCCCTCTAACGAATCATGCTTTTCCCGGTATCTTAGCCCTGTAATGCACCAAAAATATTCTCCAACAATGATGGCTGATTTGTCTTCCCCGCTAGCTTTGTGAAATCTTTGGTACATAACATGTTTCCAATGGTAACTAATCAAGATAGCAGCCATGCTCGTGTGGTCAGCACACACAGCGGTGAGTGAGACAAAAAATGTAAATCCGCGACGCTTGGGAAGGTAGTACATGCTGTACTTGTTGTCTATATCAGTCAAAGAAATTCGAATTCATTTTCTCTGGATTAATGTAAACATTTCTACGTATCTATATTTTTTCAACAATATCTTGATTTGTAGGCTACATTTTAATAAGCCCAACAAAAACAATAACAACAAAAAGCAAGCCCCCATTTTTTGTTGCGAGAACAAAAAATAAGCCCCTTAAATCCATGTATTTGCTTTTATACCTTTTCTGCCGGTATAACGTGTGGTATTTGTTTTTATACCTAATATAAATATATGTTGATAGAAATTAATGTTGATATTCTAATACTGCAAATCTGCCTCTATATACATATATAATCTAAGCTAAAAGTGTGACCTACAGTTTTCCGCAACAACAGGGGAATATGGAAATTAGTTATTTGGGCAGTGACAATTCTCGACAGAAACTCCCGCTCTTATAATCTGATAGTTTTACTATGTAGGAGTAGTTTACAGGAACAACTTCAAAAGAACAACAAACATGTTGCGCTATATCTCTACTCCTATAAAAGACTCAGTTGGTGATGATGGTGTGTCTGTCATCCGTCATTTATGACCATTTTTTACCCAACACCGTATAACAATTGTTCTACGGAATATATTAAAATAAATATAGTACAAAATAATACACACCCCCAAAGGGATGAACTTCAGCTAAGGAGCTAGCCAATGCCTGCTCTAGGAACGAAACTCATGTTTACAGATTATGATCTATCCAATGAGAGAACCGAGCTTCAAACTTTTGCTTGATCTTGTGTCTGAGGAGCTTTAAGTCTTGCTTAAGGTGAAATCTCTAAGACTGGATCGAATGTGAAATTGCTCTGAAAACTTTACCATTCCTCTGCATCCATATGTTCCAACAACCCAGAATGATGGTCTCAACCGCAAACTGCTTTGGCAAGAGCTTTATGGCTAGGGTGGTATCCTCATAAACTGATGTGCCTCTATTTCTATTTGGAATGAAGGAGTTCCAACAGTCCTGTCAAAGTTGCAGTCCCATAATAAGTGCATAGTTGTCTCTTCTGCCTGTTGGTTACAATTAGGCAATAAACGTCATCTAGTTGCATGCCTTTTCTGAGTAGGAGAGCCCTAGTGTTGATTCCACAATGAGCCACTAGCCAAAAGAAGATTTTGTGCTTGAGTCTGCTTGAACTGTTCCAAATAATGCTGAAAAAGGGATGCTCTTCATGCTGTTCCATAATCGGATTATAGATGTGGATTGCTGATGGCCTGCCAGCAGCCCCAACAATGATGCTCCATTTATCCTTTATATTTGGATGTATAGTGGGTGCCAGGGCTTGAAGTTGATTAAATTCCTCATATGCTTCAATAGAGAGAGGGAGGTGAAAGTGCTCAGTCCAATCATGCTCTCCATAAAAATCTGGAACAGATTGTTCATCATTCACTCCAAAGGAGTGAAGATATGGAAGGGTAGATTGTAGGTTATCTTTCCAAAAGAGCACAGTTTGTCCAGATCTAATGGTGCACCTGCCAATCCTCTTAAACCTGTCTAGGAGGCAGTGAGATTTCCACCAGAAAGAACCTTCAGCTGGGAGGTAAGTTCTGGCATTTTTGCAACAATAGCCCACTTCTCTGCTTTGCAAAAAAAAACTTATTATCTTGAAAGCAACCACATCCCTCCCTCACCTCATCAAAACAGCCTGAGAAATATATTCTGAGTGAAATGTAATATATTTTTAGTGCTATATGTATATCAAAACAAGAGTGTTTTCTTTTAAGTTTGTGAAAAAAATATATACTATTCTACTTTGGATCCGTTGCAACGCACGGGTACATTGCTAGTAGACTACCAAGATTTGGCATGGCTATTTAGATGCAACTGACTAGGGCCCCTAATTGGCAAGGCATAATCTTTGTTATGTACAGGATGTGTCAACAGGCATGACAACACTCGACGCAAGTAATAATAGGGTGTCTTATTCTCAGCTGACCTGCGAATCCAGCCTGGTCAGCAATATCTCTCACTGCACATTGGCTCTTCTCTATGCCAATAATGCTCTACATCTACGATACTTTTTACTGAGAGTATGTACGGGCTGAGGGGAAGGTGGAGCGTATAGTGAAAATCACTTGTTCTTTGCATTATGACTTGCTTCCACCGTGTAATAAACTACTCCCTTTGCCTCATAATGTAAGACATTTATTAACACTACACAAGTGTCAAAAAACGTCCTATATTACAGTACGGAGGAAGTACGTACTATTATGAACTACACAATGTCATTGTTCTATTTATTTGGCTGGATGCTAGTCGATACATGTAAATTGTTAAGTATATATGTTAAATTGATGCGTGCCTCTATGTTTACATTTAGATTTTTATTGGTTTATGCTGATACACTAAATGGGGCTTAGCACGCTATAGGTGCGCTGTAGCGTTGCATAGCTTTTCGCGAGCCGCCACTAAGAGGCTTAACATGCTTCTTAAAACTTCGTTTTTTTTTATGGGCATGGTTTTATGCCGGCCTATGTAAAAAAGCAAAAACAATATTGTGTGTAACACTTTTTCATACTTCTTTAATAAATCATTTTTTCAGTGGTAGATCCTCGTTCAATTTGCGTAGTTCCTTGCGTACACGACCAAACGCGGAGGAGAGAAAATTCAAGATCATCCTGGTTCTTGCCAAACCAAATTCTTTCTCTCTAAATAATCAATGCATGAGGGGCTTTGTCCCGGCATGTCTAAAACCATTTTTTTATGTGATACCACTCTTCTAGATGCCTTTATGACATTGTTTCTTTAGAAATAAAGTGCAGCACGACAAACAAAACTGTTTCTTTGAAATTTTTTTGTTGTAACAGTAGAATGCCTTGTAGTCACGTTGCTAGAAAGAAAAAACCTCCAAGGATGGGCTCGGCGTCCCTCACCAGGCTCTGGTCAGTGAAGGATAACAAACCATTGATGGACACACATCCGTCAGTGATGGAAGTATCGCCATAAAGAAAACATGGCATGGAGTGGGCCCGAGCCAGCACATTTCGACGCTATCTCGAGGGTGTTGCTCGGGGATGGTGCTCGAGTTGCATCTTTTGAGAGTAGTAGTAGTAACGGTGCACGAAAAAGACTTAGAAGCGAGTGTACTGCGTATGGCCTGGTGGAGAAGTTGGAGAAGGGGTGGGGGAGAAGTGTAATCGCTGTGAATTTTGTTACTAAATTTTGGGCAATGTATCTATCTGGGGCTTTGCGTACCTATAGCTGTTGTGTTGGTTGTGCTTCTAGCTGTTCACATATCTAGGCAAGTTTCAATAATGTTTGGGCAAGTAGGGAATGGTTTAGAGGCAACTCATGTTTATTTGGTTGTGTGAAAAAAACATAACCCTCTTGAATTTCTCATTTTATCTTTTGCTTTGGATTTTGTACATGTATCTCCTGAGGCTAATGGTGTGTATGCCGGTGAAAAAACAGATCGATTTATTGGCCACCCGTAATCAAAACCCAATAAGCAAAAAATAGATAAAAATGTTTGCACCTTTATATTTGTTTCTTCTAACTAACCATATAACAGTTTAGGCAAAATTGACCATTTTTTGCTCGTGCAATATTTAACTAACCAGCGCACATATCGAATCAGGGAATAGAGCAAGCTATTGGGGGCTGTGTGAAGTTTACCTTGAAGTGTATAGTGAAAGTATTTCCTGCTTGCTAAAAATGAACCAGGGTGCAACTCTTTTTCCAGTGTTTTCCCCCTATTTTTCTTCCAGCATGAGCAACTAGTATTGATTTTTAGTGCACCTATTGCAAGAAAACGATAAAAAGGAAATAGTCAGCAATTATAGCAGTTTTTAAGCAAATCAAGTATTGACAAAAAGCTAGTCCTGTCTGTCAGTACATGAAAAATGTTTCATTTTCCTTTTTCCAACTAATGGCTGTTGCACATCGGGAGAAACTCCTTGACAACAAGGTAGTCCTGATAGTACATGAAAACAAAAAAGAGGAGCCAAGTTCTAGGGTTTGTTTAAGCAAAATCAATATTGGCGGTAAGCAACCCTTGTGTGTTTGAGGCAACTCCTCTTTTTTTTCTGAAACAAAAAAAATGAATAGCTTTGCGCGAAGCTTACTGGGAAATGGATGTTCAAGCTTCTTTCTTTGGAGTGTGCACAAAACCTCAAAAAAGTAGCTTTAATTTGACACAGTTTTAGAATTTAGTGAGGCCCTGTAAACAAAACAAGCAATTTGTTTAGGCAAGAATATCTACGAAACCATATTTATGAAACTTAGGTGATTTAGGCAAGTACTCCCGTTGTAAAGAAATATAAGAGCGTTTAGATTACTAAAGTAGTTATCTAAACACTCTTATATTGTTTATAGAGGGAGTACTATTTATATGCAGACACCTTATCCTATTGGAAATAACAATTTTTGTGCAAATAAAATCAACTTTTTGACAAAAATAATCTCTGGGCAACTCACGTCAGCCTCTCTAGCAACTAACTATAATGCGTTGGGCGAGTTTCAGGCGAAGTAAAACTCAGCGCTCTTGGGAGCGGGTCTTTGGGCAACTCATGCCAGCATCTCAAGCAACTACTTATCATTCATTGGGCAAGTTGTGGACATTTTCGGCTCAAATCATTGACGACTCCAGCCCCCGCATCTTGGCAGCGGATCTATGGGTAACTCACGCTAGCATCTCTAGCAATTAAATATCATGCGTTGGAAAGTTTAGACACTTTCGGCTCAAATCATAGACGATTCCAGACCCCACATCTCGGCGGCGGATCTTTGGGCAACTCATACCAACATCTCTAGCAACTGAATATCATGTGTTAGGCAAGTTTAGACACTTTCGGCCAAATCATAGACGATTCCAACCCCCGCATCTCGGCAGCGAATCTTTGGGCAACTCACGACAGCATATTAGTTTAGACACTTTCGGCTCAAATCATAGACGATTCCGGAAGTGGATCTTTGGGAAACTCACGCCAGCATCTCTAGCAACTACCTATCATGCGTTGGCAAGTTTTGGACACTTTCAGCTCAATTTATAGACGATTCCAGCCTCACATCTCGGAAGCAGATCCTTGCGAAACTCACGCCAACTTCTCTAATAACTAACCATCATGTATTGGGCAAGTTTTAGACACTTTCGGCTCAAATCATAGACGATTCCAACGCTCTCGCTTGGGAGCGGATCTTTGGGCAACTCACGCAAGCATCTCTAGCAACTACCTATTGTGTGTTGGGCAAGTTTTGGACACTTTCGGCTCAAGTCATAGACGATTCCAGCCCCCGCATATCGGGAGCGGATCTTTGGGAAACTTAGGCCAACATTTCTGCCTACCATCACCTGTAAGTTGCCTACCATGACTACCTATCAACTTTGGTGCTACAGAATGCACATCATCGCTAGGGTGCCTATGATGGCTACATACCAAATCAATGCTTTTATAAGTTGGCTATCATGAACGTCAACTTGCCTAGCACCACCATTGGGGTTTGTTGCTGTGATGATTGTGCCTGCATTGGGAAAAAAATGTGTTCATCCGTGTGGTGTGCAAAAAAAGTCACAAATGTTGAACATGCCGACAGCACCGCCACCAGTGCCATGCAGAAGCTCTTACCACTGTATCTTGTACATCCTGTTGGTTTGCTTGTAAATCCTGACCATCACTTTTTTTCTTGCCTCAGACATTGTCGACACTGCAAACACAAAGTGCAATATTCTCAGGTTCCTAAAAAAAACTTCTCTGCTTGTAGCACTATAGTTTGCCTGATAAAAATGACAAACACATCTCCTATAGCTTGCTTCTGCACAATTATAAATCAATTCCAAAAAGGAAGCAACACACATACAACCCCTGATCTGGCAACTGTGGATCCGAAGTTCACGCAAACTCGTGTACTGATTTCTGGCAAATTTCTACACCAAAAAACAACCTCAAAAAATAGAATTAAAAAAAAATGAAGGACTGGCAAATGTATACATCATGTTGGCAACTATGAACCACCAGTCCAGGCTACTTCTATTTCAAACACTACCAAACAACTCTACTTTGGACAACTCAACTAACACTAAACAGGCAACTCATACACAATATCGAAGCAACTTGTCAAAAATGCCCAACAAAAAATCGTACACAAGATTTGCCAGGCAACTCGTACACTAAAAACGGACAACCAATACCTCACGAACAGGCAAATCCCCATCTCGAAACAACAGATCTGCCAAAAACACCCCCAATCCCTCACAAACATGGTCCGTGATTCCCCACCAAAATCGTCCCCGCAACAATCCGCAACAACAACTATGCATCATTACCTCCACCTTCCCTGCGTCCATTAATCCGTCCTTAATCCGCAACAATGACTACGAACCATGTCCGCAAGTAGAAATAGAATGGGAATGGAAAAACGTCCGCATCTGGTCTGGTCCTTACCGCAGGATTGCTCGCACCGACTCGCTCGCCGGAAACGCAGCGTCGCCAGCGACCTTGGGCCCGCGCCATTTTGCCCTGGACAGAGAATGACGCGGCGAGATTCACCGTGCGCACCACCACACCCTCATGCACCTCCGCCACACCGGTTCTTCTGCAGTGCCCGCACGCAGCACCACAGCCACACACACCTCCGAAGCGTGGGCGCTCGAACACGGCCTCACGCGCGTGCAGCACCGCAGCCGCTCGCGCCTCCCCCACTGCCTCGCACCTCCGCTGCGGCCTTCTCTGGGCGCACCTATGCGATGCCCCCCGCGCAACAGCAACTCGAATTTCTACCAATAGCCGACTGATTTGGGGCGAGCGACAACTGGCGAGGCGAGCGACATTTGGGGCGAGAGAGGATTGGGATGGGAATACAGAGGAGCTCTCGCTGGGCAGTTTTGAAAACTACGCAACGGCACCGAGTACATGGGAGTAGCGGTGGGTCCAACTGGTGAAACATGTCCTAATGCGTGTGCGGGGAGACGAGGAAACGTCCGCCTCCTAGGTCACGCCTGCGATCGATTGGATGGTTCTCACGGGTGTGTGCTCGAACCTGAGAACCAGCATCCGTGCACTTTTTAGCATTTAGGAAAAAGTAAACCTAAGAATATCTATAGCCGGCCGGCACAAACCGGTCACCGACCGGTCAAAAAACAATTGATCTGGAGATCTCAAACCGACCTCTAACGCCTGGGTTGCTAGACGCCTCTCATATACATCACAAATGTTGGGAGGATATCGAGCGCGCCCGGGCGCGTCTGCCATGTTAGCCCGGCCGACTGCCGACTCCAGTCTGTCCCCACGCATACCCCAATATGGAGTAAAGCCTACAGTCGATTTCCCTTCACTTTGCTCTGTCTCTTCTTCTCACTTTCTCCAATTAAATTCAATCCCATCTCTGGCCACATGTCAAGCTCTGGTAGCCGCTCCGACGGCTTCGTTGATAATGAGAACGAGTTGACCCTCCACATTGCGATGGAGAGGTCACGGGTGGACACAAGGGGGTAGTTTCGAATCTAGTCCTTCGTTGCCCGCACGTCGACGCAGCGTTGACGCCAGAGTTTGACCCTCCGCTCCCCACGCAGCTTCAGGCGGGCAGCTCAATCCGCGCATCCCCTTCATAGTCCACCTCCTCAGCCGGTTGCTGCTCCGCAAGGGAAGCGATGGGTTCTAGTGTCCGCTCCACGGACGTCGCAGACGTGCATGCTGGAATCGGGGGCACCCGCCGCCAGCGACAAGAGGCAAGTGAGATGGAGGCGGTCGAGCAGTCCGTTTCCACTACCGCAGGTTACATGTGGCGCCCAACGAGGAGGAGCGGCTCCTCGCGTGTCTCTATCGTCGTTCACTTACAAGGCCGGAGACGGACGTTCGTATGCTCCAAAGGAAGAACGCCAAGGCGCTTCCACTAGCCATTGAGTAGTCCGAGCGCCAGGCGGAGGAGGCAGCAACCGAGACGGCGAGGGTGGCCAAGCTCAAGCGGAAGCAGGCCGGGCTGTCCAGCAGATGAAGGGCTACATCGCCTTCTCCGATTCCTCCTCCGACGACTCCGACTTCGATGACCCTCCTCCTGCCACATACGCCTACCCGGACACGTACAACTATGCCGGCGCCCGGAAGGGCAAAGGGGCGTCGAGTAAGTGGTGAATCTCCGCCGTCTCCATCTCAATTTCATGTTTTTATTATGTAGTTTAAACTTGTCCATCATTTATGTCAATATCATGTGAACTTTCAGTATCTTTTGGAGATCGGTTGGTGATCTTTTGGTGATCAGAATATACATTTATATGCCCATTTGCACGTACAACTATGCCGGCGACCGGAAGGGCAAAGGGTCGTCATGTGATCGAGTGTCCATTGTGTCACACGTATAGCAGTTGTCGGCGTCCAAGAAATATTAGTAGCGTTCGTGTCATCTTGCAGTCAGCCATCCTTTGAGGTCAATGGGATTAATTGTCTCCAAATTGATATTGTTTTATTTTTCTAGTTACTTTTAATTAACACTGCTCCGTATGAAACTCAGGTTGAGTTGAAGCAGATCGATCATGAAACTCAGATTCTTTCTTTATGAAAAAGATACAATCTTAATGTGTAGTGGACGGATAGATAATGCAACCACCATCCTCCCCTTGCTCTATTTATCATTTCTCCTACTTGTTGTAACTCGTCAGAAAAGTTTCAGAGAGATGGGATACCTGAAAAGGGAAATCTCAATCTGATACGTGCAATGCTGCTTGGACTAGGAGGCATCCGGGAACTATCAACTGCTTGGTGTCGAAACCATGCTGCCATGTGTTTGACTCCTTGGGTCATCTCTTCTTTTAAAGGACCGGCACAGCCCTCGTCCAACCGCCGCATTGTCCGATGATGGTCGGTGTTCATAGTGATGTCGTGGTCGCTGCATTATGAGAATACTGGGTGACGAAGACCTTTTTTGCAAAGCAATTTTCGGCAGTGGTTCTTCAAGTGATGCGTTTGCGGACTGTTTTTTCTTTTTTTTTTGATATAATGTCATGCTGGCGGACTATATTAAGGGGAGTACTGAGCGCCGGCGCACCGGCCCAAAAGTTCGGCCGGTCGTACGCGATCCGTCGGATGCGTCCATGCGTAGCCGTCAGATGCACCCTATCCCATCATTTTCTCACCCTCCGCTTGTGTATCAGATCTGAGAAAAAACACCGCATGTTCATGGCGGCCGCTTCACCGCCGCTGCATCACGCAACACGTGTCCATGGTCCACCCTCTCCCATTTGACCTCGCCGTCAACGCTCGCCGCCGATGCTCGCCATCGACGCTTGCAGCAAAAAAAGGTTGCTGGAAAAAAGCAACCATCTGCGGAGACCGCATTGAATCATTTGAAAAGGGTGGTTCCAGCAAAACAAGGCTATGGCTGTAGCAAAAATCGCTGGTTCATTAAAAGAACGAACTCCGGTGGAAGCAATTTTTCAGGCTACTTCCAGCAAATAAATATATGGTTGTAGCAAAAAAGTTGCCGGTCCAGCAAGAACGAACTCCGGTGGAAGCACTTTTTGGGGCTACTTCCAGCAAAAATAGATATGGTTGCAGCAAAAAATTGCTTGTCCAGCAAGAACGACTGCGGTGGAAGCAATTTTTGGGGCTACTTCCAGCAAAACATTCCGCCAGTTCCAGCAAACCTGATCCATGGTTGCAGCAGCGCCCTGCCAAACTTTAGTCCAACTTGCCGTGGCGACCTCCGCGACTCGCCGGGGTGAACCCCCACAGCTCGCCGCTGTCACTGGTTCCAGCAAAACCAGTATGGGGTTGCAGCTCCCTCCACAGCCAGTTATAGCATCTACGTGCTTCATCGTCGGGCCTGCTGGTCGAGGTAGTAGCTCGCCGCTCGTGCCAGGGTGTAGTCGCTGGCGTGCTCGCCGTAGTTCTCGCCGCCGGCACGCTGAGTAGCAGGGAAACAGCAGTAGATGGGAGGGATGGCGGGGCTATGGGGGAACGGTGTGGGGAGCGTGTGGAGTGGGAAGGAGAGGAGGAAGATGAGAATGAACGAAGGAGGGATGGATAAGGTTGGAACTGGATTCGGTTTGCACAGGCCCACGTCAGGCGAGACGTGGCTATATGTGCGTGCGTGTTGCGTGTGACGAGGCACGGAGCCGGCCCAGTGTTTGGCCGGTGCGCCAACGAAAAACGTTTCCCTTATATTAACTAGTAGAATGCCCGTGCGTTGCCACGAGCCACAAATGAATATATAACCAGCCACTTGACTTCAACTCTACAATCATTGTGTTATTACTTCTTTATGTTGTCACCCCACTTCAAATCAGTGTTCTCTCCATGTCTATTAAATTGTTGAGTCCCATCATTTCTAACACATGGACTAACAGACGAATATGAGTCTCTTGGCTTGAGCTCTACATTGCCACCCAAGTCACATTCGCATATGTTTTCTTCAAGTTCACCAAATTGCCATAGTCATTCCCATCATCCTAACTTTGAATGTCTTCCAACATTCATCATATACTGCCTCCTAAAAGTTCTGACAAATTAAACAATTTTTTCATACAATTTTGCAATGTTATACATCAAAAATAGCAAATTGCTCTCATTTCTCTTTTTTAGCATTGCATGAGCGTTGATAGTTCCACTCATACGAACACTCCTACCTCAGGATTAAAATCACACATACTCCCTCCGTCCGGGTTTATTAGGCCTCTCAGCATCACAAGCATGTCCCCTTTTATAAGGCCCGGCGTTGGAAAGGTGCATGCATGCAACCATTTCATTGGTTGTATTGAAAGCTATTGTTGTTGGTGCCATGGCTGAAAAGTTAATACACTTCATGTGTGCTTTTTTATTGGCTGCATGCATGTGAGAGAGTGCATTGGGAGTGGAATGGAAGAATTAATGTGAGCAAATTACTATGTGTCTTGGTCTAAGAGAAGTTGTCTTTAGGCCTAATAAACCCGGACGGAGGGAGTACAAAGGAAAATAGCTAGAATCGTATCATATGCACATAATGATCAAGCTGTAGCACTTGTGTTGTCGAAATTGCTATTGTAAAAATATTTTGTTTCCGCTTTTATCCACAAAAAATCACATGAAACAAGTTCTTCTCACTTGAATTGATGATCATGCAGCATATTTGTATTTTGTTATGCAAATGCTTGCATACACCATCGTCCCTTTAGCTGGCTATTATGACACAACTTCAAGAGGAATCATCCAGTCCCTGCTCTATGCACTCCCCTATTCCTCTCACATACTCATGCTCCTTGCCTTCACGTTGACACCACAACATCCACTGAGTATGGGATACCAACAGTGTAAAATTCTTTCATAGAAAACCGAATCAATATTGAATGTGCATATTTTGCTATCTCAACCATTTACAATCCCTCAATTGATTCCCTGTATTTCTCCTACAGCCTAAGTTGCCAAACTTTAACATGCTTCAACAACAGTACATGCTTGTTTCTTTGATATGCACCTATAACAATTAAAATCTCTTCTAGTGAGATTCTTTGTATTTACCGTAACACGGTTAATAAAATATTTAGAAGAACTATGATCACCTTCTCACATAAATAAGGAACAAAATGAAGTGCCACACTGTCGATGGAAACGAAGGCAACCTCGGCTACGCAAACCCCACAATCCAAGGAAGAACCATGATGTCATGCAAAAATCACAATAAGTATTGTCTTGATATATAGATAAAATTTCTTTAGACTTTTCTTAGTTTCAGACTTTAGTTCAATGTCATCCATTGCCATGGTCGTTTAAATTTTTATTTGGGCTATGTATAAACATAATGCATGTTACAGCAACTCCAACGCGGTGACCCATTTTGTCCGTCCACGTCCGTTTGGGTCGCCGCAGACAAAAATGCTGCCCCGACGCGCTGATGAATTCTCAAAATGCGCCCGCTTCGCGTCCGCGCGAACCCATTTCTGGCCCAAATTTGGGCCTGAAATGCGTCGGCGCGGACACGAAGCGGACGGGTCGCGCGTCCTCTCAGGGTCCGCCGTGGCCCCACTTGTCGGCCAACCAACCACCGTCTGCATCTTATTACATGTTAGCACCTATCTCGGGGCCCGCCTAGCAGTGGGTGGAAGGTCCGCGTGCGCGTCCCTTTTAATGGAAGCCTGCGGCGGGGCTGACCTCATCCACTTCCAACCCGTCCACATCTGGCAGCCTACCAAGCGGCGTTCGGGTGGGTTAGGTCGCCTCCCGTCTTCATCGACCTCACCGGTGGTGATGACGACGAAAAGCGCAAGGCGGACGTCTAGGGCAGTGTGCGGTCGCAGACTTTTTTAAATGTTTCAATTAATGTTTAATTATGTTTTAGGTGGACTTTGGCCGGTGGTTGACCGACCACTTATGTTTAATTAAGTTTCTATTATGTTTAATTAAGTTATAACGATACATCATGCGCCAGTACAAGAACTAAAAAATCCGATGGATCAACGTTCCAGACAATATTTTATGGATCTACCAGTTGGCTAGCTAATAAATCAGCGGCCCTATTAGCCTCCCTAAGACAATGATTGATTATTACATGATCAAAATTGTGAACTAGAAAGGAACACTCCTCGTAGATCTCTGCTGCTGGTCCTATGGAGTTGCCGCCATGCGGTATTACATCGACAACCTCCATGCAGTCTGATTCGACCATGATCCTGTTACATCCCACTTGTCCTGCAAGAATTAATCCGTTTAGAAGAGCTCGAGCGTCAGCTGTCGCAGCGTCGTCCACAAACGGAATACCATAACATCCCGCTGCTACAAACCAAATCGTCTCTGTTTATCGCACCTGTCCCACCTCCGGAGCCGTGCACGACCAGCTCCAGTGCTGGCCCACCAAATCCTGATGGAACGCGGCCACCGGCGCGTCCTCCATCGGCTCCTCCGCCGCCACCATATCCAGCTAGAGGATGGCGACGTCGCCGGCCACGGAAAGGGCCATCGTCTCCTCTAGGCCTGGCCATTGCGCTCATCATGCGTCTTCGTGGAGTCCTCCATGACACGCTGCATGAGCCGGGCCTCCTCCTCCGCTGTCATGCGAGGAGGTGGAGGTGTGACGGAGACGACGGCTGGGCATGAGGCCGCGCACCCGTGTACGCCCGCGCACCTCTCGACGTGGCCGCCGCGGCCCTGACACCGTGCTGGCGAAGTAGGACGCGCGACGCGTGTCGTGCTCGTCCTGGAGCCGGGTGTCCCAGAGGCCAGAATCGGGGGCGTACCTATCGTCGAAGTTGAGGTCTTCGGGGAGGAGGCGGCGGCGGCGCTCGATCTCATCGCGGCGCGCAGGACCGCTCGTCGGCACATGCCGGATCGGGACCAGGTCAGCGGAGAGGTGCCAATTGTTGGGGAGGTGTACGTCGCTCCACGGGACCGGCGTCCTCGTCTCCGAGTAGCGCTGGCACACATCGGCGCTGAGGTACTGCCTGTCGCGCTCGCCGGTGGGCCTAGGGGTGATGGTGAAGGGGGCCGGCACGTGGGCCCAGCGCGGGGGCCATGCAGCCTCCTTTTTCATGGAGCCACGGCGGCGTCACGACGAGGAGCCAGCCTCGCGGTCGTGCTTCCCCTTGCGGCCGTAGTTCCACAGGCCCATGGCTGCGAGGCGGTCGGCCGGTGAGTTCGAGGCTATGGTTTGGGATTGTCGGGTTTCGAGAAGGCCGCGGGGTGGAGTGGGGAGTGTGGACGACGACCAGTCCACGGCTTCCGCAATTAAGAACGACCGCGGCGTTTTCCTGGGCGGATGACAGGCGGGCCCGGCCGCGCGTGCGCATTGATGTTGGCGGGTGGGGGGTATGTGGCCGCCTGCCATGCGGCCCCGACGCGGATGAGCGCGCGTCCGTTTGCTGTCCGCAGCGACCCAAAACCGGCGCATGTTTGCGCTTGAAATGGGTCGGCCCGAACATAAAACGGATAGGATGGGTCTGGGCCGTCACGTGCTGAGCCGACCGGTTTGTCTCTTTTACCACAAACGGACGGGGCCTGACGGGATGGGGTCGGGCGGTGGAGTTGGCCTTACCTTTTATTTTTTTCACAATGTTCTTGGTCATCTCTTGTAAATTTCATCCTTAGTTGTTTATTATAATGTAATGTCATTTCTTGGGATGCCATGTCTTCAAGTTCGAAAATAATGTTCGAATCCAAAGAAAGAAAAAAAGAAGGTGCATGATTCTTTCCTACTCTAGCTTGACTGTTGATTCTTCAGCTGCAAGACCACAAGATCACGAGTGCAATGCTCAGGGCCATGATGCTGTTTCTGATAGCTTTAGGTACACCTATTATTTGCCTCTGATTAGATCTCAAGAACTTATTGGTCCTAGGAGTACCTGTTACCAGGCTACTTTAACTATTTCTTCTCTTCTCAGTTCTCATAGATGCATGACCTGAAAAGGTACATCAATTTGTTTGGCACTAGCCCATTGTGAATATAAAATGATCTGCATATTTTTCCACTCAAAAGGGAACACCATAAAGTGAACTACATGTAACTGCAACTCCCCAACAGAATTTTATATTCTCACCCTTTTGGCCCTTTAGAATGTGCATCCAGCACAGTTTAACTTCATCATCTCCTGATGAATATTAGCGTAAAGCCTCTGTTCTTGCCACTTCGCAATGGAATTAACTTTCCAGGCATGAGTGCATGACCAAAGTGCAGGGCATGTGATCCCATAGTTTAAGAAATCATGGTGACAGAAGCTCACGTGTCCTCTGAAGAACCATTGACTGTTGTCCATGGAAACCAACCATTTTTTTCCCTGTTGAAGACAGTAATTACTTTGAGCTGTACTATCTCGTTTGCTCGCTGAAGCCTACAGCTCAACGTAATTACTGTCTTCAACAGGGAAAAAAATGGGTACAGCTCAAAGTAATTACTGTCCATACATTTTTTTCATTCTTTGATTGTCATGTCTCCACTTCTTTTAGAAATCCAGTATAGACAGTTGAGATTCGTAGGACGACCTGGTTGTATGTTCAAAACATCAAGGCGACCATGCGTATACATCAGATGAGGCACACAATCATTTGGAATTATCTGTTGAAAGACATAGTAATAACTTCGTAGTTAGCAATGATGCACTAGTTTTAGAAGTATTTAAAAAGATGCAGGGATGTCGTAATAGTAAAAAATCTTACCAGGGTATCTCCAGGGCCGGATGCACGTTGTTACGAGTGGGGGCCCAGGCCCCCACTCAATTTCTCGTCGTCCCCTATATACATCAGGTGGCAACTAGCAGGCCCCTGGTCGGGCCAGGGCAAGTGCCCCCAGTCCCTTCGGCCATTCTACGAAAGCCCATAAAAGAAGCAAACCAAATCGAGAAAAAAATGCCCTGGTGTGCATGTCCTGCAACACACAACGATGAACGCATCCGAGAAACCGCCCGCCGCTTGCCGCTTCGACTCCTGGAGATCAATTAATACCTAGAAAAAGGATTAAGATAAAGAAGCGAACCGTCAGCCACCGCCCGCCGCCTGTGATTCGAGGTCTCCAGGATTCCGATTGGTCTGGTACTATGGTCGTTGGTCGATCCTAGCTCGGCGCCTGCCCACTCACCGGCCGCCCGGTCGCCGGCTTCCTCGGCGCGGCCACCGGCAACCTCTACAGGACTGCAACTCTTCTCATCCCCTGATTCATCACCTCATCTCCCCTAGGTAAAGACTCAATGCTCAAGTACTTGATTCTGTTTTCCTGAACCACTCCAGTCCCTATTCCTTAGTTAATTCGTTGGTGTGTCTTATGTAAAATCAAATGAAAATATGCAATCCCACTAGTACAGTACTAGTATGCTATCACGCATGTACTCTTGGTTTTAACAAAATAAATATAGGATTAGTGTGACACTCCACTGGTAGGTTAATTTGTACAATTTGAGAATTTTCTGTGCAATTCAATCAAGCAAACCATTCTATTACTAGTATCGACATGCTTACTGCTAGTGTGCTGACCTTCTAGTTCTAGTCTGCTACTACTAGCATGCTTTCTATCTGAATTTTTACAATTAGTAGTTCAACTATTTGATAGGGAAGAAGGAAGATAATGGAGAAGTATTTGATAAAGAAATCAAGAGATGTCAACACCACCACCCAAGGTCCTCCTTCCACCACCAACAGTTCAAGTGGTAGTGGAAATGCATCAAGACCTGTACCAAGACATAATTCTGCTGTGCCTGCACTAATTGACTTGAACAAGCTTCCTCGGGATCCATCTAAAAGGAAGCGAATGGCAGATTATCACCCAAACCAGCGTGATGAGATAAGAAGAAAGTATTTAATTTGGGGACGTAATCAGCCTGAAATTGACTTTCCATACAGAGAGTTTGGGAAGAAGAAGAAGAGGAGGAGGTTCAATGAAGATTGGTACGACGATTATGCATATTGGCTAGAGTACAGCGAGAAGGAGCACAAGGCCTATTGCTTATGTTGCTATTTGTTTAGAGAAAACATCAAAGATAGCCACCATGGGCATGATGCATTTGTAGTGGAAGGCTTCAATAGTTGGAACAAGCCAGAGCGATTTGTGACTCATGTTGGCAATCGTAATAGCTTTCACAGCAGGGCACTCAAGGATTGTGAGGATCTACTAAAAAAAGATCAATCAATCTCTGCAGCCATGCATAGACAAAGCGAAATTGAAAAGAATGAGCATCTCATCCGCTTAAATGCTGCAATTGATGTTTGTCGATACTTGTTGCATCAGGGGCAACCTTTCCGTGGTCACAATGAATCTAAAGATTCTGAAAATAAAGGAAACTACCGTGAGTTGATGGATTACACTATTAAGCAGAATGATGTCATTGCTAAGGCATTCAAGAATGCTCCAGAGAATAATCAGTTGTTGTCTCCAACAATTCAGAGAGATATTGCCGAGTGTTTTGCAAAAGAAATATTGAGTTATGTGATGGAAGAAATTGGTAATGGTGCTTTTAGCTTATTAGTTGATGAGTGTCGAGATGTTTCCGACAAAGAACAAATGGCAGTTGTGCTCCGATTCATTGATAAATGTGCGCTGGTCCAAGAAAAGTTTGTTGGTGTTGTCCATGTGGAGGAGACAACATCTTCTTATCTCAAGTCTTGCATAGATTTATTATTTTCGCAACTTGGTTTGAATATTAAACAAGTTAGAGGCCAAGGTTCTGACAGTGCAAGTAATATGTCTGGTGAGTTTAATGGTTTCCAAGCTAAAATTATGAGTGAGAACAATTCAACATATTATATACATTGTTTTGCTCATAAACTCAACCTGGTTGTTGTGGCTATTGCAAAAAAGATATTCGATGTAGGAGATTTCTTTGATATGGTTTCAGTTTTGCTAAAAGTCGTGGGAGCATCTTGCAAGAGAAAAGACCAACTTCGTGAGCATCATCGAGAAGAAGTGAGGAAAGCAATTGGTTATGGAGAGATCTCTACAGGAACGGGACTAAATCAAGAACTATCACTTCAGAGACCAGGTGACACTCGATGGAACTCCCATTATAAAACATTGTTGGGTTTGTCAAAGATGTTCTCATCGGTGGTTAAAGTTCTAGAATATGTTGAGAAAGATGGCACAGATACTGGAAAGAGGCGTCAAGCTAGAGGTCTTCTCAAATATTTCTAGACTTTTGATTCAGCATTTTTCTTACATATGATGATGATGATATTAGCTTTAACAAATGGACTGTCAAAAACCTTACAGAGAAAGGATAAAGACATTGTAAATGCTATTTCAGATGTGGAATCAACTAAACGGGAGTTAGAAAAGCTCAGAACCAATGAAGGGTGGGATTGTCTTATGAGGAAGGTATACTGTTTCTGTGAGAAACACGACATTCCAGTACTGGACATGGAAGATGCCTATGTTAACCCAAAGAAGCCAAGACAAAACACCGGTACTAACAATGAACATTATTACCACGTTGACTGTTTCTTTGTTGTTATGGATCTGTTAGGAGAAGAGTTTAATGACATATTTAATGAGGTAAATCTTGAGTTGCTTCTATGCATGTCTGCTTTGAGCCCAAGTGATTTATTTTGTCGTTTTGACAAGGCGAAGTTGCTGAAATTAGCTAAGCATTATCCTGATGAATTTAATCACAAAGATATGGTGACTCTTGAGCATGAACTTGGTCTCTACATACATAATATGCTCCATGATACAAGGTTTTCTAGCTTGGACAAAATAGGTGATCTAGCTAAACTGATGGTGGATACAAGGAAGCTTTTGAAGCTAGCTTTGACTCTTCCTGTTGCCACTGCCACTGTTGAGAGATGTTTTTCAGCTATTAAGATTGTAAAGAATGCTTTGCGTAACAAAATTGGTGATGATTCTTTGAGCCATAGCCTAATTTACTTTGTGGAAAAGGGACTGTTGGACGAAATTACTAATGAAGTGATTGTTGATCGTTTTCATAAGATGAAAGATCATCGTGGGAAGAACAAAATGTAATGATCCAACGCCATACACCTTTGTGTGTTTACCATCTCCATTTGTATTTTAATGGCTAATACTAATATGTGTTTTTTCTTCACAGATAACGGCATTTATATTAGAAATGAATATTCTCTTTTGCAAAGCATGAAGCCATGAACTGTTGGGATATGAAGTCTTTTTGTAGGCTCGGATCACCTTAGTGTTAACTTGTTGTGTTACTATTGTCTATTGGATAATGTATCTTTTTTCGAACTTCAATGAAATATGTTATGACTTGCAAGAAAATTGCTAAATATAACATATTTACATGTTTATAAGCCTATGTGTAAACATGTTCGAGAGTTTTCTATCGCTGTGTGCCCCCAGTCGGTTTTTCTCCTGGGTCCGCCCCTGGGTATCTCCATGGTAGTTACCGTAGTTCAACACGTGCACTAGTGGCATGTATTGACCATAATGTTGAGGAGTTTGATTGTAGACATTGTAATTCTCAAGATCAGTACAAGATGCGATCAGATGATTTTTCTCCCTATAAGTTAATTCGGAGCCATCGGTGTAGTGGGTTTTGTCTACCATCTTCCGCACATTCTTTGAAGAATGAAAATAAGCTGTCAATGAAAATAAGCTGTCAACTATTTTGAAATAAACAATATAAATTACTTAATAACTATGTTAAGCTCACATGGGGGAAGAATTGGAGGTGTATCCACAAGGACCCAAATGCCCATATTGTCTTGCTGGATTGTAGGATCACCAAGATCCATGGTGAAAAGCATACCCTCATCAAAACCATACATCTTGCAAAGTGCTTCCCAATTTTTGCAACCAAAATGGGTTACACTCTCAGCATTGTACAACTTTACTTTAAAATCCACACCATGATGGTTCCTTAGGTGAATTTTTTTGGTTTCCATACTTTCATGGTCTTCAAAACCCATCCTCTCCAAGACACAGCGTCTTGCATAGCATGGGATAAGCTAGTCGAATTGGAAAAGATGAAAAATACACGTTAAAATAGTTGAAGTCGTGCTTAATGACGGAAAAAAACTATTGTCGTTGTTGCGTATCGTATGAACATCGAAGGTCTCCTCGAGCTTAATGCTGAAGCGCCGATCTTCGTCCAGCTCAATGAACCTGTCGCACATACCTCGGTCGTCGTGGCACCAGTCGCACTCCGCCGGGCGGTTTTCGTCGCCCGAGTACGACTTTTCCGGCCTAAGTTCATAATTCAAATATTAAACTCTTATGTACTAAAAAACCTAAATTAGATCATTATTATTAATCACGGATTGACTATCGGAGATGGTACGTAGCTCCTCCTTTCATTCCCGAGTGTATTATTACACCAAATTGTCTAGCACACGGGAATGAAGGAGAAACTACCCCCACGACGGCGTGGATGATGGAGTGGGCTTCTAGATTTCTTCATAGAGTGCTCTTCAATTTTAGCATTCAAAGTAGGAGTACCTTTCCAGTATGAGCATTCAATAAGCAAAATCAAATCGTAAATAAAGTAGTATTCAAATTAGCATGCATTCAATTATAACCAAAAGTACATCATCTCTTGCGTCTGTACATCGTCGAATACTCCTCGAATACTATCATACATATAGCATCACTAATTAATACATCTAGAACCGTAGCGCCTGACGGGTATCGTCGCTGGTGGTGGACACCCAAAGATAAGGAACGATCACAGGATCATAGCTCCAGTGAGATCCCTGAAGAACCTGCCAGGTATTGTTGAACCTGCCCTCCAACGCAACCATGTAGCAACAGACGTGCTCGCCCTCCTTGCTGACACGGTGACGTACCACCTCCGCGGTGTCCGGAAGCCTTGGCACCGTCACTGGCCCACGCGACCGCCACCAAACAAGGATCGGGTCAACAACGGGCTGCCTCCTCACCAACCTACGTCCCCTGGAAGGTAGCACCTCCCAATACCAGCCCGGCGGAGCCCAGTCCCGAACATGGCCCTGATCAAGCAGGCCTCCACCGCCGAGTCGACGACGACGAGGATGCGGGATAGGCATCGTCGACGTCGATGCGGGAACTACGACTTCTATATATAGTTAAATAAAGTAGTTTTATTAATTAAATCAACTAGTTCAACTACTAAGTACTTACTATAAATAAATAAAGTAGTACTTACTAAAAATAAACTACTTCTATATATAGGAAAATAAATTGGTTTATTAAATCAACTAGCTAGTTCAACTATATACGAAGCACTTACTATAAATAAAATAAAGTAATACTTACTAAAAATAAACTAGTTTAACTATAGTTCTATTATTTTTCTAAATAATTATATTAAACACTTTCTCTTCTTATTTTCTTTTTTCCTCTATTCTAAATATGAACATATTCATAAATGACTTTGATCATGAACAATTTTCCTATACATACACAATATGAACATATACATAAATTGAGAAAGAAAATTATATGAACAAAAAAATCATTAAAATTCTATGAACAAAATTAAAACAGAAAAAAATCACAAAACTTCTATGAACATAAAAAAACATAAAAAATTGACATATTCGATCTTTGCATATATACGAACATACAAACATGCATATTCAACAATGATATCACCAAAAAAATCTATTAACAGAAAAAAATCTAACAAAATATGAACAAATTACACAATATGAAAAAAATCTATGAACTACACATCTAAATTACTACACATCTAACAAAAAAATCTATGAACTACAAAAATTCCAAATTATACTACACATCTAAATTAACTACTACATCAAATTAAATTAGCAAAAAATTTGCTCACTGGATGGCCACAGTGTGAGGGGCGCGGCGAGGCGACGGGCAGGGGAGGGCGACGGCGACGGCGACGGCGACGGCGACGGGACGGCGCGGGACGGCTCGGGGCGGTGACGGCGTGAGGGGTGGCGACGGTGCGGGGCGACGGTGGCGCGGGGTGGCGACAACGGCGCGGGGAGGCGACGGCGAGGCGGAGACGGGCAGCCTGGCGGCTTCGGGCGCGGGGAAGAACGAACTGAATCAAATTTTCATGAGTGTTGCCTATATAGGCAAAGCATTGGTCCCGATTCGTGAGGCCAACCGGGACCAATGCCCCCTTTAGTCCCGGTTGGTGCGACCAACCGGGACCAAAGTCCTCTTTTCAGCAGCCCAAAGGGCGGGAAGCGGCGGCCTTTGATCCCGGTTGGTGGCACCAACCGGGACTAAAGGGGGCATTGGACCCGGTTGGTGCCACAAAGCGGGACTAATGCACCCCTTTAGTCCCGCATGGTGCCACCAACCGGGACCAATGGGCCTTGCACAAGGGCGTGGTGGTGGAAGTTTAGTCCCACCTCGCTAGCTGAGAGAGAACCGCACCTGTTTATAAGGTGCGATGCGCCAACCATCTCGAGCTCCTCTCTAAAGCAGGCTTTCGGGCATAATCTGTCTCTATGTGCCTGTGGGCCTACTAGACTTACTACGGGCCAGAATCCTTGCCCATTGATGGGTTTCTAGTCGTATTCAAGCCGTGGGGGCTCAGTAGGAGGCTCTTTTTTTGTTTTTTTGTTTTCTTTACTTATTGTTGCTATTTTTATTTTTTTCCATTTTTTTGTTTTGTTTTCTGCATTATTTATTTTCTTTTGTTTTTTGCTTTATTTTTTATTTCTTTTTGCTTTTAGTTTTAGAAAAATTATAAACTTTCTGTTAGTGCCATTAGTTTTCAAATTTGAGAACATTTTTTTTGTTTTTTTGTTTTCTTTCTTGCTTTATCTATTTTATTTTGTTTCTACTTACAACAAAATACTTATTGTTGCTATTTTTATTTTTTTTTCCAGTTTTTGTTTTGTTTTCTGCCTTACTTATTTTCTTCGGTTTTTTGCTTTATTTTTTAATTCTTTTTGCTTTTAGTTTTAGAAAAATTATAAACTTTCTGTTAGTGCCATTAGTTTTCAAATTTGAGAACACTTTTTTTTGTTTTTTTTTGTTTTCTTTATTGTTATTTTTATTTTTTTTGTTTCTACTTACAACAAAATACTTATTGTTGCTATTTTTATTTTTTTCCTAGTTTTTTTTGTTTTGTTTTCTGCACTATTTATATTCTTTTGTTTTTTGCTTTATTTTTTAATATTTTTGCTTTTAGTTTTAGAAAAATTATAAACTTTCTGTTAGTGCCATTAGTTTTCAAATTTGAAAACACTTTTTTTGTTTTTTCGTTTTCTTTCTTGCTATTTTTTCCTGTTTCTACTTACAACAAAATACTTATTGTTGCTATTTTTATTTTTTTCCAGTTTTTTTGTTTTGTTTTCTGCATTATTTATTTTCTTTTGTTTTTTGCTTTATTTTTTAATTCTTTTTGCTTTTAGTTTGAGAAAAATTATAACCTTTCTAATAGTGCCATTAATTTTCAAATTTGAAAACACTTTTTTTGTTTTTTGTTTTCTTTCTTGCTATTTTTATTTTTTTCCAGTTTTTTTTGTTTTGTTTTCTGCATTATTTAGCCATTGGTCCTGGTTCGAGCCACCAACCGGGACCAATGGTGGTGGGCCAGGAGCGAGGCCCATTGGTCCCGGTTCGTCCCACCAACCGGGATCAAAAGGTCCAGACGAACCGGGACCGATGGCCCACGTGGCCCGGCCGGCCCCCGGGGCTCACGAACCGGGTCCAAAGCCCCCATGGGTCCCGGTTCCTGACTGAACCGGGACTAATGGGCTGACCCGGCCTGGACCTTTGCCCCTTTTCTACAAGTGCTGGCTGATGCCTTCTTCCTGTCATTGGATGCCAAATGGAAAGCGACCGTGGTGGCCAACTAACACGTGACCTCAGTGTCACTAGGGCAGTAAAACAGCGGTACAAACTGGAAGTAGTACCATCAAAGCGGTAAAAAGCTTGCCACTCCACCTCCCTCGCTCGCGTCGCTCCAGGGTTGGCACGGGCAATTCAGATCTCAGCCGCCGCCACCCCGCTCCCTCCACCTCCGTCCCCTATCGCCGCCAGAGGAATCCACCAGGATAAGCCCGCGTGGCTGACGGCGGCAGTGGACCTTCATCTCCTCGTGTGGCGGGTGGCGGTGAGGGCCTTCCATTCCCATGCGACGGGATCTCTAGCTGCTGTAGATCGGTGGCCCTGGACATCGAGGTGCACTCGGCGGAGAGGGATGCTGGGGCGGCGGCCTCGGTCTTCATCAGCGACCTTGACGACCTGTGTGGCGGCGAGGGAAGCATGGCGGCTTGCTGTTGGGAGCCGGCGGGCGACGGCGTGAGGGCCATTGTTCTGCCTAATAAAGGCGGCGGTCATATGGTTCTTCCCACGTCAGGACGAAGATCTGCTTGATGCTTGTCCTCCTTGATCTGACCGGAGTGTCAAGTTTCAGAAGGCTCCGCCGGCGAACTCCCATGGGCGCCTCATACATGGAGATTGTTGGATCGGATGGGATTCGGTCGTGTGCACCCATGTTTTTCCGACCATTTGGTTTCTGGAGGGAGCGGCCCGAAGCTCTGCTACTTGTTGCCATCATGTGACATGTCTTTTTCGTTTCATGATGAAGTCAGAGGCAGAGAATGTCATGGAAGCTGTGGTCTGAGGACTACCAAAGGTGGTTCGAGTCTTTGCGGTGACGAGGAATTTGCTTGGTGTTTCGTGACTCGTAGCAGCGGCATGCAAGTGGGGGTGAAAACACATGAGAAGTTCAAGGTCTTATCTTTCAGGGTGAAAATCCGAGGTCTGGCCTTAATTGGTTGTGCCTAGCAATGGCTTTTTGAAGGCATTGTTTTGAGAGCGTGGACTTCCTTCAAGGTGAAAGCCTATGATCTATGATCGGGCGACGATGGTGCTTGTGCACTTTTCCTTCTTGGAGGCGTCGGCTTTGGAGAATTTGGACTTCAGGTGTTGTCTTGGTGGTGTTTGTACTGCTGCTTCAAGGACTAGATCACTGTAGCAGGACTTTTCTTTTTTTAGCTTCTTATTTAATATTTTTGGTTGTGTGCATTCGTAGTGCCAGTAGGGTATTGCGTTGTTGCAGAGGCTGGGTGTAATTGGTATCTTCGCGATATTAACATATTCCCTTTCTTGAAAAAAATGTGCGGTGCCCTGTGTCATTTGATCGACCGTGCATGGTACGCCAGGACAACAGTACGCCAGGACGCCAGGACAACAGTACGGCAGGACGCCAGGACAACAGCACAAAACAATTATACTCTTTTCAACAGGGAAAAATAATAATCGGCTGGTTTCAAGATAGCAGTCAATGGTCTTGGTTGGTCGATGCATCGTTCATTAGATAACAGAAAGTTAATTAAGCTATGGGATCACATGCCCTGCACTTGGGTCATGTCTTGAAAGTTTATTAATTCCATTGCAGAGTGGCAAGGCCAGAGGCTTTAGGCTGATAATCATCAGGAGATGATGAAGCTAAACTGTGAAGGACAGATGAAGCTAATAAAGTGTGCTGGCTGCGCATTATGAAGGTCGACCCACAAAGTGGAGAATAGAAAATTCTGTTGTGGAGTTCCAGCTGCATACAGTGCACTTTCTGGCGCAGTTCTTCTTTGGACCCAAGAAAGAAAAAGAGGAGACCCTTCTACATTCACAAAGGCGCTAGTAGCAAGGAAATTTTTCAGGTCATGCATCTATGAGAACCGAGAAGAGGAGTAATAATTCAAGAAGCCTGGTAACAGGTACCAGTACTCCTAGTACCAATAATTTCTCGACGTCTAATCAGAGGCAAGGAATAGGGGCGCCCAGAAGTTATCAAGTATTATTAGTTTGATTACCCTGCAACCGGAAGCACTGCACTCGTTGTCCTCTAGCTGAAGAATCATCAGTCAAGCTAGTCGGAGATGGGCGGCTCGGGAGCTCGGCCTAGCATCTACAAACGCAAAGTAGTACCGCGCCACGGAGTTCCAGTGGCAAGGTTTAAAACTGTCAACGCAATGGAAGACTATCGGTGAGTAGCTTTTCGAAGCGATAGCCAGTGGGACTCATGACTTCTGGGTAGTTGATCGCCACACCGAAAACTTCCGAGCAGACGGTGCACGAGCTACGTTTGATGGGTTTCCCGATGCCTTCTATTCCAAGCAGCATTGCACAGATCCAACTCTCATATTTGATTTTTGCTTGTCCAGTTTTATCTCTAGTCCAGTTTATCGATAAAACAACACTGATAAAAGCTATTTTTACCAACTGGACGAGAGCTACATCAAGCAGGGGTTGTGGTAAGTGTATTGCATACATGCAATGTGAATATATAGAGACAACGAAGCAGACAAACAACGTGCTTTAAACAACGGTATGCTGGCGGCCCAGTACATAATGCGCCACATATTAAGATCATATATTTTCCTGATTTAAAAGAAAGAAATGAACTCTTACCATCGGTGTTGTCTAATTCGATCGCAATAAATCCTTATGGTCTCTATAATTCGAATATTCCAAAAACACCAAAACAGAAAAATGCCTTCACAGGATGTTCTGCCAAAAAACATCCGGATTCAAATTTACCAGAGTGGCAACTCCCTCGCGGTGCCGGCCGTTGCTCCTCCTCTTGAACCGTCGCCACCTGCAGGGCCCGCGAGCGCATCACCCGTGTGTGTAGGCACATTTGGCACCTCACGCGTAGAAGCCGGCGTGACCGGCCAAACTGTATTACGTGGCCATAGAGAGCCTGGCTGAAATCTCCCATAGAATGAGAAGGGGGCATCCGACAAGCCAGTAGTGGCCTTGCTAGGGACACGCTTTTGGGTGAAGGTGGCTAACGATGCCTTTACGGACTTTCTCCTCACACACCTCCAGCGTTAACTCGCGCTCTAGTTCGGGACCATTGGCGACGCCTGGAGGGTCGAATCAACTATCTCGACTACCACACTGACGGGCGACATCCTGTTGGGCATGTTCTGATACATCTCAGATGTATCTATAATTGTGAATGTTTCATTCCTATTATTCTCTAATTTCGTAATGTATTTTAAGCTTTTTCAGGGAATTCAGTCGAAGTCATATTTTCTACTTTTTTAAAAAACAAATTGAGAACTCATGATACAGAATCGCCAACAAATTTCGAGAAAAATTAATGGGATTTTTCCATCGAAAGAGGACCAGGGGACCAAGGACAGCGCCTAGAGGGGCCCATAGGGCCTACTGAAGGAAATATGCCCTATAGGCAATAATAAAGTTATTATTTATTTCCTTATTTCATGATAAATGTTTATTAATCATGCTAGAATTGTATTAACGGGAAACTTGATACATGTGTGAATACGTAGACAAACAGAGTGTCACTAGTATGCCTCTACTTGACTAGCTCGTTGAATCAAAGATGGTTAAGTTTCATAGCCATAGACATGAGTTGTCATTTGATTAATGGGATCACAGCATTAGAGAATGATGTGATTGACTTGACCCATTCCGTTAGGTTGGCACTTGATCGTTTAGTATATTGCTATTGCTTTCTTCATGACTTATACATGTTTCTATGACTATGAGATTATGCAACTCCCGAATACCGGAGGAACACTTAGTATGCTATCAAACGTCACAACGTAACTGGGTGATTATAAAGGTGCTCTACAGGTGTCTCCGATGGTACTTGTTGAGTTGGCATAGTTGGAGATTAGGATTTGTCACTCCGATTGTCGTAGAGGTATATCTGGGCCCTCTCGGTAATGCGCATCACTCTAAGCCTTGCAAGCAATGTGAGTAATGAGTTAGTTGCGGGACGATGCATTACGGAATGAGTAAAGAGACTTGCCGGTAACGAGATTTAACTAGGTATTGAGATACCGACGATCGAATATCGGGCAAGTAACATACCGATGACAAAGGGAACAACGTATATCGTTATGCGGTTTGACCGATAAAGATCTTCATAGAATCTGTGGGAGCCAACATGAACATCAAGGTTCCGCTATTGTTTATTGACCGGAGATGTGTCTAGGTCATGTCTACATAGTTCTCGAACCTGTAGGGTCCGCACGCTTAACGTTCGGTGACGATCGGTATTATGAGTTTATGTGTTTTGATGTACCTAAGGTAGTTCGTAGTCCTGGATGTGATCACAGACATGATGAGGAGTCTCGAAATGGTCGAGACATAAATATTGATATATTGGATGACTATATTCGGACATTGGATGAGTTCCGGGGGTCACCGGATAATTATCGGAGTGCTGGGGTTTATTGGAACCCCCGGGGGAACTAATGGGCCTACATGGGCCCTGTGAGAGAGAGAGGAGGATGCCTAGGGCTGCCCCCCCTTGAGGAGTCCGAATTGGACAAGGAGGGGGGCGGCACCCCCTCTTTCCCTCCCTCTCTCCCTCTCCTTCCTTCCCCCTTCCTCCTCCTAGTTGGACTAGGAAAGGGGGAGTGCTACTCCTACGAGGAGGAGGACTCGTCACCTCCTTGCCGCGCCCCAAGGGCCGGCCCGCCTCCCCCTTGTTTCCTTATATACGGAGGCAGGGGGTACCCTAGAACACAACAACAGACATTGTCTTAGCCGTGTGCCGTGCCCCCTCCACCATAATCCACCTCAGTCATATCGTTGCAGTGCTTAGGCGAAGCCCTGCGCCGGTAGCTTCATCATCACTGTCATCATGCCATCATGCTGACGAAGCTCTCCCTCAACACTCAGCTAGATCAAGAGTCCGTGGGACGTCACCGAGTTGAACATGTGCAGATCGTGGAGGTGTCGTACTTTCGGTAATAGGATTGGTCGGATCGTGAAGACGTATGACTACATCAACCGCGTTGTCATACACTACTAGGAAAACCCTTACCAGTAGAGCTGTTTTTTTTGCTATTAGTAGCGCGGGTAGGCGCGCCACTGCTACGGCGCTATAGCTATTTCCTAGCAGTAGCGCTTTTTTGGCCCGCGCTACTGGTAAATGAGCGTTGCTGCTAATATTTTGGCCCGCGCCACTGCTAAAGTTTATGTTTTTTTTCATATTTTGGCGCTAAACATATTTAAACAGATATATATCTTTTATTAAATAACAACTCATCATGAACTAGTCTGTTTAAATAGCATATTCATTACCACTAGTCATCACCACCAAACAATGTTCGTCAATGAGACATCATATATATAACAAGTTGGTCACTAGTCATAATCACAACTCCTCATCCTCCTCATCAACTCTAACACATTGTAGCAGAGAATAACACATTCTACCTAGGACCTACTCCTCTCATAGGACCTACTCTACCCTCTCTTAGGTAAAATATCATAAAACAAGATAGGCATTGACTCTTCATTAAGAAAACTGGACTCTCCATAATGAAGAACGTAGATCATCCTGTCTTCAAGTCTTGGCCTACGCACAATGTTGCTTCCAAGTAGCTCTCTATGATGGTCGAAATATTTTTTTTCAATCATTTATTATCATGGCTTCCTCGATTTTAGAAATCCGGTATGGACAGGAGTGATGTGGATACTGCAGCTGACCTGGCCGTGGTGGCCGTAAGCTCATAACATCAACGCGACCTCTTGGCAGCATCAGATGAGGCACACAATACATCATGATTTTCTGTTCAAAAATATAGTAATAACCTTTGTAGTTAGCAATGTAGTTTAGTTTTACAAAAAATTATGCAAAAGATGCGCGTATGCCGTAATAGTAGAAAATCTTACCATGTTATCTCCATTGATGTTACCGTAGCACACCGCGTGCACTAGTGGGACATATTGACCATAATTTTGAGGAATTCGATAATAGCTATTGTAATTCTCAAGATCAGTAAAAAATGCGATAAGACCATCTTTCTCCTTATAAGTTAATTGTGCTTCATCATTGTAGTAGGAGGTTCTGTCTACCATCTTCCGTACGTTTTTTGAAGAATGAAAATAAGTTGTCAATGGAAATAAGCTGTCAAATATTTTGAAATAAACAATATAAATTACGTAATAAATATGTTTGAGAAACTCACACAACGGTGGAACTGGAAGCGTGTCAACAAGGACCCAAATGGTCATATTCTTTTTGTCGATGTCAGGATCACCAAGATCAAAGGTCAGAAGCATACCCTCATGAAAATCATACGCCTTGCAAAGGGCTTCCCATTTCGGGCAACCTAAATTGGACGAGTTCACATAATTGTATAGTTTTACAGCAAAATCATGACCATGATGGGTCCTTAGTTGAATTATCTTTGTCTCCATGCTTTCATGATCTGCAAAACCCATCTTCTTCAAGATATAGCGTCTTGCATGGCATGGGATAAGCTAGTCGAATTGTAAAAGACAAAAATTACACGTTGAAGAAGCAGAGAAGTCGTGCAAATATAACAAAAAACACTTGTCATCGTTGCGTACCGTATCAACATCGAAGGTCTCTTGGAGCTTGATGCTGAAGCGCCGACCTTCTACCAGGTGAGGCCTGTCGCACAGACCGCGCTCATCTTCACAGTAATCGCACATAACAAATTCCCTTTGGTCGTCAGACATTTTCTAATTGATAATTAATAATCCATCATCGAATACATATATAGTAGTTTGTAGCAAAGATCATCATATAACAACTAGAACACCTAAAATTTGTAGTTTGTAGTAGTTTGTAGCAAAGATCATGATCTACCCTAGTTTGTAGCAAAGATCATCATATAATCCATCATCGAATACATATATAGTAGTTTGTAGCCCGTAGCAGCCACGTAAAACTTGCAACAACAAAGTAGAGGACGTCTAACTTGCTTTGCAGGCATGTTGTGATGTGATATGGTCAAGACGTGATGAGATATAAATTGTTGTATGAGATGATCATGTTTTGTTAAAGTTATCGGCAACTGGCAGTACCCTTATGTTTGTCTCTTTATTGCATAAGATGCAAGCACCATATGGTTGCTTTACTTTATCGTTATGTGATAGCAATATTTGCAAAAGCAATAGTTGGCGAGACGACCATGTGACGACACGTTGATAGAGATCAAGATGATGGAGATCATGGTGTCATGCCGGTGACGATGGAGATCATGACAATACTTTGGAGATGGAGATCAAACGAACATGATGTTGATGGCCATATCATGTCACATATTTTGATTGCATGTGATGTTTATCTTGTATACATCTTATTTTTCTTAGTTTGGCGGCAGCTTTATAAGATGACCCCTTACTAAAATTTCAAGGTATAAGTGTTCTCTCTGAGTATGCACCGTTGCGACAGTTCTTCGTGCTGAGACACCACGTGATGATCGGGTGTGATAAGCTCTACATTCACATACAACGGATGCAAGCCAGTTTTGCACACACGGAATACTCGGGTTAAACTTGACGAGCCTAGCATATGCAGATATGGCCTCGTAACACTGGAGACGGAAAGGTCGAGCAAGAATCATATAGTAGATATGATCAACATAGTGATGTTCACTAATAAAAACTACTCCATCTCACGTGATGATCGGACATGGTTTAATTGATATGGATCACGTGATCATTTAGATGACTAGAGGGATGTCTATCTAAGTGGGAGTTCTTAAGTAATATGATTAATTGAACTTAATTTATCATGAACTTAGTCCTGATAGTATTTGCATAACTATGTTGTAGATCAATAGCTCGCAATGTAGCATCCCGTTTATTTTTGATATGTTCCTAGAGAAAAACTATGTTGAAAGATAGTAGCAATGATGCGGACTAGGTCCGTGATCTGAGGATTCTCCTCATTGCTGCACAGAAGAATTATGTCCTTGATGCACTGCTAGGTGACGGACCTATTACAGGAGCAGATGCGGATGTTATGAATGTTTGGCAAGCTCGGGATGATAACTACTTGATAATCTGGTGCACCATGCTTTACGGCTTAGAACCGGGACTTCAAAAATGTTTTGAACGCCGTGGAGCATATAAGATGTTCCAAGAGCTGAGACCTCTGACAAGTACTTTGCCTACAAGATGGAGGAGAATAGCTCAACCAGTGAGCATGTGCTCAGATTGTCTGAGTACTACAATCGCTTGGATCAAGTGGGAGTTAATCTTCCAGATAAAATAGTGATCGACAGAGTTCTCTAGTCACTATCACCAATTTACTGGAACTTCGTGATGAACTATAATATGCAAGGGATGACGAAAACGATTACCGAGCTCTTCGTGATGCTGAAATCGACGAAGGTGGGAATCAAGAAAAGCATCAAATGTTGATGATTGACAAAACCACTAGTTTCAAGTAGAAGGGCAAGGGAAAGAGAGGAACTTCAAGAATAATGGCAAGCAAGTTGCCACTCCCATGAAGAAGCCCAAAGATAGACCCAAGCCTGAAACTGAGTGCTTCTACTGCAAAGGAAATGTTCACTGGATACTTGGCGGATAAGAAGGATGGCAAAGTGAACAAAGGTATATTTAATATATATGTTATTGATGTGTATTTTACTAGTGTTTATAGCAACCCCTCAGTATTTAATACTGGTTCAGTTGCTAAGCGTAGTAACTTGAAATGAGAGTTGCAAAATAAACAAAGACTAGTTAAGGGTGAAGTGACGATGTGTGTTGGAAGTGGTTCCAAGATTGATATGATCATCATCACACACTCCCTATACTTTTGGGATTAGTGTTGAACCTAAATAAGTGTTATTTGGTGTTTGCGTTGAGCTTGAATATGATTTGATCATGTTTATTGCAATACGATTATTCATTTAGGGTCAAAGACTAATTGTTGTTCTATTTACATGAATAAAACCTTCTATGGTAATACACTCAATATAAATCGTTTATTGAATCACGATCGTAGTTATACACATATTCATAATATTGAAGGCAAAAGATGCGAAGTTAATAATGGTAGTGCAACTTATATGTGACACTAACATTTAGGTCATATTGGTGTGAAGCGCATGAAGGAACTCCATGTTGATGGGCTTTTGGAATCACTTGATGGTTGCGAACCATGCCTCATGTGCAAGATGACTAAGACTCCATTCTCCAGAACAATGGAGCGAGCAACTAACTTATTGGAAATAATACATACTGATGTATGCGGTCCAATGAGTGTTGAGGATCACAGAGGGTATCATTATTTTCTAACCATCGCAGATGATTTGAGCAGATATGGGTTTATCTACTTGATGAATCATAAGGCTGAAACATTTGAAAAGTTCAAAGAATTTCAGAGTGAAGTGGAAAATCATCGTAACAAGAAAATAAAGTTTCTATGATCTGATCGCAGAGGTGAATATTTGAGTTACGAGTTTGGTATTCAATTAAAACAATGTGGAATAGTTTTACAAACTCATGCCACCTGGAACACCACAGCGTAATGGTGTGTCTGAACGTCATAATCATACTTTATTGGATATAGTGCAATCTATGATGTCTCTTACCGATTTACCACTATCATTTTGGGGTTATGCATTAGAGACAGCTACATTCACGTTAAATAGGGTACCATCTAAATCCGTTGAGACGACAACCTATGAACTATGGTTTGGCAAGTAACCTATGCTGTCGTTTCTTAAAGTTTGGGACTGCGATGCTTATGTGAAAAATATTCAACCTGATAAGCTCGAACCCAAATTGGAGGAGTGCGTCTTCATAGGATACCCAAAAGAAACTGTTGGGTACACCTTCTATCACATATTCGAAGGCAAGATCTTTGTTGCTAAGAGTGGATCCTTTTTAGAGAAGGAGTTTCTCTCGAAAGAAGTGAGTGGAAGGAAAGTAGAACTTGATGTGGTAATTGTACCTTCTCTTGAGTTGGCGAGTAGTTCATCACAAAAATCAGTTCTAGTGATGCCTACACCAATTGTGAGGAAGTTAATGATGATGATCATGAAACTTCAGATCAAGTTACTACCGAACATCGTAGGTCAACAAGAGTATGTTCCACACCAGAGTGGTACGGTAACCCTGTTCTGGAAGTCATGTTATTTGATCATGATGAACCTACGAACTATGAGGAAGCGATGATGAGCGCAGATTCCAACAGATGGCTTGAGGCCATGAAATGTGAGATGGGATCCATGTATAAGAACAAAGTGTGGACTTTGGTGGACTTGTCCAATGATCGGCAAGCCATAGAGAATAAATGGATCTTCAAGAGGAAGACGGACATTGATAGTAGTGTTACTATCTACAAAGCTCGAATTGTCGCAAAAAGGTTTTCGACAAGTTTAAGGTGTCGACTACGATGAGTTTTTCTCACTCGTAGTGATGCTTAAGTCTGTCCGAATCATGTTAGCAATTGCCACATTTTCTAAAATCTGGCAAATGGATGTCAAAACTACATTCCTTAATGGATTTCTTAAAAAAGAGTTGTATATGATGCAACCAAAATTTTTTGTCAATCCTAAAGGTGCTAACAAAATATGCAAGCTCCAATGATCCATCTATGGACTGGTGCAAGCATCTCGGAGTTGGGATATACGCTTTAATAAGTTGATCAAAGCATATAGTTTTATACAGACTTGTGGTGAAGCCTGTATTTACAAGAAAGTGAGTGGGAGCACTACAACCTGTCTAATAAGTATATGTGAATGACATATTGTCGATCGGAATGATGTAGAATTTTCTGGAAAGCATAAAGGAGTGTTTGAAAAGAGTTTTTCAAAGAATGACCTCGGTGAAGCTCCTTACATATTGAGCATCAAGATATATAGAGATAGATCAAGACGCTTGATAAGTTTTTTCAATGAGTACATGCCTTGACAAGTTTTTGAAGTAGTTCAAAATGGAACAGTCAAAGAAAGAGTTCTTGCCTGTGTTGCAAGGTGTGAAGTTGAGTAAGACTCAAAGCCCGATCACGGCGGAAGATAGAGAGAGAATGAAAGTCATTTCCTATGCCTCAGCCATAGGTTCTATAAAGTATGTCATGCTGTGTACCAGACCTATTGTATACCCTGACTTGAGTTTGGCAAGGGAGTACAATTTTGATCTAGGAGTAGATCACTGGACAGCGGTCAAAATTATCCTTAGGGGACTAAGGTAAAATTTCTCGGTTATGGAGGTGATAAAGAGTTCGTCGTAAAGAGTTACGTCGATGCAAGCTTTGGCACCGATCTGGATGACTCTAAGTCACAATCCGGATACATATTGAAAGTGGGAGCAATTTAGCTAAAGTAGCTCCGTGGAGAGCATTGTGGACATAGAAATTTACAAAATACATATGGATCTGAATTTGGCAGACCCGTTGACTAAACTTCTCTCACAAGCAAAACATGATCACACTTTAGTGCTCTTGGGTGTTAATCACATAGCGATGTGAACTAGATATTATTGACTCTAGTAAACCTTTTGAGTGTTGGTCACATGGCGATGTGAACTATGGGTGTTAATCACATGGTGATGTGAACTATTGGTGTTAAATCACATGGCGATGTGAACTAGATTATTAACTCTAGTGCAAGTGGGTGACTGAAGGAATATGCCCTAGAGGATATAATAAAGTTATTATTTATTTCCTTATTTCATGATAAATGTTTATTATTCATGCCAGAATTGTATTAACCGGAAACTTGATACATGTGTGAATACATAGACAAATAGAGTGTCACTAGTATGCCTCTACTTGACTAGCTCGTTGAATCAAACATGGTTAAGTTTCCTAGCCAGAGACATGAGTTTCCATTTGATTAACGGGATCACAACATTAGAGAATGATGTGATTTACTTGACCCATTCCGATAGCTTAGCGATTGATCGTTTAGTATATTGCTATTGCTTTCTTCATGACTTATACATGTTCCTATGGCTATGAGATTATGCAACTCCCGAATACCGGAGGAACACTTAGTGTGCTACCAAACGTCACAACGTAACTGGGTGATTATAAAGGTGCTCTACAGGTGTCTCCGATGGTACTTGTTGAGTTGGCATAGATCGATATTAGGATTTGTCACTCCGATTGTCAGAGAGGTATCTCTGGGCCCTCTCGGTAATGCACATTACTATAAGCCTTGCAAGCAATGTGAGTAATGAGTTAGTTGCGGGATGAGGCATTACAGAACGAGTAAAGAGACTTGCCGGTAGCGAGATTGAACTAGGTATTGAGATACCGACGATCGAATCTCGGGAAAGTAACATACCGATGACAAATGGAACAAAGTATATCGTTATGCGGTTTGACCGATAAAGATCTTAGTAGAATATGTGGGAGCCAATATGAACATCCAGATTCGGCTATTGGTTATTGACTGGAGACGTGTCTATGTCATGTCTACATAGTTCTCGAACCCGTAGGGTCCGCACGCTTAACATTCAGTGACGATCGGTATTATGAGTTTATGTGTTATGAAGTACCGAAGGTAGTTCGTAGTCCCGGATGTGATCACCGACATGACGAGGAGTCTCGAAATGGTTGAGACATAAATATTGATATATTGGATGACTATATTCGGACACCGGATGAGTTCCGAGGGTCACCGGATAATTATCGGAATGCCGGGGGGTTATCGGAACCCCCGGGGGAACTAATGGGCCTACATGGGCCTTGTGAGAGAGAGAGGAGGATGCCTACGGCTGCCCCCCCCCTTGAGGAGTCCGAATTGGACAAGGAGGGGGCGGTGCCCCCTCTTTCCCTCCCTCTCTCCCTCTCCTTCCTTCCCCCTTCCTCCTCCTGGTTGGACTACGAAAGAGGGAGTCCTACTCCTACTAGGAGGAGGACTCCTCCCCTCCTTGGCGTGCCCCAAGGCCCGGCAGGCCTCCCACCTTGCTCCTTTATATACGGAGGCAAGGGGCACCGTAGAACTAAACAACATACACTGTCTTAGCCATGTCCGGTGCCCCTCTCCGCCATAATCCACCTCGGTCATATCATTGCAGTGCTTAGGAGAAGCCCTGCGCCGGTAGCTTCATCATCACCGTCATCACGTCGTCGTGCTGATGAAGCTCTCCCTCGACACTCAGCTGGATCAAGAGTTCGTGGGACGTCACCGAGCTGAATGTGTGCAGATCACGGAGGTGCCGTACTTTCGTTACTAGGATCAGTCAGATCGTGAAGACGTACGACTACATCAACCGTGTTGTCATAACGTTCCTGCTTTCGGTCTACGAGGGTACGTGGACAACACTCTCCCCTCTCATTGCTATGCATCACCATGATCTTGCGTGTGCATAGGAAATTTTTGAAATTACTACGTTCCCTAACACCTACGTGCTATTGAGCCAAGTACGACAATCGGATGCCGGCCTGCTTCACCTTGCCATCGCATCTTCGGGCAGAAGGGCGGACATATCTTTACCTCCTGGACATGGAGCCTTACAGGAGGCAGCATTTCTTCATCATGGAGTCTGCGACATGGAATCTCTGACGTCTTCAGTACGTAGTGTTGTAGTCCCCAGAAAATGGTGATGCCCTTTCCGTGGTGGAGAAACTTTGTACCCGATTGCATTTTCCATCTTACTTCTAGGGTCTTGTCTATAAAAGACACGGAAATGTACATGATTGCATTTTGCATCTTGCTTCTAGGGTCTTGTCTATAAAAGACACGGAATAGTCTGTTACTTTCGTTTAGTTTATGGTCCTATTGTAATCTTATGTATGCTTGCACTGTGGAATTAATGCAGGTTTGGGATCCTTCAGGTACCTCTCTTTCAGCAAAAAAAATGTAGGAACCATCATAAGGTGGACGCCTAGGCCCTATGTGGGCACCCCCAAGGGGTGGCTTTTGTGCCCGATGCCTTGTATTCTTTCCAAACCTACTTCAAATAATATCACATTTTCCCACCACCGCAACTTCGCTATTCCGAGACGATATTCATTTTGAGCCTTGTTCTGTAACTCTATCGGACGTGGAATTCTTCTCCATCATCACCAACATCGATCCTCATGCTCCAAGATAAGTTGTGACTAGTCCACCCCCTGCACTTCGGGTTCATTGTAGTCGCCAAGATGTAATCTGTCTTCCTTGATGAGCTACCCTGTCTGATTATGGTTAATTTGAAATAATGTTTAGTTGTGATGTTTATCATCTAATAAAATATTTTTTTATGTTCAGATTTATGTATGCCTTTATGGTTGGTTTCTAGATGTATATTTTTCTCCGGGTGCTTGTTTAGTCATGACCAATATAGATTGCTAGCCAGTAGGGGTGTGTGGATCCAAACCTTTGTCATTGAAATAATCATATTTGGAAAAAACATTGAGATCATTGAGGCAGTAAAAGCTTTTCTATCTCCAAAATTTTAAATGGAAGATCTTAGAGTTGTTCATGTTATCTTGAACGCCAACGTTTTGAGAGGTGATGATGGTGGGATAACTCTGTTGCAATCTCACTATGTGGATAAGGTTACAACTCGATTTGGATATTCAGAATGTAAACCTTCTCCACCGCTTTATGATTCAAGTGTGTTGATTTGAAAGAACGAAGGGGAAACAAAGGAACCATTGACATATTCCCAAATCATTGGCTCACTGGTTGCATGGCACAGTGTTTGAGGTGTAGCCTCCATTTAGCCTCCATATTATCTTATTGACATACGAATTGATTTGCCTTTTCTGGGAAAGGAACATAAGCTTGGGCTCGTATGTATGCACTAGGCATATGAGTTCCTGAAACGTCCGGGGCTGCTCCCGGGCTCTGCATTATTCAATGCACACAATAATTTATCAAGTAAAGTGCAAGTGCCAAGTGCAAGTGCAAGTGCCAAAAAAGGAATATAAGCCTACACATATAGTCTATTATTGGATCGTCGTCCAAATAGATTGTTTGTATCCCGTGCTACCATCTCCTACTGGTTGCACCCAGATACCATGAGCTCCCGCGCTTCCGCATGGTGTGTTAAGGACCACGTATGGATACATCTTGTGGCTTTGAAGATGACCTGGAAAAAATTGTGACACGTTTTCCTATTAAATAAATAATCATACCGACAATTCTATGCAGTTCCAAGTAGCAAAGAATGTTGAATCTGTTAAAACTGTTTTCTTATAGTATGTTGTTAATGCTGCACTATGTAATTATTTACTTTTTTGATAAAGGGCAAATTTTATTGGCTCAAAGCGAAGTATCAAGAAAATACAATCATGATGAACACATAACCGGCCTCGGCATAACTTGAATGCACACTGTCAATGTAATTATTTACTTACCTCTTAAGAGCTAAGTTTGATGCTTTTTTATGTTTTTGGCTCCTCCTCCACTCCGCACTCACAACGTCACATCGCCCACGGCGAGCAAGCACGCAAGCACGTGAATGTGCCGACTGCCTACCTAGCTGGCTAGCCCCTTATTCCACACTGGATAGCTTTTCTTCCGGCAACACGACCAAATCACGGGAATCTTCTCAATGAAAAAGACAAACGCACACATGCTCTGCTAGTAGCTCCCAGTTCATCCAAACAAGAGGAAGCAAACATAAACTTAATTATTCCCGGGAATAATTAAGTTTATGTTTGCTTCCTCTTGTTTGGATGAACTGGGAGCTACTAGCAGAGCATGTGTGCGTTTGTCTTTTTCATTGAGAAGATTCCCGGGAATAATTAAGTTTATGTTTGCTTCCTCTTGTTTGGATGAACTGGGAGCTACTAGCAGAGCATGTGTGCGTTTGTCTTTTTCATTGAGAAGATTCCCGTGATTTGGTCGTGTTGCCGGAAGAAAAGCTATCCAGTGTGGAATAAGGGGCTAGCCAGCTAGGTAGGCAGTCGGCACATTCACGTGCTTGCGTGCTTGCTCGCCGTGGGCGATGTGACGTTGTGAGTGCGGAGTGGAGGAGGAGCCAAAAACATAAAAAAGCATCAAACTTAGCTCTTAAGAGGTAAGTAAATAATTACATTGACAGTGTGCATTCTAGTTATGCCGAGGCCGGGTATGTGTACATCATGATTGTATTTTTTTGATACTTCATTTTGAGCCAATAAAATTCGCACTTCATCGAAAAAGTAAATAATTACATAGTGCAGCATTAACAACAAACTATAAGAAAACAGTTTCAACAGATTCAACATTCTTTGCTACTTGGAACTGCATAGAATTGTCGGTATGATTATTTATTTAACAGGAAAACGTGTCACAATTTTTTCCAGGTCATCTTCAAAGCCACAAGATGTATCCGTACGTGGTCCTTGACACACCATGCGGAAGCGCGGGAGCTCATGGTATCTGGGTGCAACCAGTAGGAGATGGTAGCACGGGATACAAACAATTGATTTGGACGACGATCCAATAAAAGACTATATGTGTAGGCTTATATTCCTTTTTTGGCACTTGCACTTGCACTTGGCACTTGCACTTTACTTGATAAATTATTGTGTGCATTGAATAATGCAGAGCCCGGGAGCAGCCCCGGACGATTTCAGGAACTCATATGCCTAGTGCATACATACGAGCCCAAGCTTATGTTCCTTTCCCAGAAAAGGCAAAGCAATTCGTATGTCAACAAGATAAAATGAAGGCTAAATGGAGGCTACACCTCAAACACTGTGCCATGCAACCAGTGAGCCAATGATTTGGGAATATGTCAATGGTTCCTTTGTTTCCCCTTCGTTCTTTCAAATCAACACACTTGAATCATAAAGTGGTGGAGAAGGTTTACAAACTGAATATCCAAATTGAGTTGCAACCTTATCCACATAGTGAGATTAAAACAGAGTTATCCCACCATCATCACCTCTCAAAACGTTGGTGTTCAAGATAACATGAACAACTCTATGATCTTTCATTTAAAATTTTGGAGATAGAAAAGCTTTTACTGCCTCAATGATCTCAATGTTTGTTCCAAATATGATTATTTCAATGACAAAGGTTTGGATCCACACACCCCTACTGGCTAGCAATCTATATTGGTCATAACTAAACAAGCACCCGGAGAGAAATATACATCTAGAAACCAACCATAAAGGCATACATAAATCTGAACATAAAGAATTATTTTATTACATGATAAACATCACCACTAAACATTATTTCAAATTAACCATAATCAGATAGGGTAGCTCATCAAAGAAGACAGATTACATCTTGGCGACTACAATGAACCCGAAGTGCAGGGGGTGGACTAGTCACAACTTATCTTGGAGCATGAGGATCGATGTTGGTGATGATGGAGAAGAATTCCACGTCCGATAGAGTTACAGAACAAGGCTCAAAATGAATATCATCTCGGAATAGCGAAGTTGCGGTGGTTGGAAAATGTGATATTATTTGAAGTAGGTTTGGAAATAATACAAGGCATCGGGCACAAAAGCCACCCCGTGGGAGTGCCCACATAGGGCCTAGGCGTCCACCTTATGATGGTGCCTACATTTTTTTGGCGAAAGAGAGGTACCAGAAGGATCACAAACCTACATTAATTCCATAGTGCAAGCATAAATAAGATTACAATAGGACCATAAACTAAACGAAAGTAACAGACTATTCTGTGTCTTTAATAGACAAGACCCTAGAAGCAAGATGCAAAATTCAATCATGTACATTTCCGTGTCTTTTATAGACAAGACCCTAGAAGCAAGATGGAAAATGCAATCGGGCAAAGTTTCTCCACCACGGAAAGGGCCTCACCATTTTCTGGGGACTACAACACTACGTACTGAAGACGTCGGAGATTCCATGTCGCAGACTCCATGATGAAGAAATGCTGCCTCCTGTAAGGCTCCATGTCCAGGAGGTAAAGATATGCCCGCCCTTCTGCCCGAAGATGCGATGGCGAGGTGAAGCAGGCCGGCGTCCGATTGTCGTACTTGGCGCAATAGCACGTAGGTGTTAGGGAACGTAGTAATTTCAAAAATTTCCTATGCACAAGCAAGATCATGGTGATGCATAGCAATGAGAGGGGAGAGTGTTGTCCACGTACCCTCGTAGACCGAAAGCAGAAGCGTTATGACAACACGGTTGCTGTAGTCGTACGTCTTCAAGGTCTGACCGATCCTAGTAACAAAAGTACGGCACCTCCGCGATCTGCACACGTTTAGCTCGGTGACGTCCCACGAACTCTTGATCCAGCTGAATGTCGAGGGAGAGCTTCATTAGCACGACGATGTGATGACGGTGATGATGAAGCTACCGGCGCATGGCTTCACCTAAGCACTGCAATGATATGACCGAGGTGGATTATGGTGGAGTGGGGCACCGCACACGGCTAAGACAGTGTATGTTGTTGTTTTTCGACGGTGCCCCTTGCCTCCGTATATAAAGGAGCAAGGGGGGAGGCCGGCCGGGCCTTGGGGCACGCCAAGGAGGGGAGGAGTCCTCCTCCTAGTAGGAGTAGGACTCCCCCTTTCGTAGTCCAACTAGGAGGAGGAAGGGGGAAGGAAGGAGAGGGAGAGAGGGAGGGAAAGAGGGGGCACCGCCCCCTCCTTGTCCAATTCGGACTCCTCAAGGGGGGGGGCAGCCGTAGGCATCCTCCTCTCTCTCACACAAGGCCCATGCAGGCCCATTAGTTCCCCCGGGGGTTCAGATAACCCCCCGGCATTCCGATAATTATCCGGTGACCCTCAGAACTCATCCGGTGTCCGGATATAGTCATCCAATATATCAATCTTTATGTCTCGACCATTTTGAGACTCCTCGTCATGTCGATGATCACATCCGGGACTACGAACTACCTTCGGTACTTCAAAACACATAAACTCATAATACCGATCGTCACTGAATGTTAAGCGTGCGGACCCTACGGGTTCGAGAATTATGTAGACATGACCTAGACACGTCTCCAGTCAATAACCAATAGCGGAATCTGGATGTTCATATTGGCTCCCACATATTCTACGAAAATCTTTATCGGTCAAACCGCATAACGATGTACGTTGTTCCATTTTTCATCGGTATGTTACTTTCCTGAGATTCGATCGTCGGTATGTCAATACCTAGTTCAATCTCGTTACTGGCAAGTCTCTTTACTCGTTCTGTAATGCCTCATCCCGCAACTAACTCATTACTCACATTGCTTGCAAGGCTTATAGTAATGTGCATTACCGAGAGGGCCCAGAGATACCTCTCCGACAATCGGAGTGACAAATCCTAATATCGATCTATGCCAACTCAACAAGTACCATCGGAGACACCTGTAGAGCACCTTTATAATCACCCAGTTACGTTGTGACGTTTGGTAGCACACTAAGTGTTCCTCCGGTATTCGGGAGTTGCATAATCTCATAGCCATAGGAACATGTATAAGTCATGAAGAAAGCAATAGCAATATACTAAACGATCAAGTGCTAAGCAAACGAAATGGGTCAAGTAAATCACATCATTCTCTAATGATGTGATCCCGTTAATCAAATGACAACTCATTTCTATGGCTAGGAAACATAACCATCTTTGATTCAACGAGCTAGTCAAGTAGAGGCATACTAGTGACACTCTGTTTGTGTATGTATTCACACATGTATCAAGTTTCCGGTTAATACAATTCTGGATGAATAATAAACATTTATCGTGAAATAAGGAAATAAATAATAACTTTATTATATCCTCTAGGGCATATTCCTTCAGTCTCCCACTTGCACTAGAGTTAATAATCTAGTTCACATCGCCATGTGATTTAACACCAATAGTTCACATCACCATGTGATTAACACCCATAGTTCACATCACCATGTGACCAACTCTCAAAAGGTTTACTAGAGTCAATAATATCTAGTTCACATCGCTATGTGATTAACACCCAAGAGCACTAAAGTGTGATCATGTTTTGCTTGTGAGAGAAGTTTAGTCAATGGGTCTGCCAAATTCAGATCCATATGTATTTTGCAAATTTCTATGTCCATAATGCTCTCCACGGAGCTACTTTAGCTAAATTTCTCCCACTTCCAATATGTGACTTAGAGTCATCCAGATCGGTGTCAAAGCTTGCATAGACGTAACTCTTTACGACAAACTCTTTATCACCTCCATAACCGAGAAATATTTCCTTAGTCCTCTAAGGATAATTTTGACCGCTGTCCACTGATCTACTCCTAGATCAAAATTGTACTCCCTTGCCAAACTCAAGGCAGGGTAAACAATAGGTCTGGTACACAGCATGACATACTTTATAGAACCTATGGCTTTGGCATAGGAAATGACTTTCATTCTTTCTCTATCTTCCGCCGTATCGGGCTTTGAGTCTTACTCAACTTCACACCTTGCAACATAGGTAAAAACTCTTTCTTTGACTGTTCCATTTTGAACTACTTCAAAAACTTGTCAAGGTATGTACACATTGAAAAAACTTATCAAGTGTCTTGATCTATCTCTATATATCTTGATGCTCAATATGTAAGAAGCTTCACCGAGGTCTTTCTTTGAAAAACTCTTTTCAAACACTCCTTTATGCTTTCCAGAAAATTCTACATCATTCCGATCGACAATATGTCATTCACATATACTTATTAGACAGTCTGTAGTGCTCCCACTCACTTTCTTGTAAATACAGGCTTCACCGCAAGTCTGTATAAAACTATATGCTTTGATCAACTTATCAAAGCGTATATCCCAACTTCGAGATGCTTGCACCAGTCCATAGATGGATCACTGGAGCTTGCATATTTTGTTAGCACCTTTAGGATTGACAAAACTTTTTGGTTGCATCATATACAACTCTTCTTTAAGAAATCCGTTAAGGAATGTAGTTTTGACATCCATTTGCCAGATTTTAGAAAATGTGGCAATTGCTAACATGATTCGGACAGACTTAAGCATCATTACGAGTGAGAAAAACTCATCGTAGTCGACACCTTAAACTTGTCGAAAACCTTTTTGCGACAATTCGAGCTTTGTAGATAGTAACACCACTATCAGTGTCTGTCTTCCTCTTGAAGATCCATTTATTCTCAATGGATTGCCGATCATTGGACAAGTCCACCAAAGTCCACACTTTGTTCTTATACATGGATCCCATCTCACATTTCATGGCCTCAAGCCATCTGTTGGAATCTGGGCTCATCATCGCTTCCTCATAGTTCGTAGGTTCATCATGATCAAATAACATGACTTCCAGAAGAGGGTTACCGTACCACTCTGGTGCGGAACATACTCTTGTTGACCTACGATGTTCGGTAGTAACTTGATCTGAAGTTTCATGATCATCATCATTAACTTCCTCACAATTGGTGTAGGCATCACTAGAACTGATTTTTGTGATGAACTACTGGCCAACTCAAGAGAAGGTACAAGTACCTCATCAAGTTCTACTTTCCTCCCACTCACTTCTTTCGAGAGAAACTCCTTCTCTAAAAAGGATCCACTCTTAGCAACAAAGATCTTGCCTTCGAATCTATGATAGAAGGTGTACCCAACAGTTTCTTTTGGGTATCCTATGAAGACACACTTCTCCGATTTGGGTTCGACCTTATCAGGTTGAATATTTTTCACATAAGCATCGCCATCCCAAACTTTAAGAAACGACAGCTTAGGTTACTTGCCAAACCATAGTTCATATGTTGTCGTCTCAACGGATTTAGATGGTGCCCTATTTAACATGAATGTAGCTGTCTCTAATGCATAACCCCAAAACGATAGTGGTAAATCGGTGGAGACATCATAGATTGCACTATATCCAATAAAGTATGATTATGACATTCAGACACACCATTACGCTGTGGTGTTCCAGGTGGCATGAGTTTGTGAAACTATTCCACATTGTTTTAATTGAATACCAAACTCGTAACTCAAATATTCACCTCTACGATCAGATCGTAGAAACTTTATTTTCTTGTTACGATGATTTTCCACTTCACTCTGAAATTCTTTGAACTTTTCAAATGTTTCAGACTTATGATTCATCAAGTAGATAAACCCATATCTGCTCAAATCATCTGTGATGGTTAGAAAATAATGATACCCGCTGTCATCCTCAACACTCATTGGACCGCATACATCAGTATGTATTATTTCCAATAAGTCAGTTGCTCGCTCCATTGTTCTGGAGAATGGAGTCTTAGTCATCTTGCACATGAAGCATGGTTCGCAACCATCAAGTGATTCATAATCAAGTGATTCCAAAAGCCCATCAACATGGAGTTCCTTCATGCGCTTTACACCAATATGACCTTAACGGCAGTGTCACATATAAGTTGCACTATCATTATTAACTTTGTATCTTTTTGCCTTCAATATTATGAATATGTGTATCACTACGATCGTGATTCAATAAACCATTTATATTGAGTGTATGACCATAGAAGGTTTTATTCATGTAAATAGAATAACAATTAGTCTTTGACCCTAAATGAATAATCTTATTGCAATAAACATGATCAAATCATATACATGCTCAACGCAAACACCAAATAACACTTATTTAGGTTCAACACTAATCCCAAAAGTATAGGGAGTGTGGGATGATGATCATATCAATCTTGGAACCACTTCCAACACACATCGTCACTTCACCCTTAACTAGTCTCTGTTTATTTTGCAACTTCCATTTCAAGTTACTACTCTTAGCAAGTGAACCAGTATTAAATACTGAGGGGTTGCTATAAACACTAGTAAAATACACATCAATTACATGTATATTAAATATACCTTTGTTCACTTTGCCATCCTTCTTATCCGCCAAGTATCTAGTGAACATTTCGTTTGTAGTAGAAGCACTCAGTTTCAGGCTTGGGTCTATCTTTGGGCTTCTTCATGGGAGTGGCAACTTGCTTGCCATTATTCTTGAAGTTCCTTTCTTTCCCTTGCCCTTCTACTTGAAACTAGTGGTTTTGTCAATCATCAACATTTGATCCTTTTCTTGATTCCCACCTTCGTCGATTTCAGCATCACGAAGAGCTCGGTAATCGTTTTCGTCATCCCTTGCATATTATAGTTCATCACGAAGTTCCAGTAAATTGGTGATAGTGACTAGAGAACTCTGTCAATCACTATTTTATCTAGAAGATTAACTCCCACTTGATCCAAGCGATTGTAGTACTCAGACAATCTGAGCACATGCTCACTGGTTGAGCTATTCTCCTCCATCTTGTAGGCAAAGTACTTGTCAGAGGTCTCAGCTCTTGGAACATCTTATATGCTCCGCGGTGTTCAAAACATTTTTGAAGTCCCGGTTCTAAGCCGTAAAGCATGGTGCACCAAACTATCAAGTAGTTATCATACCGAGTTTGCCAAACATTCATAACGTCTACATCTGCTCCTGCAATAGGTCCGTCACCTAGCAGTGCATCAAGGACATAATTCTTCTGTGCAGCAATGAGGACAAAAATCAGATCACAGACCTAGTCCGCATCATTGCTACTATCATCTTTCAACATAGTTTTTCTCTAGGAACATATAAAAAATAAACGGGAAGCTACATCGCGAGCTATTGATCTACAACATAGTTATGCAAATACTATCAGGACTAAGTTCATGATAAATTAAGTTCAATTAATCATATTACTTAAGAACTCCCACTTAGATAGACATCCCTCTAGTCATCTAAATGAGCACGTGATCCATATCAACTAAACCATGTCCGATCATCACGTGAGATGGAGTAGTTTTCAATGGTGAACATCACTATGTTGATCATATCTACTATATGATTCTTGCTCGAGCTTTCGGTCTCCAGTGTTACGAGGCCATATCTGCATATGCTAGGCTCGTCAAGTTTAACCCGAGTATTCCGTGTGTGCAAAACTGGCTTGCATCCGTTGTATGTGAATTAGAGCTTATCACACCCGATCATCACATGGTGTCTCAGCAGGAAGAACTGTCACAACGGTGCATACTCAGAGAGAACACTTATACCTTGAAATTTTGGTAAGGGATCATCTTATAAAGCTGCCGCCAAACTAAGAAAAATAAGATGTATACAAGATAAAAATCACATGCAATCAAAATATGTGACATGATATGGCCATCAACATCATGTTCGTTTGATCTCCATCTCCAAAGTATTGTCATGATCTCCATCATCACCGGCATGACACCATGATCTCCATCATCTTGATCTCTATGAACGTGTCGTCACATGGTCATCTCGCCAACTATTGCTTTTGCAAATATTGCTATCACATAACGATAAAGTAAAGCAACTATATGGTGCTTGCATCTTATGCAATAAAGAGACAACCATAAGGGTACTGCAAGTTGCCGATAAATTTAACAAAACATGATCATCTCATACAACAATTTATATCACATCACGTCTTGACCATATCACATCACAACATGCCTGCAAGTTTTACGTGGCTACAAACTACTATATATGTATTCGATGATGGATTATACGATGATCTTTGCTACAAACTAGATTAGATGATGATCTTTGCTACAAACTACTACAAACTACAAATTTTAGGTTTTCTAGTTGTTATATGATGATCTTTGCTACAAACTACTATATATGTATTCGATGATGGATTATTAATTATCTATTAGGAAATGTCTGATGACGAAAGGGAATTCGCTATGTGCGATTACTGTGAAGATGAGCGCGGTCTGTGCGACATGCCTCACCTGGTAGAAGGGTGGCACTTCAGCATCAAGCTCCAAGAGACCTTCGATGTTGATACGGTACGCAATGATGACATGTGTTTTTTGTTATTTTTGCACGACTTCTCTGCTTCTTCAATGTGTAATTTCTGTCTTTTACAATTCGACTAGCTTATCCCATGCCATGCAAGACGCTATGTCTTGGAGAAGATGGGTTTCGAAGATTATGAAAGCATGGAGACAAAGATAATTCAACTAAGGACCCATCATGTGGTCATGATTTTGCTGTAAAACTATACAATTCTGTGAACTCATCCAATTTTGGTTGCCCGAATTGGGAAGCCCTTTGCAAGGCGTATGATTTTCATGAGGGTATGCTTCTGACCTTCGATCTTGGTGATCCTGACATCGACAAAAAGAATATGACCATTTGGGTCCTTGTTGACACGCTTCCAGTTCCACCGTTGTGTGAGTTTCTCAAACATATTTATTAAGTAATTTATATTGTTTATTTCAAAATATTTGACAGCTTATTTTCATTCTTCAAAAAATGTACGGAAGATGGTAGACAGAACCTCCTACTACAATGATGAAGCACAATTAACTTATAAGGAGAAAGATGGTCTTATCGCATTTTTTACTGCTCTTGAGAATTACAATAGCTATTATCGAATTCCTCAAAATTATGGTCAATATGTGCCACTAGTGCACGTGGTGTGCTACGGTAACATCAATGGAGATAACATGGTAAGATTTTCTACTATTACGGCATCCGTGCATCTTTTGCATAAATTTTTGTAAAACTAAACTACATTGCTAACTACAAAGTTATTACTATATTTTTGAACAGAAAATCACGATGTATTGTGTGTCTCATCTGATGCTGCCAAGAGGTCGCGTTGATGTTATGAGCTTACGGCCACCACGGCCAGGTCAGCCGCAGTATCCACATCACTCCTGTCCATACTGGATTTCTAAAAGCGAGGAAGCCATGATAATAAATGATTGAAAAAAAAATGTTTCAACCATCGTAGAGAGCTACTTGGAAGTAACGTTGTGCGTAGGCCAAGACTTGGAGACAGGATGATCTACATTCTTCATTATAGAGAGTCCAGTTTCCTTAATGAAGAGTCAATGCCTATCTTGTTTTATGATATTTTACCTAAGAGAGGGTAGAGTCACTAGTAGAAAAAGGACCTAATATGAGACACATTAGTGCCGGTTGGGTTTTGAGCCGGCACTAATGTGTCCACTAGTGCCGGTTCCAGTGGCTAGTCGGCTGTTCTCATTAGTACCGGTTCGTGGCAAACCTATAGTACCGGTTCGTGCCACGAACCGGTACTAAAGAGGGTGGTGGGAGGGTGTTGTATAGGTTCGTGGCACAATCCGGTATTAAAGTTCGACGTACATAAACCCTTCGTCCCCCCGAGCCACTCTGTTCTTCCCCTTTCCCCTCACTTCCTCTGTTCTTCCCCCTCTCTCCTCGAGCTCCTCACAAATTTTGCCCAAAATTTGTCAAGATTTGAAGGCCCCCATCCATTCAAATGATCACAAAGGTTAGCAACTTTGTCCTTTCAACTCTCATTGCTAGATTAGCTCTTGCAATGCTTTGTATAGTGATTAATTTGGGAGGAATAATTATATTTGCTAGTATTTGATTTATATGCAATTTGAGCACAAAAATAACACTTAGTTTGCATATGTAGGTGTGGTTTACTTAGTGCCTTCTAAATATCCGTCGTAACCACCGTCGATCGCCCGCACCGTCCCGTCGCCGGCACCACCTTCTGGTGAGGCTCTTGTTCATGAATGTTTTACATTACCAAATTGATGTTTATGTGATTTGGATATATAGTTACTCGTATAATTATCTTACCCGTATGTTGTTTGTTATACATAGTGCCATGGTTTCGATATCCGTCCCCGTCGGCCCTCGTCCTTGTTATGATTCGGATGTGGTATATTCTCTTTTAAAACTAGTTGTTGCATTTTGTGTTTATGACAAATTATGCCCATCAAGTTGACATAGATATTTTTATCTAGGAGGTATGTGAACCGGAAATTCCAACCGACCCTATTGTCGAGAGGTTAAATTTAGTTGAAAGAGAAAACGAGTATTTGAAAGAAAAATTGAAAAGAATTGAGGAGGAGAAGATGGAATTGGAGTTGCATGTTGCCGATGTGGTCGATGATCACAAGATCAAGATGGAGAAAATGAGGTTGAAGATTAGAAAGATTAGAAAATATGCCATTGATAGTGTGACTTGGTATCATTATGCTGTTGGATCAATTGTTACCTTAATTGCGATCTTCATCGCATTTGTTGTTGCATTTAAATTCTTTAGCTAGAGAGTTATTTGTATGTTGCATTTAATTAAGTGTTGTATATGAACTTTATGTATGAACTTGTATTAATTTGGTCTATTCGGTGTTGTGTAATGAAGATGAGCCGACAATGGATGTATGATGACAGATGCTCTCCCGAGTTCATTAATGGCGTGCATACTTTTCTGCTTGCCGCTGAGGCAAACAAGCGGGCGGATGGTTTTATGCCTTGTCCATGTGCTGGCTGTAAGAATGGTCACAGTTACTCTACGTCACGAACCATTCACGTCCACCTATTTGAGTCCGGTTTCATGCCCCACTATAATGTTTGGACCAAGCATGGAGAAATAGGGGTTATGATGGAAGACAATGAAGAAGAAGAGGACGACGACGGCTATCCTAGCCATGGGTTCCCTGAATACGATGATACAACAATGGGGGAAGAAGCTGAGCCGGCAATGCAGAAAGAAGCTGAAGAAGAGGCATCAGATGAGCCCGCTGATGATCTAGGTCGGTCCATTGCCGATGCAAAGAGAAACTGCGCAAGTGATCTGGAGAGGACGAAGTTGTAGCGCATGTTAGAGGATCACAAGAAATTATTGTACCCGAATTGCGAAGCTGACAAAAAAAAGTTGGGCACCACACTTGAATTGTTGCAATGGAAGGTAGAGAATGGTGTATCTGACAAGGGATTTGGAAAGTTGCTGGTAATGATAAAGAATATGCTTCCAAAGGACAACGAATTGCCCGAGAGTACGTATGAAGCAAAGAAGGCTGTCTGCCCTCTAGGGTTAGAGGTGCAAAAGATACATGCATGCCCTAATGACTGCATCCTCTACCGCGGTGAGTACGAGGATTTGAATGCTTGCCCGGTATGCAGTGCATTGCGTTATAAGATCAGTCGCGATGACCCTGGTGATGTCGACGGTGAGCGCCCCAGGAAGAAGATTCCTGCCAAGGTGATGTGGTATGCTCCTATAATACCACGGTTGAAACGTTTGTTCCAAAACAAAGAGCATGCGAAGGCGATGCGGTGGCAAGCAGAAGACCGTAAGAAATACGGAAAGTTGAGAGCACCCGCTGACGGTTTGCAGTGGAGAAAAATCGAGAGAAAGTACTGGGAGGAGTTTGCAGGTGACCCAAGGAACGCATGGTTTCGTCTAAGCGCAGATGGCATTAATCCTTTTGGGGAGCAGAGCAGCAACCATAGCATGTGGACTGTGACTCTATGTTTGTATAACCTTCCTCCTTGGTTGTGCATGAAGCGGAAGTTCATTATGATGCCAGTGCTCATCCAAGGGCCTAAGCAACCCGGCAACGACATTGATGTGTACCTAAGGCGATTAGTTGAAGAACTCTTACAACTGTGGAATGGAACAGGTGTACGTGCGTGGGATGAGCACATGGGGGAAGAATTTGACCTAAACGCGTTGCTGTTCATGACCATCAATGATTGGCCTGCTCTTAGTAACCTTTCACGACAGACAAACAAGGGATACCGCGGATGCACACACTGTTTGAATGATACCGACAGTATATATTTGAATAGTTGTAAGAAGAATGTGTAACTGAGACATCGTCAATTTCTTCCGAGCAGGCATCCCATAAGAAAGAAAGGCAAGCATTTCAAAGGTGAGGCGGATCACCGGACGAAGCCTCGCCACCATACTGGTGCTGATGTACATGATATGGTCAAGGATTTGAAGGTAATCTTTGGAAAGGGTCCTGGCGGACAACCTGTTCCGAAGGACGCTAACGGACGCACACCCATATGGAAGAAGAAATCTATATTTTGGGACCTGCCATATTGGAAAGACCTAGAGGTCCGCTCCGCAATCGACGTGATGCACGTGACGAAGAATCTTTGCGTGACCCTGCTTGGCTTTTTGGGCGTGTATGGGAAGACAAAAGATACACCAGAGGCACGGGAGGACCAGCAATGTATGCACGGAAAAGACGACATACATCAGAGTCAGGCCAGCTACGCTCTTACCAAAGAAGAGAAGGAAATCTTCTTCGAATGCCTGCTCAGCATGAAGGTACCGTCTGGCTTCTCGTCGAATATAAAGGGAATAATAAATATGGCAGAGAAAAAGTTCCAGAACCTAAAGTCTCATGACTGCCACGTGATTATGATGCAACTCCTTCTGATTGCATTGAGGGGGCTTCTACCGGAAAATGTTGGATTGGCCATTGTGAAGCTATGTGCATTCCTCAATGCAATCTCTCAGAAGGTAATCGATCCAGAAAACATACCAAGGTTACAAAATGATTTGGTGCAATGTCTTGTCAGTTTCGAGTTGGTGTTCACCATCCTTCTTCAACATCATGACGCACGTCCTAGTTCACCTTTGCGGAGAGATTAATGTTTTGGGTCCTGTATTTCTACACAATATGTTCCCCTTTGAAAGGTTCATGGGAGTCTTGAAGAAATATGTTCATAACCGTGCTAGGCCAGAAGGAAGAATCTCGAAGGGCCATGAAAATGAGGAGGTCATTGAGTTTTGTATTGACTTTATTCCTGACCTTAAGCCGATTGGTGTTCCTGAATCGCGGCATAAGGGCAGACTGGAAGGAAAAGGCACGCTAGGAGGGCATCAAATAATATATATGGACGGGCATTCTCTCATTGAAACACACTACACAGTTCTACAGAATTCCGCCTTGGTGGCTCCGTATATGGAGGAACACAAGAATTTTCTACAGTCCAAACACTCGGAGAAGTATGACGACTGGATAACACGTGAACAAACGAGGACTTTCGCCGGTTGGTTGCAGAAACGTGCCCTGAATGATGGCGATATTCAAAATGACCTGTACTCGCTGTCCCAGTTACCATCTTCGAATATAATGACTTTCAAAGGGTACCAGATAAATGGGAATACATTTTACACGATCGCCCAAGATAAGAAGAGCACCAACCAAAACAGTGATGTCCGCTTTGATGCAACAACCAACACGGGAAAGGAAACATATTATGGTTACATAGAGGACATATGGGAACTTAACTATGGATCAGGTGATTTGAAGGTCCTTTGTTTCGGTGCAAATGGGTCAATATGACACGAGTCGGGGTAACGGAAGACCCGCAGTACGGAATGACAACAGTGGATCTCAACAATCTTGCATATGCAGACAAACCATTCGTCCTAGCCAATGATGTGGCGCAGGTTTTTATGTGAAAGACATGTCTACCAGGCCGAGAAAAAGAAAAGATAAGGAAGCGAATGGATCATACAACGAGCCAAAGCGCCACATAGTTCTTTCAGGAAAAAGAAACATCATGGGAGTGGACGACAAGACAGACATGTTAGAAGATTATGAAAAGTTTGATGAAATTGCTCCATTCACAGTGAATATTGACCCAAGCATCCAGTTAAATGATGAAGATTTTCCCTGGCTACGGCGCAAAGGGACACACGAGAAGAAAAAGTTTCACACCCAAAGATCTGGGATGTGATCGGCTTCACTATCATCACTTTCTTCTGTGTTTCACACCCAGGGGGGAATGTCTGTAATAGTTACGGTAGTTAATTATGTGTTTTCGCATTTGAAACGCGAAGAAATTTTATGTGCAAACAAATTCTTTTTCATGCATTTACTGTTTTTTTCCAGCTAAATGACCCTGAAATTGAAAAGCATTTGAAATGAACTCAGAAAAGGTTGAAAGTTGGCATGGTATCATAATTTCATACAAATAGCATGTGCAAAAAAGTAGAGAGGGTTACGGCAAAAACTAGATACACTTCGTGTACAAAATGGACAATCTTTTTCGAAGTATCAGGGTTTCCGACGAAAATTGAAATGTTACAAAGGCATTTCATTTTTTAAATAACCTAAGCATTACCAAATTGAATATAATGATAAAACACACAAATATTAAACATAAGAAAAAAGAATCACAGAAAAATCTTTTTCCAAAGTTAAGTTATTCACAAACTAGTGATTCACACAAATTTCAAATAATTCAAAATTTAAACTATTCAAATTTGAAAACTACCGGCACTAACAGATCAAAGTTTGTAAATTTTTGTAACTAAGGCAAAAATATTCACAAAGAAAATCTAAATACAGCAAAAAACAACTCAAAAATAAATAAAACAAATAAAAAAGCAAAAAAAAATTAAGAAAATAAAAAAAGCCCACCTACTAGGCCAAAGCGGCCTGTATACGACTAGAAACTCAACCTTTTGTTGGGCCAGGATGCAGGCCCGCAAAGGCCCAGTAGGCCCACATGGCAGCAATGAATTGGTAGGCCCATAGGCCTGCTTAGGAGAGGAGCTCGAGAGAGCTACCGCACTGGGGCTTATAAACCAGTGCGGTAGCCCTTCGACTAGCGAGGTGTGACTAAACTTGCCGCACCGCACAGCGCCAGCGCACCCCCTTTAGTACCGGGTGGTGGCTCCAACCGGTACTAAAGGGGGGCCTTTAGTACGGGTTGGAGCCACCACCCGGTACTAAAGGGGGTGCGCTTCCCGCCGCTTGGCCTGGCCAAAACTGACCTTTAGTACCGGTTGGTGGCTCCAACCGGTACTAAAGGTCCATCCTATATATACAACCCTTAAAAATATTCAGTTTCCCTCTGTTCTTCCCTCTGTTTCCTCCCTCCGTCGCGCCGCCCTGCCCCGATCGTCGCCGCCCCTGCCCCTCGTCGCCGACCCCGGCCGTCCCCGCCCCTCGTCACCGCCCCCGTCGATGTCGCCGCCCTGGCCGTCC